>NW_005871048.1:55360295-55375692 GCF_000147115.1 Myotis lucifugus | reverse complement strand
TCACCCACAGAGCAGGGCGATCAGGGGGTTGGGGCGCCGCAACTGTCACACTCAGGGCAGGGCCGGATGGGGAGGTTATGGCTCTACCCTGTCACACACAGAGCAGGGCCTGTGGGCGGGGGGTTGGGGCACCGCACCCTGTCACACACAGAGCCGCAGGCAGATCAGGGGGTTTGGGCGCTGCCCCCTGTCACGCTGATCTGGTGCCAGGAGGCCTCGTGGCTCTGCTGATCCCGGTGCTGGGGAGGCATATTTACCCTTTTACTATATAGGGATAGAGGCCTGGGGGCAAGCTTGGTTTGCCCCTGAAGGGTGTCCTGGATCAGGGGTGGGGGGTCCCCACTGGGGTGCCTGGCCAGTCTGGGGTGAGGGGCTGAGGGCTGCTTTCAGGGTGGCAGTTGACTGAAGCTCCCAACCGCTCCTTTTTTTCTTTTTTTTTTTTTTATTCTGGGCCAGCTTTAGCTCTGGCTCTAGCTCTGAGGCTTCCGCTGCTGAAACCAGGTATCTGGTTTGTTTCGGTTCTATAATCGAAACAATGTATAACTCCAGCTCTGAGATCCCGGCTGGCTGAAAGCTGGTTTCTGGGGTTTTGTTTAGCTTCTATATTTGTTACAAAGTTTCTTAGAGTTGCAGCTCAGAGGCCTGCAAAGTCAGGCGGGGAACGTTGGAGTCTGCAGTCACTGGAGCAAGTAAGCCTCATGTTCACTTCCAGCTGCCTGGCTGCCGGCCGCCATCTTGGCTGACAGTTAATTTGCATAAGGATATGCTGATTAGCCAATGGGAAGGGTAGTGGTCATACGCTAATTACCATGTTTCTCTTTTATTAGTGTAGATAGGATTAACCAATGTCACCCCAATAAATTCAGTAAAAATAGGTAGTGTTTATTTATTAAAATAATTAATCACTAACTATTGGGGCTACTATAGCAAAGTACAGCAAATTGGATGGCTTATAAACAGTAGAAATTTATTTCCCATAATTCTGGAGGCTGAAAGTCCAAACCAGGGTACAGCATGGTCAGCAAGGGCCCTATGTATGTTGGGGTCATAGACTTCATGTTTTATCCTCATATGGCAGAAAAGGCTAATGAGTTCTGTGGGGTGTCTTTTATAAGAAGAATAATCCCATTCATGAGGGCTCCATCTTCATAAACTATGCACCCCCAAATACCCCACCTTTAATGCCATTACATTGGGAGCAGGATTTCAACATATAAATTGGAAAAGGGCCAGAAATACTCATTTTTGTTTCTTTGTTTTCATCCTTCAGGGGATGTCAGAGAGCTGGTTTTGGCCCGATCCTGGCAGGCCAGGCTGAGGGACCCCACTGGTGCACGGATTCATGTACAGATGGGGTCCGGCTGGCCTGCCCCCATCAGGGCCAATCAGGGCCAGGCTGGCTGGGACAAGGGGCTGTGGGAGTCTGGCTGGCTGGCCCTTCCCCTGATCGGGGTGGGTGGGGTCGATCAGGGATGGAGCCAGCCTGGGAGAGGGGCTGTGGGTGATTGGCTGGCCAGCCTCGCCCCCGATCAGGGTGGGGAGGGCGATCAAGGCGGGGCTGGATGGGTGGTGGGGCTGCAGGCAGTTGGCCAGCCAGACCCACCATTGATTGGGGTTAAGGAGGGGAGCTGATCATGGGCCAGGGAGGCTGGGGAGTGGGGCCGAGGGAGGTTGCAGGGGCAATTGGGGGTCCCCATCCAGCCAGTTGGCCGCCGCAGTGCATGTCATAATGACCAGTCGTTTTGGTCATTCTGGTCATTCTGGTTATTCCGGTTGTTCCACCCTTCAGCACAGCGGTGGTAGCAGGAGCCTCTCCCACCTCCTCAGCAGCCCTAAGGATGTCCGACTGCAGTTTAGGCCTGCTCCCGCTTGCAAGTGGACATCCCCAGAGGGCTCTCGGGCTGCCAGAGGGATGTCTGACTGCCAGCTTAGGCCTGATCCCCCGGGAAGCGGGCCTAAGCCAGCAGATGGACAACCCCTGAGGAGTCCCAGATTGCGAGAGGGCACAGGCCGGGCTGAGAGACCCCCTGAGTGCACAAATTTTTGTGCACCAGGCCTCTAGTTTAATAATATAATTATATCCATGCCAAATGTTTTGTTTTCTATTTGTATAATATGTTTTTGCCCCTTTGAGATTCTTTTTCCTCTAAATGTTATTTTTATTAGCTGTTGTATTTCACAGAATAATTATATGCCTTTTAATTCCTTTCATTAAGATAAAATCCACTTTATTCTTGAGCTCTTGAGCATGATGTCCTCTAAATTAGCCAGATGTCTGTTAGAATTTGAAAAACATTTATTCTTGTTATATGACGCAAAAATCATCCTGTCTTTACTTTCAATTGCATTTTTACAGTTGATTTAAAATTTTCTGAAATCCATTTTCTTCTGTTTTTGATTTAAAACAAAAACAAAAACTCTAGACACCACACTTAAGTAATTGTTTAGTACTATTTTTCATTTTCCAAATTTATTTAGTTAGCCTTACACTTGATTGTTGTTGTTTTTTCTGAGTACATAATTCAGCTTTAAAATACTTCCCTGCCCACCCTCCCCCCCCCCAAAATAGTAATAATAAAACAATTCCCCATTAAGACTTAAGACTTTGCAATTTAAAATTCAGTGTTGCAAGAGAAGAAATCTGACGCCACTATGAAACTCATTCGTTAGCAAATACTTAATTCTTTTTTATCCTCCTGCCACTAAAACTCATTATAGTATCTAGGAAAAGGCAGAAATTGACCTTGTTGGACTTCAGATGAAAATGTGCATGTCAGGTGACTCAAATCACCACTCGGCACACGTCCACCAATGATCATAAACCACTGCGAACATTGTCATATAGAAAATCTGAAAATAATGCAGGTAGACCTTATATATTATCATCTGAGAGTTATTCTTTAAATATGTATATCCTTTAATGTAAAAGAATTCCGCGATGAAAACTGGATAGTTGACATATGACACAAAAATCATCCTGTCTTTACTTTCAATTGCATTTTTACAATTGATTTAAAATTTTCTGAAATCCATTTCCTTCTGTTTTTGATTTAAAACAAAAACAAAAACTCTAAACACCATACTTAAGGAATTGTTTAGTACTATTTTTCATTTTCCAAATTTATTTAGTTAGCCTTACACTTGATTGTTGTTTTTTGTCTTACCTACTCTGTCTCTCAAGATCAACCAGAAATCATATATTTACTTTAACATAGCAATTGATTACACATATTTTATATATGTATATATATATATATATAATTAGAAATGTTGCCATAACTGAAATGCTACTCAAATGCATGGATTGAATTTTGTTAAAATGTGTTTGAAAATGAGGATCTTAAAAACAAAATTTAATATTTTGTAATTAGCTCTTGCAAACCACCTTATTATAATTTAGAACAGTCAAACAGAACATTTAAATTAACTGGAAAAATGAACAAGAATTATATATATTTTTTTTCAAATTTCATTGCAAGTATATTAACAATTAAACATACTTTAAATGTGTTTGTTGAATTGTCTGCTTTCGCTGTATGTTGAGATCCAACATGATTTGTTTGTTTATGTGATCTTTATTAAATAGTTAGGGTGGCATAGCTAAGGAAGCAAACAGCTTATGTTTCCAGATAGCGTCCTCCCTCGTTCAGAACAGGTGCTTTCATTGCTTTTATACTTCTCCTGTGGGTGAGCTCTTCCAGCTCCTGAGGAGGTGGTAATGCGCATCACTTTCATCAATAACAGCGTCAGTCCAAGGAATGCCACTCTCAAAATCTCAGTGAACATAAACCATCTGCATTTAAGTACTTGACATTTTGCTAAAATACGACAGCTATATCTAAAACTCCAACTGTTTGACTTGAATTTGTTTGATTTTTTTTCTTTCTATTTTTATGGGGCAAGAGTTAAAAAAAAAAAAAAAGCACAGTTACTGTTTAATGAAAACAGCAGGCAATGGATTTCAAAAAAACAGAGAACTACTCTCCTATTCCCATTAAAGAGACCTGAATTTTAAAATCTCAGTTCTTCCTTGGATGGCATCCTACTTTTTACTTAAATTACAAACATTCAGGTAACCAACTGTTTCAGGAATTGAAAAAGATTTTCAATTTAAAATTGACGTAAGAATTATTTTTTTTCCAACTGAGAAAAGAAATTCTGTTTGGTGTTTATGAAGTCTACATATAATACCTTTCAAAGCAAGACAAAATGCATTTCATATTGCTATTTTCCAGTCCTCCTTCCTTCTTTTTCTTCTTCCCTTCTTTCCCTCTATCTTTCTTTCCCTAGATCCTTTCCTCTTTTGCTTCTCTCTCCTTTCTTTTCTTTCCAACAATATTCAATCATTTCTATGAGACATAAAGTAATTGATTCTATCATTCACCCTCTACATATTCATTTATATATGTGGCTTAATATATACTTGTCCCCATTCTATGTGCTGTGGACAATGCCTCAAAGTCCTTGTCCTTATGTAGCTTACATTTAATTAGGATGGATGCATATTAAGTTAAATCAAGAATTCAAATGATTTTTATTCAAACTAATTAAAATCCGGCCTTAAATAATTTAATCATTTTAATGAAACATTTAAAACTATATTTTCTCATCATTGCCTATTTCTTATTTCAAATGAAAAACAAATATTCCTAATTGTAAATACAACATAAATTTAAACATATTCAAAAGCTATTGTTCAGTTACCCTCCCCACAATTAAAGTTTGGGATGTTTTCTAGCAGATGCAAGCAGTTCATCTGAATTCAGCACAAATAAAGCCAATAAACCAATTTGGAAATCTATAACACATTGGTCTTCTGAACAAACACCAGACTAATGGGACTAGAATTTGAGCCAATATTGATAGTAAGTAGTGTATTGATGATTACTTTTATATAGAGTTTATTGTTCATCTTTCTCTCCCTTTTCCTGTTTCTCTCCTCTGAACTGATACACATGTATATGTAGCATAAATATTTTTGTCCTCAACAGAAAGCCTGAGAGTCTTCCTGTAATTTCATTGAAATGTATAATAAAATCGATAGAATTGTATATTATTTATCTACATATACAAGTATACTGTATTCACACCATCCTGTACTTAGTCTCTTTTCATTAATATCTTCACTCATTTATTCAATGCATATAAAAACAATACAATACATATAGCATTTATACATTTCAAATAATTAAAAAAAGAAATATAGCAATAATGAATTTAACAGTATAACACAAAAAAGAAATATAATTTGAAAGGAATATACTAGAAAACCTAAAAGCAGAAATCTAATACGAACAATACAAGACAGACACTTTGATTAAATAATATTTATAAAGGTAAAGATTCGTATTTTTAAAAAAGACAATTTTTAAATGAAGTACAAAATAGTAAAATAGCATTGTAAGTGGTAAAAAGCAATTAACTTCACAATCCTATCTAATAAAAGAGAAACATGGTAATTAGCCGTACGGCCGCTACCCTTCCCATTGGCTAATCAGTGAGATATGCAAATTAACTGCCAGCCAAGATGGCGGCCAGCAGCCAGGCAGCTGACACGAACAGGGAGGCTTGCTTGCTCCAGTGACGGAGGAAGCCAGGTTTCCCGCCTGCCTTGCCAGCCTCTCAGCTGCTCTCTAAGCAACATTGTAAGAAATATAGAAGGTAAACAAAACCCCAGAAACCTGTTTTCAGTCAGCCAGGCTTCAGTCAGCCGGACCACAACATTGTTTCAAATACAGAAGGTAAACAAAGGCCAGAAACCTGTTTTCAGCAGCGGAGGTCTCATAGCTGGAGTCGAGCCTCAGAGCTAAAGCTGGTCCAGAATAAAAAAAAAGAAAAAAAGGAGTGGTTGGGAGCTTCAGCCACCCGCCAGCCTGAAAACGGCCCTCAGCCCCTCACCCAGACTGGCCAGGCACCCCAGTGGGGACCCCCACCCTGATGCAGGACACCCTTCAGGGCAAACCAGCCGGCCCCCACCCGTGCACCAGGCCTCTATCCTATATAGTAAGAGGGTAATATGCCTCCCAGCACCGGGATCAGCGGAGCCGTGAGGCCTCCCGGCACTGGGATCAGCGTGACAGGGGGCAGCGCCCAAACCCCCTGATCGCCCTGTGGCTCTGTGTGTGACAGGGGGCAGGGCCACAACCTCCCTATCCGCCCTGCTCTGTTTGTGACAGGGGAAGGCGCCTCAACCCCCTGATCAGTCCTGCTCTGTGTGTGACAGGGTACGGAGCCCCAACCCCCCTGATGGGCCCTGCTCTGTGCATGACAGGGGGCAGCGCCCCAACCCCCTGATCGGCCCTGCTCTGTGCGTGACAGGGGGTGGTGCCGCAACTTCCCTATAGACCCTGCCTTGAGTGTGACAGGAGGCGGTGTCCCTACCCCCCAATCGGCCCTACCCTGAGCATGACTAGGGGTGGCATCGCAACCTCCCGATCCGCCCTGCTCTGTACATGACAGGGGGCGGTGCCCCAACTCCCCAATCGGCCCTGCTCTGAGCCCAACCAGGGGCTGCACCTAGGGATTGGGCCTGCCCTCTGCCACCCGGGAGCAGGCCTAAGCCAGCAGGTCATTATCTCCCGAGGGGTCCCAGACTGCGAGAGGGCACAGGCCGGGCTGAGGGACCCCCTCTCCCCCCTGAGTGCACAAATTTTTGTGCACTGGGCCTCTAGTATTAATAATAATATAGTGTGGACATCAACTGGTCATAACTGAGGATGTCGTGGTGGACACTAGCTGAATTTGAACTCTGTGTGTGATAATGACAGCCATCACTCCTTAAATCATGATAGAACAACAATTAAGAGATAATGTTAACTAGTATATATAAGATGATGAACTTTCATCAGGCCCGTGCAATTCAGTCAAGTGGGACAGCTCTCTGGGTGCTGAAAATATTCACTCACCTGGGCCAGCTGCACCTCTTCACACAGCATTCAGATTCCTGTGTTTTCCTCTATTCTCTCCCAGAGAACTTGGCCATCTCCAGGACATTCCAGACTTCTGATTCTTGAAATATGTTCTGAAAGGAATAATCTATGTTTAAATTATGTTTTAAATAAGCTATATTCATGAAAGTAGCACCTAAGAGCTGCATCTTGAACTCAAGAACTGAAAGCCTCAGTAGGTTAGGGATTCTTATAGACCCTATTTATATAACAGGTTGATCAGCTGGTAGTGAGTTGGGATTCCAGAATCAAAGAAATGCATTTTGTGAAACTGAGAAAGCACACACCCAAAAGTTTCTCACTATCCCACTTGAAAGATAGACACTCCTGCCGGGTTTGCGTGGCTCAGTGGTTGAGCTTCGACCTATGAGCCAGTAGGTTGTGGTTCAATTACAGGACAGGGCACATGCCCAAGTTGCCGGCTGGATCCCCAGTAGGGGGCGTGCAGGAGGCAGGTGATGAATGATTGTCTCTTATCATTGATGTTTCTATCTCTCGCTCTCTCCCTTCCTCTCTGAAATCAATAAAATATATATATATATATATATATATATATATATATATATATATATATTTTAAAAAAGATAGACACTTCTTCCCAAATACAGTCTGATTTGGATATCTCACATGTCATTTTCTATGTACCTATATTAGTCAAATATGTACATTTTTATGACTTCTTGAATGGTATATCTTTTAAAAATGATAATGATCTGCAGTACTTAAAATGAAGGAAACAATAAAAATCATAATATACTGCATTTAGGGTACTCTAATTTATACATGTGTCAAAATATATGTATTTAATATGTATATATACACACATACTTTAATACAATGACATTTATTTATTTATTTATTTTTTTAAAAATATATTTTATTGATGTTTTACAGAGAGGAAGGGAGAGAGATAGAGAGCCAGAAACATCGATGAGAGAGAGACATCGATCAGCTGCCTCCTGCACATCTCCTACTGGGGATGTGCCCGCAACCCAGGTACATGCCCTCGACCGGAATCGAACCTGGGACCTCTCAGTCCGCAGGCCGACGCTCTATCCACTGAGCCAAACCGGTTCCAGCAATACAATGACATTTAAATCATATATCTAAGAAGAGATATACAAGTAATATAAATTGTGTGTCTTAGATTGCTTAAAATATATTCCAATCAAATTATGAAAACATGTATGGCTTTAAATTATGTTTTAAATAAGCTATATTGCATTTTACATACAACTTTAATACTCGTCTCTAATGTGTTAACTATTTTGGCCACTGTTTCAACTAGTAATATTATATGAACATAAAAATAACTACAAACTGGATTCAAAACTTATGATTCCCATTCATTTCTGACTGCAGCCTTAATAACTGAAGTTTTGATTAACAATTGGCTTCATGGATTCTTTTTAAAGAAAAGTCAGGTCTTTAGTTGAGACCAAGAATTATCTTATCATCATTTAGTGACAATGCATAATGAAAAGAATATCAGTGTCATGTCAAAGGAGATTTTTGTGAACTTTCATTAGGAACCTATTACAATTCATTTGAAGAAATTGACATGCAGCATATCACTGCAATTTACCTTTGTGCAAAGGACAATGAAATTCACCTTCCAAAACTTATTGAAGAAGTGAGGGAAAATTAAGTTAGAAACATACTAAGAGCAAGAGAAGACAACTAAATCTGGGGTCCTTGGTCTGACAATTATATGAGGGGAATTATTTGTGAATAACAAAATGATGGAGTTTTGATCAACTGTGGTAACAACTTCATCCTCAGCAGCTATAATTAGAAGATTCTCAGGACAACATCATAATAACAGATAAATAGTATTTTTGGGACCTTTAATCCTATTTTTAAATAATAAAATCCTCATCATGGTACTTTTTCCAAAGACTATACTTTTACAGAAAGCATATATGTACAGCCCTGGGGTGTGTGTTTCAGTTGGTTGGGTGTCATCCTGTGTACCAGGAGGTTGCCCGTTTAATTCCCCTCAGGGCACATGGCCAGGTTGTGGGCTTGATCCCCAGTAAGTGGCATGCAGGAGACAGCCAATGGGTATTGCACTCTCACATTGATGTTGCTCTCCCTTTCCCTCTCCCTTTCTCTCTCTCCAAAAATCAATAAACTGTTCATTTAAAAAAAAGAAAGCACATATTTACAAAAATAAATCTATGTTTAAAGTGCTCTAACTTGAAATACAGTATGCCACAAAAAGAACTCATTGCTAGTTAGTCTAACAAACTTAGCTTCATGGAAATGTACTTTTAGGGCAAAAAGACCAGGGTACTTAAACTTAAACTTGAATTGACTTAACATGTACAAGCCAGGTATCTTTGAAAAAGTTGCTTAACCCACTTGCAACTCATTTTCTCAACTGAAACCTAGGGAATGTAAATTCTGTGAGAATAAATAAAATGATGGTTGCGAAATGCTATTTCTAGAACATAACAGTCAACAACCCTGGCTCGCTCGCTCTCTCTCTCTCTCTCTTTCTCTCTCTCTCTCTCTCTCCCTCTCTCTCACACACACAAATGCACACACATCAATATAATTAATAAAAAACTAAGCATTTTTAATATATTTAGGATAATTATAATTCACAGAAAAGACTGACAACTCACCTGAAATTAACTGGCTGCAATTTATTTCCATCATCCCTTCAGGTAAGAAAAGCAAATAGTAGAAGTAAAACTTAGATGAAGATATCTTAGATAAAATAAATTGTTCTTCTTTCTCTACTGCATACTATTGATTGTTATATCTTTAAAATAGCTTAAATCATTTGTGTTAGCCAGAGATAATGGTATCTTCTCATAGGTAGTAATTATTAAAGAGACTCAAATAACTTTCTTTAGGCTACCCTGCTGACTCCTTAATTCTCCCTCTTGTTTTCTCACCACTTCATTTCACTTCTATGTGCATTACTAGTAGCATAACTGTCATATTCCCAAATACTTGTATGCACTGAAATAAAAGTTAGACAGTGAAGAAGTCTTATAGAAAAAAAAATAATGCATTTGAAAAATGGTGTTGGAGAGAGTTCTAGATATACCTTGGGCCACCAGAAAGGTGAGCAAGTGAGTTCTACAGAAAATTAAGCTTTCTTGGGCCACCAGAAAGGTGAGCAAGTGAGTTCTACAGAAAATTAAGCCTGAAATATCTCTGGAGGCAAAGATGACAAAACTGAAGCTTTCCTGCTTTTGGCATATCAGGCAGGGTTCTTTGGAAAAGACAATAATGCTGCCCTAACTGGTTTGGCTCAGTGGATGGAGCGTCGGCCTGCAGACTGAAGGGTCCCTGGTTCGATTCCGGTCAAGGGCATGTACATTGGTTGCTGGCACATCCCCAGTTGGGGGCTGTGCAGGAAGCAACTGATCGATGTTTCTCTCTCATCGATGTTTCTGACTATCTCTCTCCCTTCCTCTCTGTAAAAAATCAATAAAATATACATATTTTTAAAAAAGACAATAATGCTGGGGAAAAAGAGAGAGAGAATGCATCAGAAATAGAGGAAGACCAAATATGAGATTAATTGACTCCATAATAGAAGTCATAGGCAGGAGTTTACAGGGGCTGAACAGAGTTGTGAGGACAGGGCATTGTGGACATCACTCTTTCATAGGGTCGTGAGGAATCCGAGACCACTCAATGGCACATTAACATGCACCACGTAAGGTGGTTAGCATATAGTAATGGAGATACAAGTATAGATACCTTGTCAATTTTTCATGACCTGAACATTTTGTTGAACCAAAGAGTGCTGCTTGTTTAACTTGTTACTATTAGCAGAGAGCTCTGAGACTCAAGAAATTGATCCATAAGGACCTACAGGACCTGCTGTTTATGCTCATTTTTAAATGAGGGAAAGCAGATTAGGCATGAACACTCCTTGTTTCCTTTGGAGAATAGCGGGGAATTCACATAATGCTAGTTACCATGTGGTCTAGAATTTCTAATCCAAAAAGTAAAATAAAATCAGTGGCATTTTTATATTTAAAAAATTGAATGTGTTATCTTTATGCAGACCACACAAACACACACACACAGCGAAATACACCCAAGGCTTGGTGAGCTAATAAAAATCATACCCTTTTTTTTCAGTGAGGTGGAATTTGTTGGCTATTTCTATTACAAATACAATAACAAAGGGAGGCATAGGATTGCAGTTAATCAGAAGATAACAATACACCTTATGTGCATATTTAATATAGAAAGTTATGATGGAATATTATTTTATATTTTTGTTAGGCCTTTTAAATAATGGCATGGCCTGTGTTCTGTTTTTATTTTTCTTCTCCTATTTAAAGTGGATGATCCATAAAGCTTCTTTATGTAACTTCTCTCATAACCTTTATAACCATTTTCGATGAGTCATTAGAAAGAGTAGGAATAAAATCCATAGTTAATGAAGACCACTTAGAAAAGACAAACCATCCTGCTTCCACCGGGCTCAATGTTCTTTATATATGTGAATTGAATCTGGGATGTTTTCCAATTCCTATATATAAAGATATAAAGCTTCCTTGTTCAATTTTTATTAATAAAAAAAGCTTTTATCTTATAGTGTGTTTTTTTTTTGCATTGGTATGAGAACTCTTCATATAACAATGATTATTTTTGCGCATTTAATATTATTTTACATTTATTTTAAAGATATTTGAAAGGTAATGTTACATAATAATAATCTATAATGTGCATGGTATGAACCCCAGATATATGTTTAGCAGCATAGAACCCAGGTTTGAGATATGTTGAATTTACAACTCAATTGTGACAGCCATAATCCTTTTATGATTAAGCTATATAGGTATTCACTCCTACTGTGATATATTAAGCTATCTTAAATCTGCTGCATTAATATGGATAATGTTGGTAAAAGCCCTGTTTAAATTAAAAACAATATATATAGGATAAATTTTTAGTATTGAAAACAATTTCTCTAATGTGATATATGAAAAGTCTGTTATTTTACAGCTCATTTATATAAAAGGGAATAGTGTGTTAGGGATTTAAACTATGAGTTTAACAACCTTTTTGGAAGATAATTCAAGTGAAATCATTATACTTTTAGAATAACTGGCAGCTAATTTTTTAAAATAAAAAGAATAAATAATTACACATTTGTTCTAAATTATATTTTAAAATATGAATTTATATTTTAAAAAGGTATATCTATGACCTGTTGAATCAGTAATTTGTCTAGATTTTAATGAATAATTCATGCCTCAAATCTAATGAGTGTGAATCAATATACACATATTCTTAGATATGAGTGTTTTTGTTAATTTCTTAATTAAAAAATAATAATAATAAGTACCATTTTCAAATCAATTATTTTGATTTTTGGTCATTCAATTATGTTATATTTATATAATAAATTAGCCTCTCCCAACATAGACACATATATACAAATAATCACATACACGAATGAATTCGAAGTGAGTAAATATATAGTAGAAGTTTTAATGACTGATATCCAATTAATAGATTAGTTAATTACCTGAAGTTCTCCAATCAGTGGGGAAAAGATGAAGATAGATGGTCACAGCATACTGAACATTCATTTAATTTTTATATTCCTTTCAAATTATTTGTTTTTTCTTAAAATAGTTCAAGCCAGTTATAACATAGTAAATATATATATTTGAATTGGACATTATATAAGTACTTGAACATAAGTGCAAAGGTAGAGCTCAATTTTTTATGGAAATAGTCTTATTGTTAGTACTCCATAATGATGAATAGCTCCCATAAAAAAATTGAGATAGCCCTAACCGGTTTCGCTCAGTGGATAGAGCGTCAGCCTGCAGACTGAAGGGTCCTAGGTTCGATTCTGGTCAAGGGCATGTACCTTAGTTGCGGGCACATCCCCAGTGGGGGGTGTGCAGGAGGCAGCTGATCAATGTTTCTCTCTCATTGATGTTTCTGACTATCTCTCTCCCTTCCTCTCTGTAAAAAATCAATAAAATATATTTTTTAAAATATTGAGATAGTTATTGTAGGGAAGACTACTATAAAACTGCATTTTCAATGAGGGCAGTATCACTGCACTCCTAAAGAGACCATTATTTATGCTTGGGACAATGTGAAAAAAAGTTACAATAATACAGAAATCCTACCCACACCTACCTGCTGTCTAGGGTATTTTGACTACTTTTATCAGTCTAAACTTTGGCTTAAACCTGAAATCAATCAAGTATTGTTCCTCCCTTTCAGTATTTAAACTCATCTGTGTACTTTGTCATAATAATCATAGACCTCTTTCCTCATGACAATGGTCATACAAGTAACCTACATACAATAAACATTATCTTGTGAAAGATAATGTACTGTCAAAGATATTTTAAAGCTAAAGAATCTAATATACCCTTCTTAAATATATCCAAAATGTTTATCACAACCCATTATAAATAATAAAAATAACTATTATGTTAATATTTAGTTGATACCAGATAATATTATATGCACTAACTCATCATATCCAAGCCACAAGTCTAAGAAGCAGGCACAATTTATATCGTTCTTTTATAGAAGAGGAGACTGAAGCCCAGAGATACTAAATAATATGCCTCAGTTCCACTGCGAGTCCATATTAAACTAAATTTGTACCTGAGCACTTGGACTCCAATATATTTGCTCTTATATTGTACTACAAGTGCTGTGAGTTCTATTACATCCCATTTGATACTCTTGGTCAGTCAATGGACAAAAACAGATTGGTCTGGGGTAATGGCAATGCGCTTACTTACGCTTAATGAAGTTAAGATTCCATTTGCAGCCGTGGTCTCCTTAATGGTGAAATCAATACATCCCTGGCTCCTGTAAGCAGCTATTGACATAGTGAATCTATTTTATCCATTCTATTAAATAGAAAACACATAAGTAGTATCCTTTAACCTACTACACCATTGCCATCCTGCAAAGGAGAAAGACACTCATTTTACCAAGGACTGGAGAAAAAATGTATTATTCTATCATAACTCTCTTGTCAGCAATCTCTCTGTAGGGAAAGTATAATTCTCCTATACTATGGGTCCTGGACAATGTGTGTGTGTGCGCGCATGTGTGTTTATGTGCACATAAGCACATGTGTGTGTTCATGTGCATGAATAAGAGTAGATCCATAGGATATACAAAATAAAAGAGATCTCTGCTTTCTTTAATACCCAGTGATTCATTTTCATTATTATAACTTGCTTGATATGTATGATAAATTTAATGGTGGATATTCAAATGGTAGTGTTTAAAACTCTAATGACTCCTAGACTTCAATGTGTGAAGAGAAAGATTTTAATTTCAACCCCAGACTGAACATTTTCTCCGTGGGAAACCATTGTCAATGTGGTGCTTGAGGAGACCAAGCTGAACAAACAATGAGTCAGAGAAATAAAACCCCATCTTCACAAGGAACAGAGCACAGAGTGTCCAAAAGCCAAGACAGTATTTTAGGAGGAGAAAATGTTATAATAATGGAAAAGACTGAGTTTGATGGCGCTAAGCACGATGTAGCAATGTAATGGGGAAAACTGTGGGAGTGTTTCCAAGGGTTACACTAAGGTGACAGCATAAAACACATAAAGTGGGTTTAAAAATGTACTGTTGAAAGACTTGTGTTTCTGAAGAAAGAGTCCAGGAAGCCAGACTTTTCTGGGAAACATATGGATCACAGTGAAAGCAGTCAAAGTATTTTCTGACCTTTTTTTATTTACAGACAAAAAATTGGCTGCTGTCCAAATGCCAGCAGGTAGACAGAAACAAAATTCTGACCTAAGTTTAAAAAAATCTGTTACTGTGTAGGGAATGCCTGCTTGTACATCTGCTGGTTAGGAACTGAAGTTATGTCACAACTCGACAACAGCAAGGCCACTTTATCTGCTCATTTTATTCACATGACATTTTAGAAAGAGTGTCCATTTCTTACTGGGAGGATTTGCTTATGTCTAGTGGAGATGGTGATATATTCTTCAACGTGATCAACATCAAGTGTTCCCCACGCTGATCTACAGATTCTATACAATTTTTAAAATATTTTAAACATGTTTTTTATTGATTTCAGAGAGTAAGGAAGAGGGAGGTAGAAACATCCATGATGATATTGATTTCAGAGAGGAAGGAAGAGGGAGAGAGAAATAGAAACATCCATGATGAGAGAGAATCATGGATCAGCTGCCTCCGGCAAGTCCCCCACGGGGGATTGAACCCACAACCCAGGCATGTGTCCTTGACCAGAATTGAACCTGGGACCTTCAGTTCGCAGGCCGATGCTCTATCCACTGAGCCAAACCAGCTAGGGATAGAATTCTTATCAAAGTGCTAGTGTCTTGCTTACAGAAATCAGCAAGCTTATTTTAAAATTTATGTGGAAATAGAAAGAGCATAATAGCTAAACCACTCTTTAAAAGAGACAAATTTGTAAACTCACACTTTTCCATTAAAACTTT
>NW_005871048.1:55309890-55360195 GCF_000147115.1 Myotis lucifugus | reverse complement strand
CAGAGAGTGTAGTACTGGCATAGGGATAGTCATATATCAATTGAATAGAATTAAGAGCCCAGAAATAAATATTATGATCAATTGACTTTCAACAAAAGTCCAATTTGATTCAATTGGAAAAGTGGTCTTTTCAACAAAAGTTCGAGACAATTAGATAGCCATATGTTTTTAAAAACGTAAGATGGACCATTACCACTATATGCATGTATATACTTATGTTCTGGCATATATGTACATAACACCATGCCATATGTATTCTTTCTATAATGCTTACTGCATGCTTACTAGTTGCTGTATACTGTAACAAGCGCTAAGAATTTTGTTCTTGAGAGACTTAGACTAGAGGAAGATAACACTTTTTTATTTTTAAATGCTCAGATATTTACAATGTAATAGCTTATGGTGAATGTTATGAGAAAAATAGAGATTTATGAACCGTCAAACCTCAGAGGGAAGGTAGGGGAGGGTGGAGGTAAGGGGGAGAGATCAACCAAAGGACTTGTATGCATGCATATAAGCCTGATCAATGGACACAGACACCATGGGGGTGAGGGCTTGAGTGCGAGGTGGGGGGCAATGGGGGATAAGGACACATATGTAATACCTTAATCAATAAAGAAAAATATATATATTTAATAGATTATTTTAAATTTCAAAAATTTACCTGCACATACTTTTGAGAGAAGTCCAAAAAGCCTAATGAATATGCCACAATATTATTGGAGGTTATCCCCCAGGAGTCAGCGAAGGGTCAGTCCTAAAGACCTTCAGAATGTGCAGTGTTAGAACAACCCAGTCCTGCAAAACACAATGGTAATTCAATGAATACTCTACACTAACTTTAGCTTTCATACTGATGTTTCTTTGAGTACAGAATTTGAAATTTTTAAATGTTTTTGAGACTAAGACGAACAAATAAAAAAGGCCAAATACCTCTAAGAAACTATGAGATGCTTTTTCCTTTATAAAAATGATAATTTTAGTCAAATTAGCTAATATTGAGGTAGGAGATATTAAAAATTCTAATTATTTTTTTGCTAATCCCCCCCCTCTTAATTTGGTAATAGGGCCTATAGGCTATTTCCTCTTTCCAGATGTTTGAGAATAAAGAGGAGCTGGAAGTTCTAAGTGAATGTTTCTGAAGTTTAACTAGACTCTGCATAGATGACTGCTGTATAATAATTTTAATTAAATACATTCTTAAACTATTCTTCCTTTCTGGTAAAAATTGAAATATATATAGAATATATATAATTGTCCCTGACTTTTTCAAACTACAAAGTAAAAGCTTCAAGAATATGTAACAAGTTTTCACATTATTTCATTTTATAGTATCTTTTGGTATTGAATGTCCTTTAAAGTTGTAATTCAGACCAATTGTTTAGATTGAGTTTGGGTTTGTAGCTTCTTGAGAAAGTTTATCATATTCATTCCATATGAACTAAACATAAACTACATTACATTGAAATGTCTACTTTCCTTAATTGAATCACTGAAGTTACGTAATTGGCACATAATCCTAAAGGTGGCATAGTTTCTTAGAATCTGTGCAAACAAAGACTTCCTGGAATTAGAATTAGATATATTGATTGTACTTCTGCTCAAGGGAAGTGCTGATCAAGCAGCAGTGATTCATACAACTGTCTGGTGGCACACGCTAAGCCTAGAAGAGAGCAAGTTAGCCATCATCTATAATATCAGAGCAAATTCTTTATTACTCTATCTAAAGGCATGCTATCATTTCCTTCTATTCTTACACCCTGCACCTTCTAATGCAAACATTATGCATGCCATTTCAATCACGAATAACATTAATCTTTGTTTCATATTCATGAATATGATTGTCATTTATACTCATAGATGACAGCTTTGAGAGTTTTACTTCAAAATGATGTGCATGAAGAAGTCAGTGCTTTCTCTATATATTTTTTTCTGCAGTAATTATCTCAAGGATTTCATCTGTGTTGAAATTTATTTTGTCATGCTGGGGAGGCATATCTATAATTGCCCAGCAGTCATTGTCAATAAAATTTGTATGCGATATTTTTGTATTTGCTAAGTTTTCATTAACACTCAGACACTTTAATTGCTCACTGAACTGTTTCTACATACATTGTATTAGTTTACCGGTGTGTGAACACCTACTGAAAACTATATAGACTGTATGTGTATCCATTCACTAAGACTTTGTTTTTCAGTTATTCTATTTCCCAGGTAGGTCACTTACATAATCTTTTAAGATCCTCATTTGAAATGGAGCGATTATCCTTCAGGACACTCTTTATACAAACCCAGCTCATTAACTCTCAATAGGAAAAATTAAGATAGTCATAAAATCTTAAAAAGATATTTAATGTCCCCTTTAACTTTCACCCATTTTTCAATAGCATTCAGCATTTTCCCCAGGGGATTTATCCATGTTCATCATGCTAGTAGTGACTGGGTTAATACAGGGTAGCTATAAATGTGACGAGGGTTTGTATTATTGTTAATTTTATGAAGGTAGTATATATGTGTATGTGTGTTGTGTCTTATGTGCTGTTGAGTTGGCCCCTACTCCTGGGGACCCTTTGAATGAATGATATCCACAATGTGCTGTCCTCAATAGCCTCTCTCAGCTCCTGTAGACTCATGTGTCTGGCTTCTTTTATGAAGTCAATCCATCTCATATTTGGTCTTCCTCTTTTCCACTGTCTTCTCTTCTTTTCCAGCATTATTGTCTTTTCCAAAGAACCCTGCCTTCTCATGATGTGCCTGAAGTAAGACAGCTTCAGTTTTGTCATTTTGTCTTCCAGGAATGTTTCAGGCTGATTTGCTCTTGGACCCACTTATTCATCTTTATGGTGGTCTCGGGTATCCATAGACTCTCCCCCAGTACCATATTGCAAATGAATCGTTTATTTTCTATCAGCCTTTTGTACTGTCCAACTTTTTCATTTCTACATAGTAATTGGAATGCGAGAGTGTGGGTGATCTTATCTTTGGTCTCTAATGACACATATATTCACTGTGTTAAAATGGAGCAGCACAATAGGGATTATAATGAGAAGGAATAGTGTCCTCACACTTCTCCCTTATGCCAACCACTTCCATAATCAACTTCTTTCAATTATTTCTTCTTATTTTGTTTAGTCCTTTGGTGGTAGTTATGGTTATTACCATAGTTCTAGATAATACTTTTATACCTTTGTTATTTAATTTCTTAACCCTGCAACCACATAAAGATTTAGCTCAGCTTGTGCCATATATTTTCTCCTTGCTCTATTGTCTTCTTTTTTGTCAGTGTTATTTGTTAACTTTGTATATTTAAATATTTTATTTAAAATCCATTTTGGGATCCATTAATTTTGATATCATCTCTTGATTTTCCATTGTTACAATAGTGATACAGGTGAACAAACAGTCCTTCACTCCCTTTGCATACATTCTCCTCCACTTTCCACAGTGGTCACCTCTGTCTTTCCATTTACATTTACAAAACCCTGGTTCTACTTTGTGACTCCACTGGTCTTTTTTTTTTTTCTCCATACATTGACTTATGGTTTAGAAATCCAGTGATTGTTGTGCTCGTTTAACATCTTGAACTGGAAGAGTGATAATTATTTTTTTAATGTATTTTTTTATTGATTAAGATATTACATATGTGTCCTTATACCCACGTTACTCCCTACCCCCCCCCCGCTCATGCCCTCCACCCCCCCCCCCGTTGTCCATATTCATTGGTTAGACCTATATGCTTGCATGTAAGTCCTTTGGTTGATCTTTCCCCCTTACCCCCACCCGCCCCTACCTTCCCTCCAAGGCCTGACAGTCCAATCAATGCCTCTCTGTCTCTGGATCAGTCCTTGTTCATCAGTTTATGTTGTTCATTATATTCCACAAATGAGTGAGATCATGTGGTATTTATCCTTCTCTGACTGGCTTATTTCACTTAGCATAATGCTCTCTAGTTCCATCCATGGTGTGGCAAATGGTAAGAGTTCCTTTTCTTCTGCCTCTTCTTAAAGAATACCTTTCAGCATTTCATATAATGCTGGTTTGGTGGTGATGAACTCCTTTAGCTTTTTCTTATCTGTGAAGCTCTTTATCTGACCTTCAATTCTGAATGATAGCTTTGCTGGATAAAGTAATCTTGGTTGTAGGTTCTTGCTATTCATCACTTGGAATATTTCTTGCCACTCTCTTCTGGCCTGCAAAGTTTCTGTTGAGAAATCAGCTGACAGTCGTATGGGTACTCCCTTATAGGTAACTGACTTTTTTTCTCTTGCTGCTTTTAAGATTCCCTCTTTGTCTTTTGCTCTTGGCATTTTAATTATGATGTGTCTTGGTGTGGTCCTTTTTGGATTCCTTTTGCTTGGGGTTCTCTGCACTTCCTGGACTTGTAAGTCTATTTCTTTCACCAGGTAGGGGAAGTTTTCTGTCATTATTTCTTCAAATAGGTTTTCAATATCTTGCCCTCTCTCTTCTTCTGGTACCCCTATAATTCTGATGTTGGTACGCTTGAAGTTGTCCCAGAGCTCCTTAAACTATCTTCGTATTTTTGGATTCTTTTTTCATTTTGCTTTTCCGGTTGGGTGTTTTTTGCTTCTTTGTATTTCAAATCTTTGACTTGATTCTTGCGATCCTCTGGTCTGCTGTTGGGAGTCTGTATAATATTCTTTATTTCAGTCAGTGTATGCTTAATTTCTAGTTGGTCCTTTATCACAACATCAAGGGTCTCACTAGATTTCTTGAGGATCTCACTACATTTATCGGCGGTTTCCATAAAATTCTTGAAAAATCTTAGAACTGTGGTTTTGAACTCTATATCCAGTCGTTTGCTGTCCTCCATTTCTGTCATTTGTGACCTGTTTCTTTGTCTTCGCATTTTGTCTGCTTCCCTGTGTTGGTAGAGTGGTTTTGTGTGCTAGGTGTCCTACAGGGCCCAGTGGCTCAGCCTCCCCAGTTACCTGAGGTGGACACTCTTGGTGCACCCCCTTGTGGGCTTTGTGCACAGTCTTGTTGTAGCTATGCCTTGATTGTTTTAGGTGTCACTGGGAGGAATTGACCTCCATGCCGATTGGCAGTGAGAATCAGCTGTGTCTGCAGTGGGAGAACTTCTGTGCTGAAGACACCCTTCTGGGGCAAGACTTGCTTCAGTGGGGCTTTGGTGCTCACTGAGTCTGCCCCCTGAGTGTGTTCCTTATGAATCTGAGGAGTTGTAATCTGGATGGTCCCACTCTGACCACTGGGTACACTGGCTCTTGGATCTAAGGAGGTGCTAATTAAGCCTCTTCCTGAGGTTACCCAGCAGGAGCTACGAAGAGATATGCAGATTCCCCTTCCTTTTTTGGGGGTTTGGGGGTGCCCAGATGAGGCCCAGCTGAGAAGCAATGCAAGCTGCTGTGGGGCCTTGGGCCTTCTCTTGGAAGTTTTGGGCCTGTCTGGCCCAGCTGCAATTTGTTAGGTAGTTGTCAGATTGCAAAGGACCTGGGCATTCATATGCAAAAGGCTTTGCAGCAGCCTGGATGGGGCGGGGTCTCGGAATCAACAGGGCGGAGCAAGCAGCTATGGCTGATTCTCAGCCCTGCCCTAAGGGGCCCGAGTCTCAGTGTCCAGGTAATTGCTGCCAGCAATTCTGAGGGAAAGCCGCCCTCAAGTTCCGAGTTCTGCCTGCTGCCAGACCGTCCAGTTTCTCCCCGTATGAGCCTTGGGACCCCAGAGATTTCCCGGAACCGGAGTTCAGGGCAATCAGGAGCTTGTGACTCCCTCCCGATTCAAAAAGACAGCCGCGTCCTCAGGTGGCCACCCCTTTCCGCGCACGCAGGAGCCTCCGTACCTCTGCACTTTATTTTCGTAGCTCCTCTGAGTCTGTGTGCTCTTCTCTTTCCTTCTAGTTGTAGAATTTCCACTCAGCCAGCCTTCCTGTGGTTCTGGATGATGACTGTTCTGTCTTTTAGTTGTCTTTTTGAAGTTGTTGTCGGAGGCAGCAATTTCCGGTGTTTTCCTATGCCGCCATCTTGGTTTCTCCTCAGGAAGAGTGATAATTATTTAAGCTTCATTTTCACTTCTCATTTCAGCCATACCTATCAAACAAACTATAAATCACTTTTTTAAAATTTGTATTTATTTATTTATGTATTTAATCTTTATTATTGAAAGTATAACATATGTCCCCCCTTTTTTCCCCATTGACCCCTTCTAGCCTGCCCCCAGCCAGAGCCCCAGGCCTTTGCAACACTATTATCTGTGTCCATGGGCTATGCATATATGTATGCAAGTTCTTCGGTTAGTCTCTTTCCACCCACCTGCCCCCGCCTTCCCTCTGTAATAAGTAAATTAATAATTGTTTTGTTTACTGAGGCCATATAAATTTATTGGATATGTGTTAGATGGAATGATATATTTGTCATTTTATGTCTGGTTTATTTACTCAATAGTCTATTATATTTTTCATCAATGAAACTAGGTCAAATTTTCCAGGTGCAACTGAGCTCTGGAACTTTCATATGCATAAAGCCCTGTTTTTTTGGCTCTACACACACATCCAGAGTAATTTCATTTGTGTGAACCCATGAAGGTAATAATTGAAATCCCCTAGAATTCTAATCTGTTTGTGGCATAACACAATGCACACTCAAGTCCATGTGACATAAATAGTGGTTCAATATATTTCATTATAAATAATATGGTAGAAAAAGAATGTGAATTTAATTGTAACTAAAGAATCTGCAACTAATTATTAATTGTGTGATAAAGGACAGAAGCAAACTATTTATGAGAGAGCTTAATGAAAATTTTTATTTTTATTTCTTGTTAATCCTCTCCCAAGATATTTTCTCATTGATTTTTAGAGAGACTGGAGGGGGAGAGAAACATTGATGTTAGAGAGACACATCAATTGGTTGCTCCCACATAGGCATTGAGCCTGCAACTGAGGTAGTACTTGCCCATAACCAAAATTGAATCCGGGACTCTTCAGTCCATGGGGTGACGTTCTATCCACTAAGCCAACCTGGCTAGGGCTGAACATTTTATTTTTAATCATCCATTACCTAAAAGGTAATATAAAGTAGGCTCTTTCTACAGACTGTGGGATATTTATTCATTCCCTAGGGCTTGTCCTGTTTTGAGATTTAAGGAGTTAGTTAGGTAGTTTTACCAGGGGGCAAATTGAATAAATGGCAGTGTGCCCAGCTGAGCATGTTGCTAAATTGGTAGTAGGCCTTCATAGTTGTATTCATATTATGCATTTTAATAAACCCATACATTCTTTTTTAGAAAAAAATAATTATTGAAATAAATCCAAATCAATACACTTTGAAACATTCATCATTACATTTCCAGTAACCACTCCTTTCTGTAGTTAAGGGTCCATCAGGTTATCTTATCTTTGGGTGACAGTTTCTTGAAAATTGCAATAAACATGACAATCAATGCCATGACCTTCAAAGATACTAGATGCAAATCTAATGGAATGAATTAATATTATGTTAAGAAGCTTATGTGTTGCCCTTCTCTGATTACATGTCTGTAAAGACAAAATAATCTACAGTAAACACCATTATTCAAAGACTAAAATCTCATTTTCACATTCCTCCACTCACTAAAAAAGATACATAATTAAAAAGATGCAAATAATTAAACGTTTTTAATTACTTTGATTTTCCAAAATTGTTAAGGACTGGGAGGAGTGATTCATTAAAGAAATTTCATGACTTAATAGCAAATTTTCTAGATGATATGTTGAAAAAAATTCCAGTCACTTTAAAATTGAGACAGGCAATTTTTGTAGATTGTATGTCTAAGCTATTATATATGTAAATATTATTAAAATAAATTTTGTCTTAGAAATATATTCTTGAAGATGCATTTAAACTATCTTAAGTAGAATATGAAATAATTAGGTGATATAAGATTAAAATTGATATAAAATAAACACAAAAACTATCTGTTCTCACTTTCTAGTTAGTATCACATGTTAAAGTAAACCCTCCTTTAAATTATGGATTATTTTCCTGAATAAACAATATACTTAACTTAAATCACCTATGTGTAACACTTCATTTATTAGTGGAAAAATAAATCTGCTTAATTATGCTTTTAAAAATTTGCAAAACATAAATATTTGAGCAAAGCCTATTATCTCTATTTATATTTGAATAGCCCAAGATTATAATAAGGACTTTTTAAAACTCATACAATTTATTTATGTTAGCAAATGTTTTACATTCAGCACATTTAAATCATTCTACTTAGTGACTTCTATTATAATGAGATATTACCAATGAGTGGCTCAGGACTTGGCTTAAAATTCCTCTCTGTGTTTTAGCTGATGCATTTTTTTATTATTATTCAGAGAATTCAATTAAGTTAGATCTACGATTTCTTGCTCTGACAAACTGTTTCAGTTCAGTTCTCTTTCCCTGTAATTACCTTAATGGTTTAGCTGCTGGATGTTTTCCCTGGAAACCTGAGATGCTAGTTAAATTTCTCCTGCAAAGCTTCTCACTGTAAAAGCTTGTTAACCCAATGCCAAGCTTCATTGAAAACTTTGAGTAGGACAATAATAAACTAAAAAATAAAATGTGCTTCCTTGTAAATATCTCTAATTGCTAAATGTATGTAACATTCAGTAACAAACATCGGTTTATGAGGGGGAAAAAGCAGGTATTAAACATTAGTTGTGACTAGAAGAAGCTCAGAACAGAATGACAATCTCCTCCCTGGCTGGCGTGGCTCAGTGGTTGAACACTGACCTATGAACCAGGAGGTCATGGTTCGATTCCCAGTCAGGGCACATGCCTGGGTTGTGGGCTCGATCCCCAGGTGGGGCAGGAGGCAGCCCATCAATGATTCTCTCTCATCATTGATGTTTCTATCTCTCTCCCCCTCTCCCTTCTTCCCTAACTCCTATCTAATCCATCTACCTGTCTCCAAAATTAGTATTAAACTCTTTCAGATTAATAACCTCAGGCAAATAGCATACACAAGAGAATGCCTAAAAGTGATACCTGCATTATTAAGAAAATTAGGGCACGACAAAAGTCATGACTCGGTGGTCATGGCAGATAGGTTTGTGAGTGAAGACCTCTTTGTGAAGCGACCTATAATAGAGATAAGAATGAAGTGAAGATGGGGCTATATAAACATTGACTGTGGTACAGTGCTCAGCAAGAGGGAAATGCAAATTCAAAGAGGTTTCCTGCCCTTTCCCTCAAAGGACAGAGATGTAATTAATGTCTTTTACATACATTAGTGTCAATATTTACCAGGTGACCATTTCTCTGAATTATTAGTTCTCACTTATATGTTCCATCAGAGCTCTCCTAGGTCTGGCAAATTCTTTATGATACAAAAGATTACTTATTATTGCTCACTCTGCCCACCAAAACCTTCATTCCTCACATCTTGATCCAGATTAATGGCATTACTATGCACCTATACGTACCTACCAAGAAAATAGTTATTGACTCATATTCTTTTTCATATTCTGTGGCCAAATTTATTTTCCTCTGACAGTTGAACCCTTCTGCCAGTCTTTAAGTATATGAAGATGTCCACCATACTAAATAACCATAGCTAAGCATGGCTAATTCAAAAGGCTGCTCCTTCAACTTCATCAAATACATTGGTTTGCATATATATATTTCTATACCAGCACTGCAGTCTAGCCTGGGCCTCACGTGGCATTGCATCTTTTGTGCTAAGACATGCCTTTTATTGACATACTTATTCTTTGTGAGCTACCATAAACTGTTGGGCCCAGAGTCATTGTGAAGACCCATGGGCACATTGTGTCAGAATTGTTTACCCTGATGCTTGATTACCCAGACAGAACACTGATGTTTGAGCCTGATTTTCTTCATCTTCTTACTCAGGCACACCTCCATGCCCTAACATTAGCAGTAAGACTTTTATTCCTGTTTTGCTTCTCCCTTGCTTTAATTTACCTTCACATTATCATTGACACCACACAGATTAGATGAAAACATGAGTATTGATTGAATAAAATTCACCACTAGTTGAATGAATAAATTTGTAAGATAATGGTAATCCTACTTATGTGTATCATATGCACGAGCAAAACTATACCATTGTTGTTTCTAAAACAGCTCCTCTCCCATACCTACATATTGTTCTTAATTGTATTTATGCTTTTCCTTCTGCCTTGAGTAACTTTCTCTCCCTACCATACTGTACTTCTCCCAAAATCCTACCCATTCTTTTTTTTTAAAATATATTTTATTGATTTTTTTACAGAGAGAAAGGAAGAGAGATAGAGAGTTAGAAACATCGATGAGAGAGAAACATCGATCAGCTGCCTCCTGCACCCCCCCCCCCCACTGGGATGTGCCCACAACCAAGATACATGCCCTTGACCGGAATCAAACCCGGGACCCTTCAGTCTGCAGGCTGACGCTCTATCCACTGAGCCAAACCGGCTAGGGCTCCTACCCATTCTTGATGTTATATATCAATTAGTATATACTCTGGTTTCTTAATCAAATATGATCTTCCCTTTAACATTCAATAAGACTGTGCATCTCACTTATTCTAATTATATTCTAGTTTTAAAACATTGACTATCATTTTCTCTAAGAGTTTAATTTGCAATGACATCTCTTCCTAGTAGCTCCATAGTATAGCATATTCTATATCTTAAAAGCAGCACTTAGTACTGTAATTCTTCCATCTTGTTCCACAAATAACTGTTTCATTTGTTATATTTTATCTAGGTTAATGACAATGTGATAGAACTTCCTGGCTTTAGCAAGAAACCACTGTTCATACTCTTCTTGATATCTTCATTCCCACAGATATTTATCTTACCTATGTAGATTCCTACCTCCCTCCCAACATAGCAAGCTCACCATTGAACTATAAGATCTGTCAAAAGGGGTTATATTTGTTCTCCTCTATATATCCAATACCCACTGAGACATAAATTAATATGTGATTTATAAAAATAGGTCCTAGTATCATTTCTTTTTAAAATTTCTACATAGTAACTTTGGCCTCTTTGCTACATTTAAAACACATTCGTTTTAACACTTTAGCAATTTTAGTTCCCTCCACATACAGTGTGTGTATGTATTCTCAGAAGATAAGTTCTGTAATTCTTCAGATTTTGTCTTTTTAAAATTGTAATTTAATGTTTAAAAGCATGCCTAACATAGTGTTGGAGTCCAGTTACTTGGCAGAATAAATAAATTATCTTTGAACTCACCAGTTGATTAGGAATTTTCTATACCTACCTGTGCCTGTCCTCTTCACTTTCCATTTCTGAATCTTCGTTAGGTTTTATCATAAATATTAGAAAGGACTCCTAATTGGTCTTTCTATGACCCAAATTCTGATCTCCCTTCCAGTCATCTTCAAAGAGGCTGGAAGTTTGATCATTATAAATGTTAAAGTCAAATAATGACAAGCCTCTATTTTAACATTTAAAAACATTTCCAATACTGATTGGATCATCCAGGCATTTCCTTTTGCGGGTAAATTGTCCTTAAAAACATATTCTGAGTCTCATTCTGCAGCTATAGTAACCACAGGCACTTTCTACAACACAGAATCACTGGACATCTTGATAGCGCCTTAAGAAAGCACTTCTTTTTTTTTTTTCTTTTTTTGCAATTTGTTTATGGCTAGGGTCTTTCTCACCAGTTGCATCATATTTTATTTAAAGAATAAATATTTTTTTCTCTCCAGTTTTATTAAAGTGTAATTAGTATACAAGAAATGCACACAACGTATGTCATTAATTAATAATTAATGCATATAATTTGGTGAGTTTAGACATATGTATACACTTGTGTTACCATTAACATCATATATTTCAATATATAAGCAAAGCCTGGGATCATAAAAAGATACCAAAGGCCTTAATATTCAAGATGAGAAATATTTTTCAAGCAGAAATTCAGAAAATTTAAATACTAACAGCAAAAAAATCTGAAATAAACTGATTTCAAAGTAAAATGTTTCAATTCTCTTTTTCTTTCTAGTGTGTTTGTCTGTTTTTCAGTAATTGTAATTGTCTCATGATACCAAACATGGCCAAAGAATTAATTTTATTTAGACATGAAGTCATAAGATTGTTGTGTGCATCTTTATATTTGTTGGGTACATAGAAGATTTGGGGATTCCAGGGAAATCCTTACACAGACATTTAAGTTATAGAAAATAATTCTCTATTTTTAAGAAAAATATGTAGTATATCTTAAAGCAAACAGAAAAATAATTCTTTATTGAAAAATAATGTTTGATTTACACTGGAGTTTCAATTATCATTTTACATCCAAACTTTAAATATTTTGTATTATTTTATTAAAAGTTCTGTAAAAAAGTAAACATATATAAAAAGGAAAATAATCTTAGTCCTGCAAGAAACATTGGTTTAGTGGCCTTAACCTGCCACCTTGTGGTAGGATAGCTTCATTGCACATTTTCACACATCTGCTAGGCATTGTATTTTCTCAGATATATAGAAGGAATGTTAGGGCTGGCTTCACTTTTGTAATTTTGTCTGTAGTTTTCAAACAGAACATTTTGGAGGTAAATTTTCAAATTTATTGTTACGTAGACATATTTATCTTGACAATAGTGTGTGTTAAAATACCACTGCCGGTTCAGTTCATCTTTGATTATGAGCATTTAGAGTTAAATAGAAAAATGAATAAAAGCTAATGTTTTAGATGGTAAAATCATCCTAAAATCATACAGGGAATAAATCAATAGTTCACTTCACATGGCCAGGTGTTAATACACATTTTGAATATTTTCTTTGATAAAACAATTTTATCACTAGGATACACTAATTTTTCATTCTATAAGCCAATGTTAAAAAAATATCAAAAAACAGTTTTACACTCTATGTAGAAATAAATGTATTTTGGCTTCAAATCATGACCTCCATAATACAAAATATATAATTGTAAAATAAGGCAATATTTCATTGGGATCACCAAGTTGAACCTTTAAATGATTGTTATATAGAACTAAACTTAGTCATTTAATTAACCCTAATCTGTGAATTTATTATAATCATTATCGAATAATACAATTACAGCCTGAACACTAAAGTAGCTCTTCTATAATTCTGAAGCAATGCCGAGAATACTTACCAGTGATATAAACCTATGAGCAAATAAAAGTCCACATACCATTTCTGGGAAGAAAAATTGACTGGATATGTTTAACATGGTGGCTTTGGAGAGTGATACCAGCAAAATAGTGGAATAGGAAGTTTTAAACTCTAGTCTATCCACAGAAACATAAAAAATAGAAAAAGGAACTATCTGAACATTTGTCAGAATTCTGGAAAACGGTCAAAATCTTATAGCAACAAAGTGAATGCTAAATCAATAAAAGGCAACTTAAAAGATGTTCTTGTAATACAAGAAAATTTCAGCCCAAACACTGGTTGAACAAAAGCTAAACCTTCAACAATCAAGAACAGCAAACCAGTTGGTTTAAATGTTGACCCCCATAAGCCAAGGTTGAGGGTTCAGTTCCCAGTCAGGGCACATATAAGAAACAACCAATAAATGCATACATAAGTGGAACAACAAATCCTTCTCTCTCTCTGTCACTCTCAAATTTTAAACAAGAACAGTAAACACTAGAGAAAGAGAGAATTCATTTGCCAGAGTTACCACATCTATAATAATAAAAGCATAATATGCTAATTAGACCGGACAGCCAAATGACCTTCCAGATGACCTTCCGGACAAAGCCTGGGCTGCAAGGGCTGAGCCCCTTGCATGAATTTATAATTATAATAAACGAGCTGTTGTGCTTGAAACCTCAGCCAGTGATGGACTCATAGAAGTTGCCTCTTTTCCTAAAGGCAGATTCTAACTGGAGGGTGGGAGGTTGTCCTGGAAATGCCACCAGAATCAAACATAGGTCATCGTGTCCAGACATGAGCAGTGCAGGGGCAAGGCACAGACCACTGGGCGACATGGCCTGGCAGAGTCTGAAATTACAGACAGACCAGAAATGCAGGAGCCGTGTCCTGGCAGGAGGGAAGGGCTAATGGGCAAGGTCACTGGAGACCTCACACTCTTTCTTATCACAAAATTATCAAGCCCATGCCCTCTGGAACTGAAGGGAACTCCACTGCTGTGAGCCCTGAGAGCTTCTTCGATTAATCTGTCGAGACTGGACATTAAGGCAAGTGTGGTCCCCCCGACCATCTGGGCAGCCCAGTGAGTGGATGTCCACTTTCTACTCCTATCAGAATGAGTGATCACACGTCAGTGGTCTGTCCTGAGCTAGAGGCTGAGAAAAACAAACAAACAATAGACATATATATATATAAATTTAGAAACTTAGACAGCTTTCTGGGTGAATTATTTTAAGGAGAAGAAAACTGAGATGTGTAGTGTTTCATTCACACTCAGGGTGGAGCAGAAAATAACAAATGAGGATTTGCTTAAAAGTCCCTGGAAATGAGCATGGTAGCCGGAGGGCCATTCCTAATTCTTTATCTTCCTTCTCTGCTGCTTAGCCTTTCCTGGGCTGTTATCTCTTTAAAGGGGACAATGACTCCTCCTTGGTTTTGTGTATCAACACTTACCTCAGTGCCGGTGTGTGCTGGGCTCCCAAGAAACACAGTTTACAAAAGGCCTGTTTTATGGTGCAGAGAACAAGCACAGATGCTGGTGCTCTTTAAAAAAAAATTTAATTGAAGTTACTGTCACACAAGTCCCCCCCTAGCAATGCCCAGCTGCAAATACATTTTGCTAAAGTGAAACATTTTTTCTAATCTTTCAGAGACTGTAAATATTTGCTCCTTAACTTGGGGGTCCAGAATAGCTCACACGCATCTAAAAGCTGTTCTGACCTTGGCGTCAGGAGGCTCCAGGCTCCGGAGATAGAAGTGGAGGATTATAGAATGTTTTGGCCTGGGTGCAAATTATGTCCCTCTTCATTCTGAATATTGGCTAATTGGCATTCATCTCCACAGGAGCACTTAGATCTGGGGCTCGCCGAGGGGGGTCTGTCTGTTGAACCGTCCCTGGAAATCTTAAGGCATAATTAGGCAATGCAGTTGGCACAAACCCCAGGATTTGGAACCTATTTTAAAATGGTGCTGTCAGGACAGGGACTCTGGTTGTTGCCATCTGAGACCTTGGAGCAGATTGGGAGCCGAAGGTGACTTTCATAATGTCTTAGGAGGACTCATGGCTTTGGGAAATGTTCGTATCTCCCTTCTCCATAACTATGTGTAAAAGATGCATTGATTTTCATCATTTCTAAAAAATACCAGAAGGCTCTTCCTATGTGCACTATTCTAAGCACTTCCTTTGCTAGGTGAGCAAACCTTGCTGATTCTGTCCTTTGCCAGGAGGAAGTTAGAGAGATCTAAAGTATCCATTGGCCCCAGTTTAACTTAGCCTTGACATAATAATCAAACATGTACAGATACAGCTGTTTCACCCTTCGCCCTCACAACAGATGTTTGCGTGTGTGTGTGTGTGAATGGATGTGACAGTGTGTGAATGTATAAATGAGTGTATGTGACTGTGTATGTGATTGTGTGAATTTATGTGTGTGTAAGCATGTATGAAGATATATCTGTGCATGCGTATATGTATGTGTGTGACTGTGTGTGTGTGAGACTGTGAGTGTTAATGTCTATGGATGTGTGTGTGTGTGTGTGTGTGTGTGTGTGTGTGCATGTCACCGGAAGGAATTCTTTTATTGTAACCTCAAGGCCTTAAATTTAGACCTGTGATCTCCTCTTCAGAGGAACTTATACAAAATCACAGTGAGACACTGACAGCTTGAATAATGATACCATCCACTTGTACTGTAGTGGACATATCACCAAAACAGCCCTATGAGTCAGTACGTTTGAAATGAGATCTACAATTTTCTTTTGATAGTACAATTATCATATGTTATCAATTATTTGGGGTTAAAACGTTTATTAATGTAAACATTGCAAATAGGTCACCAGTTTTAGCCCTGTTTGGCACTTCTCAGCCGGCTGCTTCACGGGGGCTCCATGGTGCTGCTGGTGGGTGGGGTCCGTGGCCATGCAGGGTCCCATCCTCAGCTGCCTGTGACTGTGCATCAGGCTGTCTGCTCAGCTGTCCTCCAACCTGTGGGAAGGCAGCGGCTGGCCTGGATGACCTCTGCACCTGCACACACAGTGTCTGTTAATCCTCTCAGTTATTTGAGTCACCATCACCATCACTTCTTCTTCTTCATCACTGTCAGCATAGAATTAATTGTAAAGCCCTAGCAAATGAAATTTCCTAATTAACTTTTTTCTTATTATTCTTAAATGAGCATTGTTAATATCTAAGTTTTTATCTTGAGTAATATTTTGCTGAGACAAATAGTGCAACTTATATACCATTCTAAGCACTATTAATAGGCACCTCTCTTTACATACAGGATCATGAACAAACATTGAATTTTTCTTACTACAGGTTCTTCTTCATTAATAAATAATGTGTTCTCTCTCTCTCTCTCTCTCTCTCTCTCTCTCTCTCTCTTTCTCTCTCTCTCAATCCTCACTTCATCCTTAAGAAAACCTGTTCCAGCCACAGCAAACCTCATACAATCTCGCTGAATTTGATAATCTTTTTCTACATGGCTTTTGTTTTGGGGGACTCTAGTAAGTCCACCAGTTTTTATTAAATTTTATTAAAAGTTAATTTATGCTCAATGCCCTTTATAAATGTAACTTACTTTATGTAGTTTTCCCTGGAATTTCCAGTAAAAGCTATTTTTTATTTCCTAATTATTTTATTGTTCCACTAATTCAATTTTGTTTTTATTATTTTTTTTGTTTTTATGCATAAATATCAACTATTTGATTCACATTCAGGTAAAGACTAGAAATGATATAAATGTAGGTAAAATATTCCATATTTTCATTTGATCCTTTCTGTGTTATCCGTATAAAAGTCATCTATATCACAATCAGATATAAAAGATACAAACATGTAAAGAGATCTATGGGCTGAAGTAAAGCCTTTCAGTATTGCTAGGGAGGAAGGTGTGAAATTTGTAATGTCTTGTCTCAACAAAGAAGATATCGTAGTAAATTGAATGTACAGCACAGACCTTTGCACTCATCCTGAGTTTACCAAGATCTTCTTCACATCATAATATCCTTGAAATCTGTTGATGGATTGCTTGTTTCCACACTGATTTGCATTGTCAAAAATTAGGGATTTCTTCTGATCATTTACTTTGACAGCAATTTTAAATGTCACCAGTAGGTGCCACCTTACAACACAAAATAAAAAAGAACTTATATATGTCATAATGTGAAGGTATCAAAAGATGATGGCTAGATGATAGATAGATAGATAGATGATAGATAGATAGATAGATAGATAGATAGATAGATAGATAGATAGATAGATGATAAATAGATGATAGATAGATTGATAGATTGATAGAAAAAAGATACCTGATTCATTATATAAATAGTTACTATATAATCACACATAAAAATAGAAATGGCTCCAGAAAGTAGGCCCTACATTGTTAGAATACATTTAATCTCTTAGACTGATTTCCATATCATTAGATGTTGCCTTTAACATGAGAAAGGATATTTTCTGATACCTGTAACAGAAAGTAACACTGGCTTTCATAGAGCAATATGGATTTGTTAGAAGATGAAAAATGCTGTACTCCACTGGTACATTTCTTTCCTTAAACACAATGAACATAAACAATATCAGAGATTTGTTCTTGGTTTTGTTTTTGTTTTTTTTCTGCCTAAAATGTTTCCCCCAACAGATCTATATACATATCTCTTCCTCCTTCTCTTCTTCCTCATCCTTCTCCTTCAGGTTTCTGCTTAACTATCAAAAAGATCCTTCATTATCAACCCAATTAAAACAGAACCTCTATATTCTTGTTTCATTTTTCTCTGATTTAATTTTCTTTGTACTGCTTATCATAACATGATGGACTATATGCTTTGTTTATTTCACTGTAGGTCTTTTCCTAAATGGTGTAAGCTAATTGGCAGCGAGAATTTTATTTTATGCATTGTTGTGCCTTCACACTTCAAACAATGCCTGTCACATTAAGTCATTAGAGAAATATGTATTGTATAAATGAATAATTTAATGAATGACATTTGAGGTTGACAAATTAGAAACTTCAGAATTAAGATAGGAAAATGGTCAGAAAATAAGGTAAAAGAGAACACCTAACAACAACAACAACAAAAAGAAACAAAAACAAAATAATCTTTCAGAATTAATAGTTGGACCAGACCAGGTTGCAGTAACTCCAGAACACAAGCCACCACTGAATAACTGGACTGTCATGGTTGATTTGGCAAAGCCCCTTCATCGTGGTACCACTCACACAAGTTTCTCAGGTGCAGCCTCCTAAGTCTTCCTGGAATCTATTCTGGTCTGTGCTGAGACTTGGTTTTCAGAGCAAAGTGTGGGGAGGGAGAGCAGAATCTTAGTTTTACTTCTCTGGTGACTTCTTCCCAAATAAGAAGAGGTCTTAAAGATATGTGATGTAATGAGAATCAAAAAAGAGGAATGAGTAGAATCACCTAGCACAGGCTAGAGCATTGGAGGTTTTTGGTGTTTTTTGTTTTTGTTTTTGTTTTTAATTATATAGTATATTTATTTACACTAAGAGATTCTTCTATTGCCAAACAATAATAATAATATTCACTTATGTCCTGTCACTGGCTATATACCAACTATGTGTCTACTATAGTTTTATTGATTTCAATATTAATTTATTTTTATTTTGCACACAGAGATGACTATTCTAATCCAAGTTGTGTATTTAAAGGAGGTGTATAGTTATAAGCATTATAATTACTGCTGAGAAGAATAAAATTATTAATTAGCAATTTTGTCCCATTGGACCTCTGGGCTTAAAGGTCAGTTTTAAGACATTGATTTCTAGGAGCTGAGCAAGCTAGGCATGATATTTACACTGCTTAGTATAGATATTGTTATATATGCATTTGATTTTTTAGGCTGTCTCCAGATAGGTAACCTAGAAGTGTCATATCAGGAATTTCACTTTGAGTAGATGCTATGAATACTTGTCATTGCTTCTATGAACTTGTTTCAACATCCATTCTCCTAGGTAAACCTGAGTTATTGTCTTTATGAATTTGTATATAATACTGCAGAACTTTCTAGAGAAGTAAGTGGGATGCTATTGTGACATGTTTATATTTCTATTAGGACCTGCTGGGGCATAACATCATACTGTTCTATGGTTTTGTTTTCTAAATTTTTAATTCAACTGGTAAAAAAAACACCTCTGTTATAATCCCTGAGTCAGCAACTCTGCTCTACTTCATGTTGAAAACAATTTAAGGATTTACTTGAAATATAATACCAATGTCAAATGATTTTTAATTTAAAAAAGGATAAAACTAACCCTTGGAGGACACTTTTAAGATTTCAGTTACTAATAAGTTCACCTTAATAATATGTGTTCTATTTGAAAAACTATTAAATGATAAAAACTTTAATGTTTGAAAAATATTAAATGATGAATGACTTTAAATGATGAAATATTTTAAATCATATTATATATTAGTTTATAACTTTTCATGGTCATGGCTGAGCCCAGATTATGGCATTGAAATAGAGAAAACAGTGTGGGCTTTACTGAGAAAAGAGCCCAAAAGACTATCTTCGTAAAGAGGGTGATGTTGTTTCTCTGTAGCTCTCCATGTTGGAAGCCAAGTTGATAGGGCAATTATGAGAATTGCAAGCTAGGCACCCAGTGACGTAGAAAATTCATGTTGAGACACAAACATCCTGAACTCCCTTAAATCACTCAAACTCAACCTCAGCCCATCACATGTGGATTGACGAAAGGCTCTTCCACAGCTACAGAATGTCACTGTTTATCAAACTTGAAGTGCCAGTGCCTCCTTCCTGTCAAAACTGGATGTTAGAAATGCCATGGCCACTTTTTTATTAAACCACTCACATGCCGATGTTTTATACAATTTCTTAAATGGATTTTATGGTCAAAATCTACACCTAAGGAAGTTAAGGAAGTAAAACTGATCAAATTATTGCTTGGCTTACTGAAATAAGTTTTCTGTAATCTCAGTTGGCTGAAATACATACTGTCATGACTTTAATTATATTGCAATCTATGAGCTTTCTGTGGATCAAAGTGGCTTATATAAATCAACTTCTGTGTGTTTAGAGCAGTGATAATTCTTATTTTTGTGTATGTTTTAAATTTTGTATTTACATTACATCATTGTTTTCAGTATTGTTTCCATCTCAGGGTCTTAAAATATAGGTCATTGATATTGTAGTTCACCTATCAATTATGCATCATCACAATTTCATATTACCTTTGAGCATGAAACCTGACACTTGACATGTTCCAAATTTGTTTGTATAATTCAATGAATAAATAATGGGAATTATTTATACATTTTCAAAACCTGAAACATCTCAGTGTTTTAAAGTCTTGACATTTTTGAACCTACCTAACAAATTTTAACAAATTGGCTAAATCCATTTTGAAGCCCATAGTTACAATGTTAATTTTGGAATTCAGAAGTCTGGAATATGGTTGACCTATAACGAACATGAAATTTTCGTTTTAGGAACTGGTTAAAATACCTTCAAAAAGTTAGATAAGTTAGATTTCTTCCTTCTTTCTTTTTGCCTCTACTTCTTTTGATTTTTTAAAATAGGTTTCTCAAAAGAGATCAAAGGAGGATTAGAGAGGAGTGAGGCTTATATACATTAATTATATGATTTTTGCCAATAACTTTACAGTACATTCAATTATTTGCAGAATCAGCCCTTTATGGGAGAAATACTAAATGTAAAAATACAATTGTGGTACAAGTTGTAATAAAATTAATCATTATCTTCTTATTCTTTTGCACCAAAAGTACTCTTTAATTCCTGGGCTTCCTTAAAAAGAAATCGTTTGAAATGCCCATTTAAAAACAGAAGTGCCTCCCGTCGCTGAAACATTATCAAAAGCTGTCTAATATAATCTGACCTTGTATGAAAGTAAACTAGAAACATGTAAAGCAAAAAGTTACTTCAATGAGAGTACTCCAGTCACCTAGTGTTGTATTTTTTTAAAATATATATTTTATTGATTTTTTACAGAGAGGAAGAGAGAAAGATAGAGAGTTCAAAACATCCATGAGAGAGAAACATCAATCAGCTGCCTCCTGCACACCCCCTACCAGGGATGTGCCTGCAACCAAGGTACATGCCCTAGACCGGATTCAAACCTGGGACCCTTCAGTCCGCAGGCCGACGCTCTATCCACTGAGCCAAACCAGTTAGGACAAGTCACCTATTGTGTTAACAGATTCTTTTCTTGCATGAGTGGTGACATAAATACCCTCAAGTTAAGGATTTGCCAAATAATTATAACTTGAATCCCTACTAACAGACTATAACCAAACAATAGAAATAGCAACGGAAAGTATTACCTAAGAGAGAAGGATTGTTACCCGATCCATGAATTTCAAAACATCACCTTTCTTTTGTACATTAAGTTTTATCAAGAAAATTGCTTTTTTTACCTTTATGAAAAATGTTTAATCTCTCCTTAATGTGTGTATTTACAAGTACTAAATCTGAAAAACAGTAAAATAGGAAGTAGCCATGGCTGAGAACCTCATTAAGAAATTTGCTCTTCATGCAAATGCAAAGGTTCTGCAAATGAAAATGAAATGGACAGCCCGTTGGCGTGGCTCAGTGGTTGAGTGTCAACTTATAAACCAGGAGGTCACGGTTCAATTCCCAGTCATGGCACATGCCCAAGTTGAGGGCTCGATCCCCAGTGTGGGGCCTGCAGGATGCAGCCAATCAATGATTCTCTCATCATTGATGTTTCTATCTCTTCCTTCCTCTCTGAAATCAATAAAAATATAAAATAAAAACAAATGGACCTATTCCCAGAAATATGTTCAATATAAAGATTCCTCCCAGCCTTCCAAATTTCCCATTTTTATATATCCCTGGTCTTAATATATTATTAATTATATTAATTACATATGTGGATTATATAGCTATCACTAAAGATACTGGTAAATAGAAATTTTATTATTGAAAAGTTAACAGTTTATCCCATTTATGGTCCCGACTGATATTACCTTGAGTACTTAAAAATGTTTTACAGAAATTATAATTTAATGTCATAAAATGCAGGACTGCTGGTATAAGCATTTAAATAGTATCTAATGCAGTTTTATAGAGAAATACTGTTCTCAGTCTTTCTTTTCTTTTTTTAAAAGGCTTTGAATGTCACATTTACATGTTTCCTTAAAAATCCATATTGGCAAGCAAAGCATGAGAACCAATATTTACATTGAAAAGTCTGTCTGCTCCACAAATATTTTCACAAAGATTTATGGATTATATTAAGAAGTGGAAAAATTTGTATCACCATTTAGTTGAAAAGTTCACATAAAAATGATTTCTTAGAGCATGAGCCAAACACTTTCCCTGTGTATTCCAACTTCCTCCATATTCTTCCAAAGCAACGTTCTAATGGCCCAAAGGGAAGAATAGAACTAATGTTAGAACTAATTGGCCCTCTTACTGCTCTATACTAAAAATTTAAGTTTATTGTCTTTGTAGAATCTTCTCATCCAGAATGACTAGAACAGTGAAAGAGCCTCAAAAGTGTATCATCTCATGCTTTCACCATCATCAGCAGATTTTATTTTTAAATGGGTCCTATTTGTATTTGCCTTAGATAACTTTGCTTTTATGATTTCTGTGTTACCACTTTAAAACCTGTATCATAAAAATCCCCTCAGTTAGGAAACTTCCAGATGTTTTCTGGCTACTACATGTTTCTCTTTATAAATTGTATTTTATCTCAGCTTTTTTTATGAAAACCGAATTCACCATTGTAAGCATGCACTCCACATTTTCAAACAACTTGACATATAATAACATTATAAAAGAAAGCGATATTTAAAAAGAGGAAATTTGGATTCAAACAAATTCGGTTTGGTCCGGGTCTATAGCCTCTGAGACACAGTTCCCCGTGCTTCAGTCCTACACAGGAGGTAGTTCTGCCTCATAGAATTACTGTGAGGATTAAATTACACGGGGAAGGCAAAGCGCTTAACAGAGTGCTTTCATGTAAAAAAAAAAGTAAAAAAATAAACTATTCTTATCACTTACTATAAATAGCAGCACCTTAAAAATGTGATGTAAGAGAAATGGCTCCAAAACCCCCTTTGGCTTTCTATTTATTCCAGATCTAAAAATATCACCTGAACAATGAAACTCAACTGTAGACACATTTAAACTCAAAGCATAAAAATATTATTTTTTTTCTAACAGATTGCAACACACTACATTTATTTGGAATGCCCCTTAATGAGTTTTTATTTTGGATGACTTGAAAAAAAATCTTTTAAATATTTCAGTTTGTCTAGGGTGTAGGGGTGGGTGAGTGGAGGGATTAAGCAAAAAAAAAAAAAAAAAATTAAGAGAAAGAGAGAACCCAGGGACATAAACAATAGTGTGGTGATTGCTGGGGGAGGGGTGGGGGTGTTGGGGTAGGGAGAGGTGGAAGAGGACTTAGAGGGGATAAATGGTGATGAAAAAAACTTATTTTTTTTTAAATGAATGCACAAATGTGATGCTTTCTTGAGGTCATAAAGTTAATGCCTTTTTTTTTTTAAGATAAATTGATCCAGTGTTTCAAGGACAAAGTTTACATTAAAATTACCAGAGAAATGTTGAGTGAGTGGCTTTTTCAGCTTATATCACCATCAGATGGACACTAGGGTAGACTGAATTATTTGTTCATGGTTGATTGCTCCTTCTCCTCCTTTTTCCGAGGGTGATAGATAAGCCCTCACCGAGCTGAGAGGAAATTCCATGAAGTTGTTTCTTTTGTATGCCAAACTGCTTCCCTGGCATGTTATGTGCAGCTTGCTTGTCAAATGAAACAAATGATTATACTAGTATACATGAACATACTTCTTGATCCCTACTGAGCTGTTCAATAAGAAGAGTTAATTGTGAAGTTTAGGAATTTTCCTTATATTGTCCATTTATCTTTATGGTAAAGTAAACACGCTATGACTTATGATCTATATTAAAGAGATTATTTCCTTTCTTCTTTCTCCCTTCCTTCATTCTTCCTACCTTCTTTGCTTCCTGCCTTTTTTCCTTTTCTTTCCTCTTCCCTCTTCTTTTGCTTGTATTTTATTTTTTGTGTGTGTGTTAATTATACTACTGTTTCTTAGGAAAATAATACTCACTTGGTGTCATAAACTGAATCGGTCAAGCTCATCATTCTTGCCCCTTCCTAACAGCTTAGGTGACACACGTATATGCTGGGGATTTTCCAGAACATTCTTAAATAAACTGCAGCAATTGTTTGTGAAAATTTACAGCTGGGAGATGTTTTGCCTTGCTTTTGCCTTCTCCCAAGAGAAAGTAAACAAGCAACTCAAGAAACTGTGAGTTGAGACTCCCTAATTGTGCCTCTATATGCTCAGGCAAATCATAAATTCTGAGGACCTGGAGAAATTAAGCCTACTTTGCAAATCATTGTGTTTATCTTTCCTAATATGCCATCACTTGTTTCTAATAACAAGATAACTTTTCTCCAAATGGGAAGGCTCTCTGGGTCTCTGAAGGATGTAAATGTACACAGTGTTATTAGGATATTAGTGGCACTTGAAACAGCAAATCCTTTTTCCGATTGTATAAAACATGCATACTCTTATTTTGCCCTCTATAAATCCAGAAAAATTTCTGCTCATTCCAATCATCCCTTCAAATTTTTAATTATATTTTCTTGCTTTTGGGGAAGAGGAATTATGCAGATAAATACCCTGTGTAACAAAATGTTAATTTTGTTGTAGCTATAAGCTAGATAATTTTGGTCATGAAAAGAGCAAGTAAACTAGATTTGGCAGAAATTAGAGTAGTCCCGATTCAGCAGTAACCTTACACAAAACCTAAATTCTGTTGTAATCAAATCAGACAAATGAGATTTTGGCCTAATTAGATCAGCATAATTAAATTCCCCATCTCTTAGGGAACATCAAGATGTACATATGTAGGATTTGTTATTTTTTCCCATTGTCCCCAGTTGTAGTAATGAAACTCTATACCCAAGAAAAAATCCAAATGGGTCTGCCACTTAACAAGAAGGGTTCTTATTCATTGACAGGTCTCAAAATTAACTTCCCAAAACACCAATTGTAGTTTTTAGAAAGACACTGTTGCAAGATTTCCCAAGTTTTATTCTATTCTATGGTTAACCCAAAGTTTTAAGGAATAAAGTTCTTTATAAAAGGAAAAAAAAAAGGAAAAATGAGGAATTAAGGAAAGTTCGAATGTATTATCTTTTGTCCTATGTTGGGTTGGTCAGTTCAAACCAAAAAATCAGGGTTGTTTTTTTATTATGTAAATTATTTATTGTTTGAAGTATTACATATGTCTCCTTTTTCCCCCATCGACCTCTCACCAGCTGCTCCCACCCCAGGACATGCCCTCAGCCCCCTACTGTTTGTGTCCATTGGTTATGCTCAGATGCATGCATACAAGTCCTTTGGTTGATCTCTTACTCCACCCACCTCCCTGCCTTCCCTCTTAGGTTGGATAGTCTGTTTGATGCTTCTATGTCTCTGGATCTATTTTTTTCCATCAGTTTATGTTGTTCATTATATTCCACAAATGAGTGAGATTATGTGATATTTATCTTTCTCTGACTGGCTTATTTCACAAAAAAGCAGGGTTTTGATAACATAACTGAAAGTCTCTTACCTAAGGGGCACCAAAGGGAAGGCAGTGGAAGGTGGACAGAATGCTTATCACAGGACCTTTGGGGGAGACATATCAGAAACTTACATTTGCTTGTGACTCTGAAGGCTGTTATCTGGGGCATGTACTTGCATGAGGAGGCTAATATCAGTTCAAAGCCCATATAGGCTGCTTAGTCAAACAAAATGCCTACCAAGGCAGCAAGACCCTGGAGGAACTTAGCTGAATGTTCACCAATCATTCACTTTTAAAGTGATTATTTATATACTTGGATTGATATCTAACATGTTTACAACTCCTTTCTGAAGTTGTACTTGTTCTTTGCTTCTTTTTTAAATTTTCACCAGTTATGGTTGTGTTTTATGGAGACCGTCCATGGGACTCTTCATGTTGAAAAAATATAACTCAGGCTATTAATGGCTACTGAATTAAACAGAGACAATAAAACATGTAGTTAGACTGGTTAGGGTAATATTAGCCTCATCTCATTTAATGGATTACATGAGAAATGATGGTAGTTTGGGCAGAAATTAAGATAATGGAGATGGAGACAATGCAGTGCACTCATATGATATACTGGACATATACACAACACCACTTGAGAATGGATTGCATAGAAAAGTAAAACAAAGGAATTGATAATGATGTGGTAAGTGTTTGGCTTGATGAATTAATCCAATACATTTTACTCAGGTTGGTAAACCTGGGACAGAAAAACAAGGTCATATTCATTATTTTATATTGAAACAGTGAAATTTTGTGCTTTTCTGTTTTGTTCATTGTAGGGGAGCACAAGAGACTTGGTTGGAAAGTTTGTAAGAAGGACATTCTGAGAAGGGAGTGGGCTGAAGGTGGCCTACCCTGTTTATTGGAATTCTAACTTAGGGGAATCTGGCTGAAGGCCACTCCTAATTGTTCCTTGACCCTTCCAAACAAGTCTGTGCACGTGCAGACACTCAGGTGTTTACTGGAATCCTTATGCTTAATCTTTAGGTGTCCTTGCTTAAAGAACACTGCAGACACATGTGTCCTCCCAAGAATACTTACCCTACTGATTGTATCTAAAAGATAAACTTTATCTCAAACTGCTATTATAATAAAAGCCTGAAGAGGCAGACAATTGAGGCTATTTGGTTCCTTTAGCCAGGCAGCCCCTTAGCCCTCTGTTTCATAGCAAACATTCATCCATTGCTCAGGGTCTGCTGGTCACCCTTGGCAGTTCACTATATGTTAGGTTACATCCTGGCTGGTTGAAAAAAAAAAACAAAACTCAAAAGAAAGTTGATTATGTAACTATGACATAGAAAGTGATTCATTTATAGTTTTAAGGTAAAATCTGAATGGACATGTGGACTTCTTACCATCTAAAAATGACATAAAGTTCTGGAATTCAGGACTTTCCTAACCTTCAAGAGAGATATCTGATGGCACATGTTGGTGAGGATATGGATAGAAGGGGATCCTTGTGCATGTTGGTTTGAGTGAAATTAGTGCAGTCACTTTGGAAACCAGTATGGAAATTCCTCAAAAAACTAAAAATAGATCTACCATATGGCCCAAGAGTACCACTTCTGGGGCTGTATCCAAGAAAACAAAAACACTAATTGGAAAAGATATAATTATCCCTTTGTTTATTGCAACATTATTAACAATAGCCAAGATATAGAAGCATCCTAAGTTCTCATGGATATATGAGTAGATAAAGAAGATGTGGTGTATATGCATGTATATGTGTATGTGTGTGTGTGTGTGTGTGTGTGTGTGTGTGTGTGTGTGGAATACACAATGGAATATCATGCAGCAGTAGAACAAAATGTTACCATTTGTGACAACATAGGTGAACTTAGAGGGTATTAGGCTAAGTGAAATAAGTCAAAGACAAATACTATATGGTTGCTCTTATATGTGAGATATAAAAACACAAAAAGATGAACAAATAAAACAAAACAAGAACAGACTCATAGAAACAGAGATTAGTAGGGAGGGAGATATGGGAACAGGTGAAAAGGGTGAAGGAAATATAATCAATAATTGTGATATAGAATTAGTGATGTGATCACATTGTAAGGTGTGAAGCTGTTAAATCACTATATTGTGCACCTGAAAGTATTATAACAAATATAATATTGTATACCAACTATACTTAAATGAAAAAGAGAGATAGCTGAAAACCATATCTTCCCTAATAATAAGGCAGTCCTTGATCCCAGATAGATCTTTTCTATGCTTGTCTTAGATTTGGTAGTAAAGCAACAAGGAGAGAAATAGCTATTTTGAGTTGCAGCTTTGGCATTTCACAGTGTGACAACCCTGCTCACCAAATCTGGAAATTTAGATAAGAACCCAGGTTCAGGATTCCTGCTACAAGGCCCCATTTTACTTTACCCAGGAAATCTTTTAAAATAACCACTTAGAGTTGAGCCTGAGAAAAGTCAGTGGCCTCTACTCCAAGCACCTTATAAATAATAGGCACATACTACCTGCTCTCTATCTCCTGCTGACTCATGACCTGGAACTGAGGACTGCCTTACGATGGCCCATTGTGGCCCCTCTCCCACACTGTTTCTGAGATCTGTAGGTAATGAGTCTTGCAATATATTAAATTAACGCACCAGCTACAGGTCTCCAGCACAACAACCCAGGGGAAGTATCTTAGTGCTCATATTCTAAGACTTCACACCAAAAGTCAAGAAAATATCTGATAACATTGTCTTTTCTCTAAGCCACGCACAGTGCCTCCCACATCAATTATTGTTGAACCTGCAAGAACAAAGAACATTGCCCACTCATGTACTATTATAGATGAAAATGATTTATTTTTATATAGTGAAGAACAATAATAAATCTATTGAAATGGTCTTCTTATTAAGCAATTGAGAGATTTAAGCTATACATTAATTTTCTAGTTTTTGTAGCCAAAGCATCAGAGAGGTGATGCCCAAAATCACAAAGCATAGCTAAAAACTGGCTGAGTCAGGGCTAAAGTAGACGCTTACAGGGTCCAAATGCATCAATCTTTCCACTAAATCCTCCCATTTAAGAGGATAAAATAGTTATGCAGGATTGTGTGGCTTAACCTCTCATTAGGACAAGAAACTTTCTTAAGAATATAGGCTGTTAAGTGCTGAATCAGCTTACATCAAAGTCCAATCATTAATAGAAACTTTGGACCCCAAAATATCAGTAACGTCACTGTCTTTCACAAAGGTCATAGAAACATTCTATTCCTCGTAAATTGTAACTCAACATTGGAAGAATCAGAATATAAATAACATTATCATCATCGTTATCATCATCATCATGCTTTATATCAGGGGTCCTCAAACTATGGCCTGCGGGCCACATGTAAATACAAATATTGTATTTGTTCCTGTTTTGTTTTTTTACTTCAAAATAAGATAGGTGCAGTGTGCATAGGAATTTGTTCATAGTTTTTTTTTTAAACTATAGTCCAGCCCTCCAACGGTCTGAGGGACAGTGAACTGGCCCCCTGTTTAAAAAGTTTGAGGACCCCTGCTTTATATCTTTAAATGTCATATATAGAAAATAATATAGCTTAATTTTCTTTTTAAAAATCATATACTCTGAATTTTGGCAAATTTGAAATGGTTCAGTTCTATTTAAAATCACAATAACACAATTATTTTTCATAGAGTTGGTATGGCTCTTTCCCATTTGCAAGTGTGAAACAAATTGCTCTAAAATGCCCGCGGCATCCCTCTAAGGTTAACATTGTAATGAGAGCCCCCAGATGTGGCTCAGTGGTTGAGCATCAACCTATGAACCAGGACAGTGGTCGGCAAATTCATTAGTCATCAGAGCCAAATATCAACAGTACTTCTTCAAAATAGACTCGCCCAGGCCGAAAACCGACTTCTGCGCATGGGCCACGAAGTTTCAACCGCACTGTACGCGCACCCGCACATGGTATTTTGTAGAAGAGCCACACTCAAGGGGTCAAAGAGCCGCATGTGGCTCGCAAGCTGCAGTTTGCCGACCACGGAACCAGGAGATCACACTTTGAGTCCCAGACAGGGCACATGCCCTGGTTGTGGGCTCAGTCCCCATAGGGGGCATGCAGGAGGCAGCAGCTCAATGATTCTCTCTCATCATTGATGTCTCTCTCTCTCTCTCTCTCTCTCTCTCTCTCTCTCTCTCTCTTTTTCTGAAATCAATAAAAAAATATTTTTAAAAAATGTAATGAGAAATTACATTTCTCAAAAGTGATTAGTAGCTATGAATGATATGAATCAAGGAAAACTGAAAACTCTGCTTGTGTGTACATTTATGTATGTGTGTGCATATTAAAATGGGAGGTACTAAAGCATATTTTGGGAAAATATCTGGTATAAAGTATTGATCATAAGATGGATGTAGTCTAAGAGTGTGTGAGAAGACCTGAAATTGGGAGCACAAAGAACAACATCAAAAATAGGTACAGGTACAAGTGAACAAATTTTCAGGTATATTTATTCAAGGATATGTTTTATAATTTTTCACCAGATGTTTAATAACACCCATTTTGTATCATAGTCTAAATATAAACTTTGGAGTCAGACAATCCAAACTTTATAATAAATCCATGCAGTACATACTGAATCTGTTGCAAATTGCTCCATAAATAATTTCATTCTTTTTTCTTTTTTCCTCTTCCTATACTGTTCTCAATTCTAGCTCTATTTTTTAACTCCCCCAAAAACTTTGTTTTGGCTCTAATAAGGCCTATGCCCAGAGAAGTCCTCAACTTATCCAAGACTCTTTAATCATTTCATTTGCTTTATTTGTTCAAGAGTGGATAAGAGGGTATCACTCGAATGAAATACTGTTATAAAATCAACAGATTTTATGGATTAATATATTACCCATCTAATATTTACTAGTAGTAGATGCCTCTTAAAATTGATGTCTTATTAAAAATTATGCAGATCTAGCTCTGGGTGGTGCGGCTTAGTTAGCTGGGTGTCATCCCACGCACCAAAGGTTGCTGGTTCAATTCTAGTCAACTGCACATACCTGGGTTGCAGCCTCGATCCCTGGTAGGAGGTGTGCAGGAGGCAGCTGATTGATGTTACCCTCTCTCACTGATGTTTCTCTCTCTCTCCCTCTCCCTTCCTCTCTCTCTAAAAATAAATTATTATTTTTAAAAACTATACAGATCTAAAGGCAAGGATTTCCAAATACACTGAAATTAAGAGATTTAATTAAGAAGAATTTTTATCTTCCCTGTGATGGCAAAATGATGATATGTTCCTAAACTTGATTTATATGGATAGTCAACACTTAAGTAAACTCTAGGAAATCAGTGTTTGTAGACTGATATTGTTACTGGTGAGTAGAGGTCCTTGTCTTCACCTGTTGCTCATGGGAGTGGGATTTTGTGATATTCTGAGACTTGTACAGGAGGACAAGGTATTGTGTAAAGCTTTATTTTCATAGAATTACAGCCCTGAGTTTCCTTTTCCCTTCGTCTCTTTGTCCCACCAACAAAGAAGTCTCATTTTGTCTTTAACAGGGCTAAGATCAGAGCTAGTGTCCAGAGTTTCCGTTCCATGTTTGAGCATAGTCCAATCCACATCAGGCTGGCTTGGTCTGTGTTTCCGCTGCAGCCCATCAGTCTGTTCCATCAGTGGGGTCTGCATGAGTACCTGGCTATGTGGCTATTGAGGAAACATAGGCAGGAGCAAAGACAAAGGAGCCAGAGAGCTGAGAGAGCCACATGAGCCAAAAGAGCCTGAACTCCTTTGTTGGGGGGATTATGTATCCCCAAATTTCTGTGGGCTTGCATTGGCTCTATCTCTTTTAGCCAATGATTTATTTTCCCAGCTTTGATTGACAAATACCTTCCCTAGGTCACCTCAACTTCACTGGGAATGTGTCCATTATCCCCTCTGGCCAGTCCTTTCCCCCAGAAATCTGCAGGGGGTGGGCTGGTGGTTCCCTGGGGAGTGTGAAATTACAGCTTCCTGGTGAAGCTGCCCAGATGCCATGCCTATAATGTCTGGCTATCCCCCTTGCTCCTTTCCTGTTGTTAATAATTAGCTAATTACAATGGTATCGATATAAGTTAACTTTGTTAAAGACATATAAATTAGAAGAACAATAATAAGCCTATTGAAATCATTTATAAAATGTTTAAAATATGATTAGATATTTTACTAATGGAAATGAAAAATAAAAAGATGCACTTTAAAAAAAGGGTCAATGGTGTATTTGGAAGAAAATAAGAGAATAAAAAAAACAAGTTTGATGTATAGGGGAAACAAACTTAATGGTAATAAAATTTTTAATTTTGTAATTAAATTGTATAGGATTGGTGGGAATGTATGAGGAAATTTTAAAAACACATGATTTTTTTACTTGTAGTTAATAAATTTAGATGTTCAGGCATATATTTAAGATTCCTTTAACATTAATATGTATGTTTTATATACATATATATGTATCCTTCATAATTATATATGCATACAAATCCTATATAATAAAGAGTGAATATGCTAATTGACCCTCACACCATCGCAAATATGGCAGTGCTCACAACCAATAAGGAGGGAATATGCTAATTGACAGCCCCACCCTCAAAGATGGCGGTACCCACAGCCAATAAGGAGGGAATATACTAATTGACTGCACCACCCTCAAGATGGTGATGTCCACAGCCACAAGATGGCCAGCAGGGGAGGGTAGTTGGGGGCAACCAGGCTGGCAGGGGAGGGCAGTTGGGGGTGATCAGGCTGGCAGGGGAGTAGTTAGGCGGTGATCAGTCTGGCAGACAGAAGCTGTTAGGGGCAATCAGGCAGACAGGCAGACGAGTGGTTGGGAGCTAGCAGTCTCAGATTGTGAGAGGATGTTCGAGGGGTCCCAGATTGGAGAGAGTGCAGGCTGGGCTGAGGGACACCCACTCCCAGTGCACAAATTTTGTGCACTGGGCCTCTAGTATGTATATATGCATGTTTGTATTCTATGTATGTATATAGGGTATTCCAAAAATGTATACACTAGTACACTGTAACAGTGATAGGTCAATTTTTAAAATTATGTGTATTTTAATATACACATATATATACACACGTATACATACGTATATACAACACATAATATATGTATGTATATAGAATGCAAATAAAATTTATATAATATTTAAAAATAAATACATAGATCACTGCATTTCATTTTTAATTTAGTATGTGTTTATATTAATCTGTCAAGAATTTTCATTACAGTGTGTACTTTGTAAAAACTTAATGACAGAGAATACAATTCCTTAATTTTGAGAACATCTAAAAAAGTTAGCATCTTTTTCAACAAAAGTAGAAGAGATATTAAGGAAACAGCAATTTTCTGAAGCAAGTATTGGAAATTAAGACTCTTGGGATGGAAAAACTGTCAATTACTTGTTGATCCTATTTGTCTTTAGCTTTGGGCATTACTAGGGAACTTTTCTCTACTGCAATCAATATTTTATTGTAATTGTCCTTAAAGTTTGTTTCTATTTATAATCACATGCCTAGATGTGTTACCTACATTATGCAATGAAGACTAGAAAACCCACAATACCCCAATGTAAACACAAAGTTCAAGTGTCAGATGAAAGTTTTAGTATATCTTATGAATTATGAAGGAAACATAATGGTGAGTTCTCTTTATCCTCAGTTTCCTCCTGACCATAGAAAAAAATCTAAGAATATTTTTCCATTGTTTTAGAAGCATGAGACAGTAAGCCAGGGTAAGTGAAGTAGGGAAACTGAGACAGATAGCTGGACAAACTAGCGGAGCAATTCAGAGTCAAATACAGCAAGTCACTTCCCTAGAGATAACATCTAGGCTTCAGTTGTATTCCAGCTCTAGGCACAGAAAAGCTGCAAAACCAGGTGGGTGAAGCCAGGACCAACTGCAGTGACTAATGACCCTCTGCCCTGGCACTGACCAATCATTAGAGACCATGACCCTGAAAGAGCACATCTGGAAAACTGATGAATATTCTGCTGAAACCCTCCCCGAAAGTCTCCCCTAAGATTCCCTCTTGCAAGAGAGATATAAAAGCTTCAGGACAAAGGACCCAATGTAGGGGCTCTCCCTCTGGGGTATAACCCACGCTGTTCCCTTCCCCCTCTTCTTCCCTCGCTTCTTCACCCACAGGCACCCATCTCCAGAATGCTAAGGGACTCTATGAGACTTACAACCGGGGAGCAATGGACAGAGGCAGCTCATCCCAGGCTAACCCCTGAACCAGTCTGCAAGGCCCCCTTTCCTCTGACTTCTCAGGGGACTAAGGTTCTCCTGTTGCTTCTTCGATGCTAAGTGCTTCCTTGTTTCACTTTTACCAGATTTAGTAAATGTACCTTCACAGTCACCTGGCCTTATATTGTGGAACCTTTCCTACTTGAAGACAAGAACCCACTGGCGCTAGGCAGACCCACTGAAGGCCATGTCCCCTGTTTGGTAGCAGCACCATTGGGTAACTTATGCCTTTTCATAAAGTATAACAGCCAAATTGTAATGTTTCTTTAAATTTACATACCTGACCGTATCTATCTATATCTATCATCTATCTATCATCTATCTATCTATCTATCTATCTATCTATCTATCATCTATCTATCTATATCTATCTATCCCATCTATCATCTATCTATCATCTATGAGTTTTATACATATATCATTATATACATATAAAGTTTATGTAAGTCTGTGTTTCCAAATTTAAATATTTAAGAAAAAATAATTACTTATATTGGGGTATAGAGATGATTATTGACTAGAAAAAGATAAGAAGGTATTTGGGTATAATAGAAATGATCTATATTATGATTGTGATGTGGTTACAGGAATGCACAGGTCAGTCAAAACTCATTAATTTGTAAATTCATAATTGGTATTTCATTTTCAGTTACATCTCAGTAAATATGATTTGTAATATAGTTATTTCCTGTTCTAGTATCTATTTTTATCATTAATATTAATTTTGACAAAATTATACAAAAGTTTAATAAATACATAATAAAAATCACAAATTAATTTTAGAATGCTATTATAATAAAATGAGGTATTTTTTAAATGAGGTATTATTTTTTATTCTCAAAACTAATTATGCCCGTTTTTAACTATGTGAAGAAATAGATATTTCTGTTGGAAATGTAGATTCCTAATGTACTTTTTGTCAGCAACTAAACATATTCATCTAACTACAAAGAAGGAATATAAGTTAAGAAATTCTATATTTAAGAAACTTCAATGAGATTATTGCATACCCAATTAAAAATGTATATAAAAGTGGCAATTGGAACAATGAGAATAAGTAAGAACTCTCTATATATAGCATCAAATAAAATATACCCATGTAATAATTGATTTGTTAAAATACATTTTTTTTTTTAATTTTAGAGAGGAAGTGAGAGGGAGAGAGAGATAGAAACATCAATGATGAGAGATTCATTGATTGGCTGCCTCCTGCAGGACCCACATTGGGGATCAAGCCCACAACCCGGGCATGTGCCCTGACCAAGGAATGGAACCATGGCCTCTTGGTTAATAGGTTTGTGTTCGAGCCATGCCAGCCAGGTAGAATACTGATTTTAAAGCAACTTTTGGATCCTAGTGATAATGTAGTGGTGTTATGTGACTGTTATAACAAATTGTCACCAGCTTGGTGGCTAAAAGAACAGAAATTTATTCTGTACAATTCTGGAGGCCAGAAATACAAAATGTTAGTATCACTGGGGCAAAATCAAGGTGGTGTCAGCAAGTCCACGCTTCCTCCAGAGGCTCTAGTCCTTGCTGTTGGAGCTTCTGGTGGCTGTTAGCATTCCTTAGCTTTGGGGTGCCTCATTACAGTCTCAGAAACCAGCATCCTCAAATCTCTCTGCTCATCTTCCTATTGTTACTTCCCTACATGTATCAAATTTCCCTCTGCCTCTCTTTTACAAAGATGCATATGAGTGCCCTTAGGGCCTGCAGGATAATCCCTGCTAATTTCCCCATCTCAAGATTCTTAATTTAGTAACTTCTGTAAAGAGTCTTTTTCCAAAGAAGGAAACATTTACACATTCCAGGGATCAGTGCCTGCAATCTCTGGTGGTCTGTTTGCCTTTTTTTTTTTTTTTTAGCTTATCACATGAGAACTTTATAGGTAAAACACATATAAATACTCACAAAATTTGGAAAGACAAACCAAAATCTGTTAAGATATTTATCACTAGAGAGAACATATGCTAATACTGAAAAATCTGTTTCTATATGTTCTATTATCAATATTAAACAGTATCTTGAATAGGATACTATCTATAATAATAAAAGCATAATATGATAATTATACTGGGCAGCTGAATAACCTTCCAGACGACCTTCCGGATGACCTTCTGGATGAAGCCCAGGCTGCGAGGGTCAAGGCAAGCTGCCGAGGCTGTGAGGGCCAAGCCCCTTGCACGAATTTCGTGCATTAGGCCTCTAGTTATGTATAAGATACATGTTTTTCTACCTACAATGCACATAAACAGAGGTTTCGTTTGAGGTAAAATATGCATGTATACATTTAGACTGATTAAGCTCAGAGAATTTTATTAACTCAAAGCACTAATTGTATTAAATTCAAATAACATTTTTAAACAAGCCACTTTAAAAATATCTCACTTATTGTATTTGCTTAATATAATCTTTTTAATAGGCTTTTATTTTTATGAGTTTATTAAAAATATTCCCAGCAATTTTAAAAATAGGAAGACTTACACATACAAAATAATGTTTTACTCTACCTACCTATACATTTTTCAAAAGTGGCAGGTTCGTGTATAGTAAAGTACTTTTAAATTCAATTTGTATGATTTACTAAAGTCTCTGGAGAAATTAAAAACAGTAAAACACTAACAGTAGAGTATTGTGGATTTTTTAAAAATAGACATCAAATATTTCTAAGAAAAATTCTCTCAAATAAAACAATTTAGATTGTTGCTTTGAAAAAGATTGTCTTTATAGATTGACTTTAATGGGAAATTTTCAACATTTCTTTTTCCTTACTCATGCATAAAAATAAAAGGGGGAAGTTAACTATATGTTCTTATCATTATTAAACATTTGTTTTGGTTAGTTGGGCATAAACACAAGGTCTCTGACAGAATTTGCTCTTCAGTCTTATTATTTTTTCTTTTAATTCCTTACTGTTTAAGGTATTACATATAGTATTACATATGTCTCCTTTTCCCCCATTGACCTCTCCCCAGCCATACCCACCCCCAGCACATGCCCTCACCCTCCCTAGTGTCTGTGTCCACTGGTCATGATTATATGCATGCATATAAGTCCATTGGTTGATCTCTTATCCCCCACCTCCACCCTCCCCTGCCTTCTCTCTGAAGTTTGACTGTCTGTTCAATGCTTCTCTGTCTCTGGATCTATTTTTGTTCATCAGTTTATGTTGTTCATTATATTCCACAAATGAGTGAGATGATGTGATATCTATCTTTCTCTGAATGGCTTATTTCACTTAGCATAATGCTATCCATGTACATCCATGCTGCTGCTAATGGTAAGAGTTCTTTCTTTTTTACAGCAGCGTAGTATTCCATTGTGTGGATGTACCACAGTTTTCTAACCCACTCATCTGCCGATGGTCACTTAAGCTGTTTCCAAATCTTAGCTATTATAAATTGTGCTGCTATGAACATAGGGGTGTATATGTCCTTTCTGATTGGTGTTTCTGATTTCTTGGGATATATTCCTAGAAGTGGGATTACTAGGTCAAATGGGAGTTCCATTTTTAATTTTTTGAAGGAATTCCATACAGTTCACCACAGTGGCTACACCAGTCTGCATTCCCACCAGCAGTGCACAAGGGCTTCTTTTTCTCCACATCCTCACCAGCACTTGTCCTTATAAATTTATTGATGATAGCCATTCTGACAGGTGTGAGATGATACCTCATTGTTGTTTTGATTTGCATCTCTTGGATGATTAGTGACTTTGAGCATGTTTTTATATGTCTCTCAGCCTTCTGTATGTCCTCTTTTGAAAAGTGTCTATTTAGGTCCTTTGCCTATTTTTTGATTGGGTTGTTTATCTTCCTTTTGTTAAGTTGTATGAGTTCCCTATAAATTTTGGAGATTAGGCCATTATTAGATATAACATTGGCAAATATGTTCTTCCATTCAGTGGGCTTTGTTTTGTTGATGGATTCCTTTGCTGTGCAGAAGCCTTTTTTTTTTTTAAATGTAGTCCCATTTGTTTATTTTCTCCTTAGTTTCCATTGCCCTAGGAGCTATATCGGTAAAGATATTGCTATGACATATGTCTGATATTTTGCTGCCTGTGGATTCTTCTAAGATGTTTATGGTTTCCCATCTTACATTTAAGTTCTTTATCATTTTGAGGTTTTTGTTTTTTTGTTTATGGTGTAAGTTAGTGGCCTAGTTTCATTTTTTTTTTTTGCATGTATCTGTCCAATTTTCCCAACACCATTTATTGAAAAGACTGTCTTGACTCCATTGTATGCTCTTGCCTCCTTTGTCAAATATTAACTGAGCATAAAGGTGTGGGTGGATTTCTGGGTTCTCTGTTCTGTTCCATTTGTCTACATGTCTGTTCTTGTGCCAGTACCAGGCAGTTTTGAGAACCAGGGTTTGGTAATATAGCTTGATATCTGGTACTGTGATCCCTCCAACTTTGTTCTTCTTCCTCAAGATTGCTCTGGCTATTCAGAGTCTTTTCTTTATTCCAGATGAATTATTGGAGAGTTTGTTCTAGGTCTTTGAAGTATGCCATTGGTATTTTAATGGGGATTGCATTAAGTCTATAAATTGCTTTGGGTAGTATGGACACTTTAATGATGTTGATTCTACCAATCCATGAACATGTATATGATTCCATTTGTTTATATCTGCCCGTCTTTTTTTCAATGCCCTGTAGTTTCCTGAGTACAGGTAATTTACCTCCTTAGTTAAGTTTATTCCTAGGTATCTTAATTTTTGTGGCAATGGTAAATAGGATTTTTTTTCTTCTCTTTCTGTGAGTTCATTATTGCTGTATAAAAAAGTCATAGGTTTCTGGGTATTAATTTTGTATTCAGCTACATTGCCAAATTCATTTATTAAATCTAGTAACATTTTTGATGGAATATTTAGGGTTTTCTATGTACAATATCATGTCATCTGTGAGTAATGACAGTTTTACTTCTTCTTTTCCAATTTGGATGCCTTTTATTTCTTCTTCTTGTCTGATGCTATGGCTAGCACTTCCAGTACTGTGTCAAACAGAAGTGGTGAGAGTGGGCATCCCTGTCCTGTTCCTGTTCTTAGGGGAAATGATTTTATTTTTGCCCATTTAGTATGATGTCGGCTGTGGGTTTGTCATATATGGCTTTTATTATGTTGAGGTATGATCCTTCTATGCCCACCTTGCTGAGAATTTTTATCAAGAAAGGGTGTTGGATTTTTGTCAAATGCTTTTTCTGTGTTAATTGATATGACTATGTGATTTTTATCCCTCAATTTGTTTATGTGATGTATTATGTTTATTGATTTTCAGATATTGTACCATCCTTGCATCCCCGGGATAAATCCTACTTGGTCATGGTATATGATCTTTCTGATATACTGCTGGATCCGATTTGCTAGAATTTTGTTGAGTATTTTGGCATCTATGTTCATGAGGGATATTGGCCTGTAATTCTCTTTTATTGTGTTGTCTTTATCTGGTTTTGGTATTAGGGTGATGCTGGCTTCATAGAATGAGCTTGGAAGTGTTCCTGCCTCTTGAATTTTTTGGACTAGTCTGTGGAGGATAGGTTTTAGTTCTTCCTTGAAAGTTTGGTAAAACTCCCCTGTGAAGTCGTCTGGCCCAGGCTTTTGTTTGCTGGGAGCTTTTTGGTGACTGCTTCAATTTCTTCCATAGTTATTGGCCTATTGAGATTTTTAGAATCTTCCTGATTGAGTTTTGGAAGGTTGTATTTTTCTAGGAAGCTCTTTGCTTCTGGGTGAGCCTAGCTAGAGGTTCATCAATCTTATTTATCCTTTCAAAGAACCAGCTCTTGGTTTCATTAATCTTTTGTATTTTTTTTTTGTCTTTATGTCATTTATTTCTGCTCTGATCTTTATTATCTCCTTCCTTCTGCTCACTCTGGGCTTTTCTTGTTGCTCTCTTTCTAATTCTTTGAATTATTGAGTAAGATGATTTACTACCATTTTTTATTATTTTTTGAGGTAGGCTTGTGTAGCTATAAACTTCCCTCTCAGGACTGCTTTCATTGTGTCCCATAGATTTTGGATTGTTGTGTTTTTATCGTCATTAGTTTCCAGGTCGTTTTTAATTTCTTCTTTGATCTCTTTGGTAACCCAATCATTGTTTAATAACATGCTATTCAGCTTCTAACAGTTTGAATTTTTTGGGTTGTTTTTATTGTAGTTTATTTCTAATATTATGCCATTGTGGTCTGAGAAAATGCTTGATATGATTTCAATCTTCTTGAATTTGGGGAGAATTTGCTTGTGACCCAATATGTGGTCTATTTTTGAAAATGTACCATGTGCACTTGAGAAGAACGTATATTCTGTTGCTTTGGGGTGAAATGTTCTGAAGATGTCAATTAAGTCCATCTGATTGAGTGAGTCATTTAGGATTGCTGTTTCTTTGCTGATTTTTTTGTATAGAGCAGTGGTTCTCAACCTTCTGGCCCTTTAAATACAGTTCCTCATGTTGTGACCCAACCATAAAATTATTTTCGTTGCTACTTCATAACTGAAATGTTGCTACTGTTATGAATCATAATGTAAATATCTGGTATGCAGGATGGTCTTAGGCGACCCCTGTGAAAGGGTCGTTCGATCGCCAAAGGGGTCGTGACCCACATGTTGAGAACCGCTGGTATAGAGGATTTATCCAGTGATGTCAGTGGTGTATTAAAGTCCCCTACAATGATTGTATTGTTGTCAATCTCTCTCTTGATATCTTCCAGGAATTTTTTATGTATTTGGGTGCTCCTGCATTGGGTGCATATATGTTTATCAGGGTTATATCCTCTTGTTGTATCGATCCCTTTAGTATTATGAAGTGGCCTTCCTTATCTCTTGTTATGGCCTTCACTTTGAGGACTATTTTGTCAGATATAAGTAAGCTTTTTTGTCACTTCCATTTGCCTATTTTTTCATCCCTTCACTTTCAGTCTGTGTGAGTCCCTTGTTCTGAGGTGGGTCTCTTGTAGACAGCATATATATGGGTCATGTTTTTTTTTTTATCCATTCAGCCACTTTATGTCTTTTGATTGGAGCATTTTGTCCATTAACGTTTAAGGTTATTATTGATGGGTACTAGTTTGTAGCTATTTCTATTCTTTATGCCTGTGAATCTTCTTTTCTTTCTATTTCTTCTTTTCACAACAGTCCCTTTAGCATTTCTTGCATTGCTGGCTTGGTAGTGATAAACTCCTAGTCTTTTTTGTCTGTGAAGCTCCTGATTTCCCCTTCAATTTTGAATGATAGCCTTTCTGGGTATAGTATTCTTGGATTTAGTCCCTTGCTTTGCATGACTTTGTATATTTCATCCCATTCCCTTCTGGCCTGATGTGTTTCTGTCGAGAAATCATTTGATAATCTAATGGGAGATCCTTTGTAGGTAACTCTCTGTCTTTCTCTCTTGCAGCCTTTAAGATACTCTCTTTGTCGTTAATGTTTGCCATTGTAATTACGACAGGTCTTGGTGTGGGTCTCTTTGGGTTCATCTTGTTTGGGACTCTGTGCATGTGTGACTTTGTCTTCCCCAAATCAGGGACATTTTCTGTCATTATTTCTTCAAATAGCTTTTCTAATCCTTGCTCCTCTTCTTGTCTTTCTTGCACCCCTATTATATGTATGTTACTTCGTTTCATGTTGTTCCAAAGCTCCCATGGGCTCTGCTCCTGCTTTCTAATTTTTTTCTGTAATTGCTGTTCAGATTGAGTTTTTTTCTGCTCTGTCTTCTAATTCACTAATTTGGTCCTTCCCCTTCTTTCTAGTCTACTATTGAAACCTTCCATTGTGTTTTTTATTGTAGCTATATCTTTTTGATTTCCTCTTGATTCTTACATAAATTGTTGATTTTCTCATCCATCTGGGTTACGAACTGTTTGATCCTTACTCTGAATTCTTTTTCTGACATGTTGCATGCCTCTGTTCCATTTAGTTCCTTTTCTGGTAATTTCTCCTTTTCTCCTTTTCTTTCCTTTGGAGGTTTTTTTGTTTTTTGTTTTTTTTTGTCTCCCCATTTTTTACTCTCATCAAAGGGTGCAGGTGCCAAGTTGCACAGGACCTGTGGCTGAAGCGGAGAGCTTGGCAGGAGGGTCACACACCCTGAGAGTCACCAGAGGGCCCAGGCGCTGAGATGCTCATGGCCTGTATCCACAGCAGTGTTTTAGTGGGAGGGTTGTGCCCCCTGAGAATCACTGGAGTGCTCAGGCACCTGAGAGAACTTGCTTTTGAGGGGCTTACAAATTTGGAGGATAAGAGAGACAGCATCACTTTCATGTGACAACTCATTTGTCTAAGCATAATGTTAATTAAGTATAGTAAACAGTAATAAATGAAGGGCAAATTTAGAGGGAATGACTATTTTTCACAGAATGGTCTTTGAATCATAAGCTTGGATGGAAATCCAAAGCTCTGGGTTTGTCTGTAGAATTTCAGTGAGTTTGGTTTTGGTACATATTCTGTCTCAGATTCTCTCCCTCTTTCTGTCTTTTTTTTCTTTTTCTTTAAATATTTTACTTTCATTTCTAAAGTAAGCAATGAACTTATAAATGACTCATAAGTTTACTTATTAAAGAAAAAATCATAACATAATTTCTAATAGAAAAAATAATAGCTATGCTGATCTCTTGATTACTCTTTACAATGTTTTTTGGCTTAATTTTCCTATAAAGCTATATGGTTCCAAAATATATCATATTCAAATGACTTTATTTTCGTAAATTTGAACTATGCTGAATGTTGGGAAGAAAAACAATGACTTTTTTTCTTGCTCTAAGAGAGCTTTATAAGTCCCTTTAAATGATGAGCTGAATTGACAAAACGCATGCTTATCAAAGCAAAAAATATTGTAAGACAACCAGGAAGTACCTAACCTGGTGTAAGGTACAAGAGAAGTCCACCAAGAGAAAGTAATGCCGGAACTCAAATTCAAAGGTTAAGTAGGATTTATTCACTTAAAAAAGGGCAAAAAAATAAATAAAGTAAGCAGAGGGAGCTATAAGATAAAAGACACTGAGAAAAGAAGTAGAAATGATATTGGGGAGTTGTGAGCAGATTGTTTGCATTATAGTATGATGCAAATGGATATACCATTAGGAGCAATATGGCTGAAGAGATACACAAGGACGAAGTCATGAAAAGTTTTTTGTTTTGTTTTTTATTTCAGGGTCACTGAATTTGAAATTTAATTGAAAAATTTAGGAGAATTAAAAAAAAAAAATAATCAACTGCGGTCTTCAAGATATTCCCAGCTGCAATGTGGACAATGAATTTTAATCATATTTATCAGTGGGTGCACTATTGCACCCCAGGTGACTTTGGCAATGTCTGGAGACATGTTTAGCTGTCAAACTGGTGTGAGTAGAGGTGTTAATGACACCTAGAGCTAAGATTGAGGAGTTAGGTGGGATCAGGCAGTTTAGGGTAAGGGCCTAGGGGAGGGAAGATGGTAGCTAAGAAGGGAATGAGCCAGATGGTCAGTATGTGAGCAAGATAGGTGGAATGTACCAGTCAACCATAGAGCTGCCCTTTCCCTGAACCTAAGCACAGGAACTAAAAGCAGGGAGATGAGAGAAAAAGGAGATTGGTTGGTGTTTTTTTTTTTGAAGGAGCCAATAGAAGGCAAGTGCAGGCAATTTAAACTCCTAGACTAGTGAGCTTCTGTGGCAAACCTTTAGGGGACCCCTCTCACATGCCAAGAGCTTTGTTAATTCCACAATAATAAACTTCACTCCCCTTTTGCTTATCCCTCTCTTGTCCACTAATCCACTTGTCAATTTTTCAGACAATGAACCCAGCAGCTCACATTCATGTCTCAACTTTAGGGCCTTGTCCACAATCACCAGAGGGGTGAGTAACACAGACTCTGCTCTTGTCTCTTTGTTTTCTGTTTAGAATCGACTTGAAACACTGGGATCCTGTCAGCCAGTTAAAAGTGACTAGAGTTGCTGCCAGACTTAAGACACAAGCGACAGGCTTTTTGAGGAGGGTCAATCCATTCCCCTTAATTGTAAGGAATGTTGTTTTGACTCTGATTCAAATTCCTTTATTGCATATTTCTCACCAGACTACCCAATGGTAGGGGGATGTGGCCCATCTGATGTCCCCAGGTCCCAGAGGAATCTGATTTGACTGGGCAGCTCATAAAAGTCCTCCCTCTAGACCTACCAGTGTTAGTGGATGAAATTTTCTGACTCTCATTTTAGGAGCTCTTGTCCCCTTAAAACCTCTTTCTACTTGGATGTTTTGGTGGAGATTGCAAAGTGAGAGGATTTGGTCCTCATAGTAATAATATTGAGGACCCCATGTCCCCAAATGCCCCTGGTGTCCTCTCCATCTGGATCTTATTAGCTGGGGCAGTCCAATTCCTTTCATTCCCAACCCCCTCATGTGTTTGAGAAGGGCCCAAGATTGATGCCCAGAAGGCCCTTATTGAAGCCCTTCAACACTTTTGCCATTGTCAGTCCCTGTCTGTCCTTTTGGGTGCAGGGGACCCAGCCCACTATCATGGTTTACTCCTCTACTCAGGAGGCCGCCTTCTTAGCCCTCTTCACTGGAATTATTGTCCTTGGTATTATAGCCTTGACTCATTTCTAGAGTGGACAGAGCCTTCAGCATGAGAGCCTGAATCCTCATATGGATTTGATGGCTGATTTGGCCACAGGCAGAAACTTCAAGGCTGAGCTCTAGCCATCTGGCCACTGGACCCCTATTCCCCCTGATTTCCCTTGTCCTTCAGGCTCTCCTAAATGCCTTCCTCCAACACAACTCTCTCTCCAGTGCCATTTTAACTGGGTGTGGGCCAGGTACAGACAAGTTAGGGTTTTCTCTAGACTCCCCTAGGATAAGTAGCAGGAAGAGGTTTCAGATGTCAGAGCAGATTCTCCAACTGACTCACTTCATGTGTGTCCAAATTTACCCTCTATGGCCAAATCTATCTGCATCCTGCTTGAATGCATCCTGAAAAATTGGGACTCTTTTGACCTCCACACTTTGAAGAAGAAGTGAGATGGCAAGCCCCCTCCCTGCTTGCATCACCATATCCACATCCCTGGCTTCTGTAATCTCTCACTCACTTCTTGGCCAATTGACAGTGAAAAGCAGGGGAGGGGGAGGTCTGCATGAATGCATGCAGCACTCTTTGCCTGCGGGGGGTGGGACTTCCACCTAGGCAACAGGCTTTCAGTGATGCCACTTGGAAGTCATGTCTGTTGGGGACAGGGTGGCGGTTGTGGCTCAGGAGGCCCAGCCCCCAGAGGTTTGGCATGGGGGTGGGGGTGCTGCTCAGCTCCTGGGCCGCCTGGAGCAGCATCCTCCTGGGCCAGGGCGCTGGGCCCTGCTGAGGCCTATGCCACACACCAGGGCCCTGGCCACAGGCTCCGAGCAGCTGCAGGTGCAATGCGGCAGGAGAAACAGCCAAGAGCACGGGGCAACCATGGGAGGGCAGGTGGCATGGGTGCATAGAAATGGGAAAGGTGGGCCACCCGCCTAGCACCTCTAGAAGGTCCGAGCTGTGTTTAGTTGTGGGGCTGGCCCTCCCCAAACTGCAACAAATACCCAGAAGCTTACCATAACATCTTACCTAATAATAGACAAACATGTAAATTGCCCATACCTTCGCTACGCTAACCAGCCAATCAGGAGAGTATGCAAATTAACCCAACAAAGATGGTGGTTAATTTGCATACATAGGCTCCAAGCAGTGGAGTGAAGACTGAAGGCAAGCCAGAGCAGCGAAGACGGAAGACTGAAGGTGTCTCTGGCCAGAGCAGTGAAGACAGAAGACGGAAGGTGGCTCCGGCCAGAGCAGCGAAGACAGAAGGCAGCTCCGGCCGGAGCGAAGGCCTGGGTCCTGGGTGCCGGAGGAAAACCGGTGCCAGCAGTCAGGAGAAGGGAAGGCCTATTGCACGAATCTCTTCGTGCAACAGGCCTCTAGTGTAACATAAAAAGAATGTCTAGAATGTGTATGTATGCCATATATGGGAGACAAAGAATGTAGGAATGTATATAAGGCAAGGCCCCCCCCCCATGTTTGTAACTCAGCCTCTGGAGAGAACTCCAGTGAGCTGGCACTGATGCAAATAAAGAGTCCTCTTCTGAACCTCTAAGTGCATTTCGTTTGTCGCTTCCCACCAGCCTGATTTATGGCATACAGAAATGCTTAATATTTTTCTGTTCCCAAAGCTGGCCCAAATACAAATGGGATGGGAAGAAATGGCCTCCTGAGGGAAGTATAAACTATGACACAATTTTACAATTAGACTTATTTTGTAAGAGGGAAGAAAAATGGTCCCAGGTGGCCTATGTCCAAGCCTTCTTTTTTCTCTGGAAAATCCTAAATTATGACAACAATGCAAAATAGATCCAACTCTCTTGGCAGCTTTGACTCTTGAGATGTGCATGTCACAGAGAAGGACAAGGATCCCCTTCAAGCTCCCCGTGAACCATCCATCCCACCTTGTCCTGGACCTCCCAGTTGAGAAATTCCCCCTGAGTGAACCAGAGTATGTGGCAACTGAACCCCTGCTTCCATCTATCCCTTCCATGCCATGGCAGGGGATTAAATTCAGGACCCTTTTTCATTGCAAGACCTAAAGCAAATCAAGACTGACCAGGGAAAGTTCTCAGGTGACCCTGATAAGTATATAGGTGTCTTCCAGAGGCTGATGCAATCCTTTGATCTATCTTCGAAGGACTTAATGCTCCTCCTAGACCAGACCTATCAAGCTCGAACAGTCTTAGAAGCAGCACAAAAGTTTGGAGATGAGTTTTATATAGCCAACACTCAAGATGACAATAACCAGCAAAAGAAAGAATGTTTCTCCACTTGGTGGCAGGCAGTCCCCCGCAGTGGTTCTCAACCTTCCTAATGCCTCGACCCTTTAATACAGTTCCTCATGTTGTGGTGACCCCAACCATACAATTATTTTCGTTGCTACTTCATAACTGTAATTTTGCTACTGTTATGAATCGTAATGTAAATATCTGATATGCGGGATGTATTTTCATTGTTTGTGACCCACAGGTTGAGAACCGCTGTCCTAGAGGATCCTCAAAGGGATCCAAATTACCCTTTGGGAGAAGGGCAGACTAGGCATTTTCAGACATATGTACTACAGGGTCTGAGAAGGAGTTCCTCCAAACCCCTGAATTACTCCAAACTATCATCCATAGCCCAAAGGAAAGATGAAAATTCCTTGGCCTTTATGAACAGGCTCAGGGAGGCATTCACCAAATACACTTCTATGTCTCTTGACTCCTTTGAGGGCCAATTAATTTTGAAGGACACATTTATCACTCAATCAGCCCCAGACATCAGGAGGAAGCTTCAAAAATTGGCTATTGGTCTAGAGAAGAGCACCCTTGATAATCCATTTGAAAGTTGCCACTTTGATCTTTTATAACTGAGATTGGGACGAGGCCCAAGAAAGGGAAAGGAGAGATTAAAAAAAAAAAAAAAAAGCTGCTGCCCTGGTAGCGGCTATATAGGAGGCAAATCTCAGTGGTCAGGTCCCTGAAAGGGCGATGTTCCTGTGGTAGCCTGCTGTAATTGAGGCCAGGAGGGGCATTTCAAGAGAGATTGCCCTTCGAAACCAAGAAGGACTCCCAGACCCTGTCCTGTTTGCAAGGGAGACCATTGAGAAGGGCAGAGTGTCCCCAGAGGGCAAAGGCTCCTGGAAGATCCCCTGTCTCTGATTGTTCTTCAACAAGACTGAAGGGCCCCAGGGCATCCTTTCTTGGCTCCAGCTTGACTGTCATCTCCTCCCAGGAGCCCTGGGTGATCCTGACCATTGAAGGAAAGGAAGTCAACTTCCTCCTAGACATTGGAGTCACCTATTCCATTCCCTCTCCAATCCTGGTCTCCCCTCCTCTCATAGTGTGACCTTTAGAGGTGTCTCCTGGAAGCCTGTAACTAGGCAATTACACTGCCTCTCTATTGTAATGGGATATTTCCTCTTTTCACATGTCTTCCTGATCATGTCAAGAAGTCTGACCTCCCTTTTGATGTGAGATATATTAGCTCAATTGGGTACTACAATATATATATATATATATAGTTCCAGAGCCTGCCCCTAATTGAAACTGAAATCAACCCAGAAGTATGGGCTATGCAAGGAAGGGTGGGATGGGCCATTGGGGCCAACCCTATCCAAATACATCTCAAGGACTCAACCTCCTTTCCCCACCAGAAGCAGTACCCCCTGAAGCCTGAGGCTAGAAAAGGTTTACAAGTAATTATAGAAAACCTGAAAACACAGGGTCTCCTTAAACCCTGGAATAGCCCATGCAACTTCCCCATCTTGGGAGTGCAAATACCCAAGGGTGAATGGAGACTAGTACAGCATCTCTGTCTAATAAACGAAGTGGTGGTACCTTTACACCCCATAGTTTCTAATCCATACACTTTGCTGTCTCAACGCCCTGGTGACTGAATGGTTTACGGTATTGGCCCTGAAGGATGCTTTTTCTATATTCCCCGTGACCTGGACTCACAGTATGTCTTTGCATTTGAGGATCCCTCTGACAAGTCCACCCAGATAAATTGGACTGGTCTGCTCCAGGGGTTTAGGAATAGTCCCCATTTGTTTGGTCAGCACTAGCACGAGATTTAAGTCAGTTTACATGCCCACAGACTAAGGTTCTACAGTATGTAGATGAAATCCTCCTCTGTGACCCATCTGAGGACATTTCACAAGTAGGCACACAGCCTTGCTTCACTTCCTGGCTGAGAGAGGGAATAAGGTCTCCAGGACCAAGGCCCAGTTCTGCAAGCCCTCCATAAAATATTTAGGGCTAAACCTGACCAAAGGCACCAGGGCATTAGGAGAGGACAAGATCAGATCCATCTCTTCCTTCCCACTCCCTTGGATGTTCAATTAAGAGGATTTCTGGGGATAATGAGATTCTGTAGACTTTGGATCCCAGGATATGGAGAAATAGCCACACCTTTATACACACTAATGAAAGAGACTCCAAAGAATGAAGGCCAATTTATTGAATGGCAGCCTGAGTCCAAGCCAGCATTTAACCATTTCTCCCCCAAGCCCCAGCCTTGAGTCCCCCCATAGGGCAAGAATTCAACCTATATGTAACTGAAAGGGGAGGGGTGACCCTAGGAATACTGACCCAAGCCCAAGACCCTGCTCAACAGCCAGTGGGATATCTGAGTAAAGAACTGGACATCAAGGCCAAGACCTGGCCCACCTGTTTGTGCGTAGTGGCTGCTGTGGCACTGCTGGTTCCAGAGGCCACCAAGTTAACCTTAAGAAAAGACCTGATGGTGCTTACTCCCCATATCATCATGGCTTTATCATCTTCCAAAGGAAGCATATGGCTTTCAGATAGCTGTCTTCTCAAATAGCAGGCACTACTATTAGAGGGCACTGCTAATACGGTTAGGGCTAGGATTAGGGTTAGAGGTTTGGGATAGGGTTAGGGGTTAGGGTTAGGGTAAGGGTTACGGGTTAGGTTTAGGGCAAGGGTGGGCAACCTTTTTGTGAGTGTGTGCCAAAACCAGCAAAATCTCTAACACAAAATTTTTCTGCATGCCAACCCTAATTTTTTGAGAACATGTTATGCCTATTTGATATCTCTTAAGGTGTATGTTTGTGAAGAACCTTGAAAAAATAATAAAATTCATTCTAGCGACAAAAACACAGTATATGATGATGAAAAATACATTTATTTTTTAATGTATACATGTACACTGATAGTCCGACAGAAAACTTTATGACTCCGTTTGATATTATCAGTGGGACTTTTGCTGCTGCATCACTGATAACAGAGATTTTACATCAGGTTTATATTTCGTGACCTTCAGAGATATGCACGAGCTACTACTTTCATCCGTCAGACTACTCCTATTATGAGACTTAACAAAATTCATCACTGAGAACAAAGATTCATAAGCGTTTGTGGATGAAACCAAAACACTGGTCGGATCTAGGAAGGCAGGGAGAGTTAAGGCAGAGGAATAGAAATTGCTCTTCCCCTCTCTCCTCAATCCATGTCTATGGTCTTTAAGATAACTTGTTATGTAAAATTATTTATTTATCTAAGATGCACCTACACTGAATTTAACTTAAAAATAAAGTCGATATTAAGAAAAAAATTGTAAATGGAAGATAATAAGAGAGGGTTTCACGTGCCAGCAAAAGTTACTGGCGTGCCATGTTTGTAATGCGTGCCAGGGGTTGCCCACCCCTGGTTTAGGGTTAGGGTTAGAGTTAGAGTTTAGGGTTAGGTTTAGGGTTAGGGTTAGGATTTAGGCTTAGGCTTAGGGTTAGGGTTAGAATTTAGGGTTAGGGCTCCCGGTAAGAATTTAGGGTTAGGGTTAGGGTTAGGTTTTAGGGTTAG
>NW_005871048.1:55294872-55309790 GCF_000147115.1 Myotis lucifugus | reverse complement strand
TTAGGGTTATGGTTGGGGTTTTGTGTTTAGCGTTACGGTTACTGTTGGGTTTTAGGGTTAGTGTTAGGGTTCGGGTTAGGGTTAGGGTTAGGCTTTGGGTTAGCTTTATATTAGGATTTAGGATTAAGTTTAGTGTTAGGGTTTAGCCTTAGGTTTAGTTTTTGGGTTATGATTTTTGGTTAGGTTTTGTGTTAGGTTTAGGTTTAGGGTTAATGTTATGGTGAGTGTGAGGTTTATGGTTACGGCTTAGTTTTAGGATTTATGCTTAGGGTTATGTTTAGGGTTAGGTTATGTTTATAGTTTAGGTTTAGAGTTAGGGTTAGTATTTAGGCTTTCTTTTAGTGTTAGGTGTATAGTCCATATAATAATACTAGTAGCCTGGTGCACAAAATTCGTGCCCTGCGGTAGGCGTGGGCAAAGGGGCCCCTCAGTCTGGCCTTTACCCTCTTCAATCTGAGGCCCCTCAGGGAATGTCCAACTACCTGTTTGTGCCCACGCTTTTACCAGATAACAGCTCCATTGTTGTTTCTTTCTTATGCTTAAACACATTGGAATTAGTAGGTATTCAAAGTGTGTATACATTTTGGGGGGACACCCTGTATATCTCTAGTCAGTGGTGAAATAAACCAACAGCAGATTTGGAACCCCCAGACAGGGAACCTCGCTCACTCCCCACATGTCTCCCCACTTCACTTTCCACCTTCGTTGGCAGCAGGAGAATCAACGTTTTCTCTCATTAATTCGGAAAAGCACGTCCTGTCACCCGCTGCCCGGCAGGAGTGAGCTAGGCCCCAAGCAGGCGAGGCTCAGTCAGGGCAGCCTTCGCTCATGGGTGCTGGCACCCAAAGTGCACATTCCTCCTCTACAGTTGCCCCGACTATCCCACTGTTTCACTGAGAGGACGGAATTCCTCTCTGCCTCTGGGTTCTTGATCTTGAACGCTGACCAAAGGCACCTCAGCGAGGGCCACCTGCGCCCACCAGGTGTGTCTATCTGCACCTGCTCCTGCCTCAGCACCTGCATTAACCCCCCAGAGGTGATCTCATAGCTGCACTGGCCTCCGTGGGAACAGGGCATCACCACTCCGCCCTCTCACTGTCATCTCACAGGCACCCACCCTCAGCACCCAGAACACCCAGACACTCTCCAAAGGACGTGAGCGCATCATTAGGGGATGTGTGCACATCCTGTGGGGGTGTTAGGCATGCTGGGTTGATGGAAGTGCAGTGGAGAGGCTGGGGGGAAATTGTGCACGCCTTGGTTTGCAACTGTTGCAGGCATGGGAGGGTGACGGTGTGCTGGGGGATGTTCGCACGCCAGGGGGGGATGTGCACACCAGAGGCCTCTGGCTTTGCAGATCCGCAAACCCCCGTGGTGCAGCCAGGAGGATGTCATTCTGGCCCACCACGGTGACTGTCCCTGCAATCCTGCACCTTCTGGGCCAGGAGGCGGATCTTGCGCAGCCACTCCTGGGTGCTGATGGCCTGCAGGCGCTGCTTCAGCTCAGCCTGCAGGCTCCCGCTTGTGCGCTCACAGCTGTCACCACCGGCCATGTGGGGAGTACAGGCTGCCGTTCCGCCGGCCTGCCTCCCCTGTCCAGAGGCTCTCTGCGCTGCTCACCTGCCCAGAGTGACTGGGGCTGGGCGGAAGCCAGGCGTCCTGCCCTGCCCAATCCCGGCCGATCCGCCCCTGTGCGAGCTGCCGCCTGTCGGGAAGGGTCACGGATCCAGGTCCCGGGACCGCGGACAGCCTCAAGCACTGCCCCCTGACCTGCAGGGTCACGGATCTGGGTCCAGACCATGGACAGCCTCAAGCACTGCCCCCTGTCCCGTGCTGCCCCCCGCCCGGCAGACCACGGACAGCCTCAAGCACTGCCCCCCGCCCCGCAGGGTCACAGATCGGGTCCCAGACTGTGGACCACCTCGCCCACTGCCGCCCACCTTCAGTATGCAAATTAGCCGCCATCTTGTTGCTTCAGGGTGGGGGTCCCGCTTGGGTGCCTGGCCACCTGGATGAGGGGATGATGACTGTTTGCAGCTGGTCACACCCCTTCAGGGTGGGGGTCCCCACTGGGGTGCCTGGCTAGTCTGGGTGAGGGGCTGAGGGCCGTTTTCAGGCTGGCGGGCGACTGAAGCTCCCAACCTCTCCTTTTTTTCTTTTATTCTGGGATTTATTTACCTTCTATGGCTGTCACTGGAGCTGAGAGCCGGCTGCAGCTCTGAGACCTCGGCTGCTGAAAGCAGGTACTGGGTTTGTTAGGGTTCTATAATTGAAACACTGTTGCGGTCCTGCTGGCTGAAGCCCTGCTGGCTGAAAGCAGGTTTCTGGAGTTTGTTTAGCTTCTATACTTGCAACATTTTTCTTAGAGTGCAAGCTCAGAGGCCGGCAGTGGCAGGGGGGGAACCTTGGCTTCCTCCATCACTGGAGCAACAAGCCTCCCTGTTCGCTTCAGTGCCTGGCTGCCGGCCGCCATCTTGGTTGGCAGTTAATTTGCATAAGGATATGCTGATTAGCCAATGGGAAGGGTGTCGGGGTTATGGTCAATTTGCATGTTTCTCTTTTATTAGATAGGATACCCCTCTTTAAACCCAGCTATCTCCTTCCTGACAAAAAGCAAGTAACAAAGCATGACTGTGAACAGTTTAATGTTAGCAGTTATGGTTAGGGTTAGATTTAAAGTTAGTGATTAGGTTTAGTGTTACAGGATAAGGTTTGGGTAAGGAATTTAGAGTTACGTTTAGCATTAGGGTTAGGTATTAGTTTTATATTTAGGGTTATAGTTCAAGTAAAAATATGTCCCTCTTTAAACCCAGCCACCTTCCTCCCAGAAGAAAAAGAAATAACAAGTATGACTTGAAACAGGTAATTCTCCAATCCTATGAGTCCAAAGAAGCCTTGAGGGAGACTCCCTTATTATGTCCCTATCTAACCCTGGTCACAGATGGAAGCTCCTTCATGGAACATGGGGTTCATCAGGCTGGGTATGCTCTGGTCACCCTCACCACCACTTCGGAGAGCACTCTACTTTCTCCTGGCTGGAGAGCTCAGTTAGCAGAGCTGATTGCCCTTACAAGAGCATTGGAGCTCAGTAAGGACATGAGACTAAATATATACACTTACTCTAAATATTCTTTCTTAGTCCTTCTAGCCCATGCTGCCATCTGGAAGGGGAGACACTCCTAATGGATCCCCTGTGTAATATCCCCTGTGATTGGCTCCTGTCCTCCATATAACTCTCCTCAGAGGTAGCTGTTAAACATTGCAAAGGTCATCAAAGAAGAGCTGATGGAGACATGGAAGGAAATAGGCTAGCTGATCTGGCCGCCAAGGCTGCAGCCAGAGCAGGACTCTAAGTCCTTGGATTCCTTAGCTGATATAGTCGTGGTAATCATTTACCCTTTGACTACATCTTGGCAGAACTAGGAAGAGTCTGTGCAGTGATTAACAAAACTTGCTGCACTTACGTCAATAATTCCAGCATCCTGGGGCCAAACATAAGGAACGTTTACAAACAAGCAGAATGGCTGCACAAGTACAACCAACAGGACTGGGATGTAGGGCAGTCTTTCTCTTCCAGGCTGCCTAGCATAACTTGGCTCCTACCCTTTCTAGGCCCCCTCGTTCTTTAGTACTCCTAATTTTTGGACCCTGCATTTTTAACCGCTTAGCTAATTTTGTGCCTTCCCACCTAGGAACCTTCAAATTAAAGTTGGTTATGGAAATGGAGCCCCACGTGGATAACCCGATTTTCCGCAGCCCTCTATCATCCTCTCCTGACAGAACCCTGACTGTTGGGTCCCTGACAGCTTTCCCACTCAGCAGGAAGCAGTCAGAGTGGTTGTGTCCTTAAGGTCAGATAGGTTACTTCATCAGAAGGGGGACATGAGGAGTTCGATGGGATCAGGCAGTATTGGGTAAAGGCCTTGGGGAGGGAAGGTGTTAGATAAGGAGGGAATGAGGCAGATGGTCAGGATGTGAGCAAGATAGGTGGAATGTACCAGTCAACTAAAGAGTGGAAACTAATAGGAAGAAGATGAGGGCAAAAGGAGATTGGCTGGTGTTTTTTTGAAAGAGCCAATAGAAGGCAAGTGCAGGGATTGTAAACCACTAGACTAGTGAGCTTCTGTGACAACCCTTTTTGGGACCCCTCTCATGTGTGAGAGCTTTGTTACTTTCTCCGTAAGAACCTTTGCTTCCATTTTTCTTACCCCTCCCCTGAATCCATTCTGTGATTTCTCAAGGCAAGGAACCCAAGAGCTCACACTTGGGTCTCTTTATTAGAGGCAGGGATGCTACTAAACACCCTACAATGCATAGGACAGATAGCCACAACTACAAGAAATCATCTCGTCCAAATGTCAACAGTGCAGAGGTAGAGAAACCATGGGCTAAAGGGAAGGAGTCACCAGTTTGTGATAAAGCCTGTTAGGAGGCTGTCACAGTAATCAAGGCAAATTGAGAGGCATAGCAAGATGGTCCAAGCAAGTGAGTGAGTATGAAGGAAAGGAGATTGATTCTAAATAGATCAGCAAAACTTGATGACTGATTGAATTTGAGTATAGACAGCTAAAAGGAAAGTTGGAATAATCTACACTAATAAAAGAGAAAACATGGTAATTAGCATACGACCGCTACCCTTCCCATTGGCTAATCAGCATATCCTAATGCAAATTAACTGTCAGCCAAGATGGCGGCCAGCAGCCAGGCAGCTGGAAGCGAACATGAGGCTTGCTTGCTCCAGTGAAGGCTGACTCTAACGTTCCCCGCCTGAGTTGCCGGCTTCTCAGCTGCAACTCTAAGCAACTATGTACTATGTTGCAAATAAGAAGCTAAACAAAACCCCAGAAACCGGCTTTCAGTCAGCCAGGTTCAGCCAGCCAGACCGCAACATTGTATCAAATACAGAAGGAAAAACAAAGGCCAGAAACCAGCTTTCAGCAGCCGAGGCCTCAGAGCTAAAGCTGGCCCAGAATAAAAAAAAAAGAAGAAGAAAAAAAGGAGCTGTTGGGAGCTTTAGTCACCCGCCAGCCGGAAAATGGCCCTCAGCCCCTCACCCAGACTGGCCAGGCACCCCAGTGGGGACCCCCACCCCTGATCCAGGACACCCTTCAGGGCAAACCAGCGGGCCCCCTCCCGTGCACCAGGCCTCTATTCTATATAGTAAAAGGGTAATATGCCTCCTGGCACCAGGATCAGCAGAGCCGTGAGGCCTCCTGGCACTGGGATCAGTGTGACAGGGGGCAGTGCCCAAACCCCCTGATCGCCCTGCGGCTCTGTGTTTGACAGGGTGCGGCGCACCAACCCTCCCCCCCACCACCACGGGCCCTGCTCTGTGTGTGACAGGGTAGAGCCATAACCTCTCCATCGGCCCTGCCCTGAGTGTGACAGTGGCGGCGCCCCAACCCCCTGATTGGCCCTGCTCTGTGGGTGATAGAGGGTGGCTCCCCAACCCCCTCCATGGGCCTTGCTCTGTGTGTGACAGGGTTGAGCCCTAACCTCCCCATTGACCCTGCCTTGAGTGTGACAGGGAGCTGTGCCCCAACCCCCCAATCGGCCCTACCCTGAGTGTGACTGAGGGTGGCATCACAACCTCCCGATCCACCCTGCTCTGTGCATGACGGGGCGGTGCCCCAACTCCCCAATCGTCCCTGCTCTGAGCCCCACCAGGGGCTGCACCTAGGGATTGGGCCTGCCCTCTGCCACCCGGGAGCAGGCCTAAGCCAGCAGGTCGTTATCTCCCGAGGGGTCCCAGACTGCGAGAGGGCACAGGCCGGGCTGGGGGACCCTCCTCCCCTCCCAAGTGCACAAATTTTTGTGCACCGGGCCTCTAGTGTAGTTTAATAAAAGTAAAAATGGTTAAAAAAAGATCTGCTATAAAAATTACTTAGCCATAACAGAAGTTTGAAATAATTTAATTTTACTTACTTTTTTTTTCTATTTTAAAATATACTTACTGAGAGCTACTTGCTTTATCTAGGTACCACAGTTTTTTTTAAAAAAAAAAATATTAAAGACCAAAGAAAAGATAGCTTTAAATTTATTTTACTTTTCCACTCACAACCTGTTTCTATTTGTGTGTAAGTCCTTTCAGGTAAAAACACTCCTTAATATCTCATTATAATTTTATAATCACTTACTTGGGGCCCAGTGCACAAATTTGTGCACCTTGAAAGGAACTGTGGGCCACAAGGCTGCGGTAGGCACAGGGGTGGGTGTTGACCCATCTTCGGTGCCCCCACCTGGCCCCTCCTGCCACGACCCCCTGATCCCATCTACTGGCAGCCCCACTCCCGCTGCCACCGCTCCCACGCGCTGACAGTGCCAGCCCCGCTTGCACCTGCTGATGGCACAGAGCGATTGGGGCTGGCGCCAACAGTGCGTACGAATGGTGGCTGCTGCCCTGATGGGCCCTCAGGAGCAGGGGAGGTGGAGAGGCCCTCAGGGATGATTGGGGCCAGTAGCCGCCACTCACACCCACTGATGGAGCTGAGTGATTGGGACCGGCGCCAAGCACCAGCTGCGGGTGCAAGTGGTGGCTCCGGCGCTGGCTGTGGGTGCGAGCAGGGCCGGAGCTAGCAGTGGGTGTGAGCAGTGGCTTTGGTGCTGGCAGCAGGTGCAAGTGGGCCTGGGGCCGGCAGCAGGTGTGAGTGTGGGTGGGACCGCGGTGTGCGAAAGCAAAATATTTTCAGTAACCACATGAGGCTTGTCCCTATGACAGTGACTGGTACCACACTCACCTGCTCCACCATCCTGCCACGGCCAACGCCTGCCATGGTCTGCACACTCCCCCTGGAGGTCAGCGCACGTCATAACAACCAGTTGGTTGTTCCAGTTGTTCGCTTTCTGTGTATTTGCATATTAGCCTTTTATTATATAGGATTGTTTACCTACTTGGGTTTTTAATAGGAATGCTTGGTAAAACGTTGAAAGGATCCCATTCGCCATGCAAGCAGACTATTAAAATGCCCCTGAAATGACAGATGATTTTATTTCCTAGGAAATGTTTCTTCTTATAATGCACATGTTGAGGTTATACATATGGTGTCAAAGTATCTTTTTTAAATTTTATTTTATTTTTCTTTATTGACTAAGGTATTACATATGTGTCCTTATCCCCCCATTGCCTGTAGAGAGCGCCTGGAAAAGGCCCCTGAGCTGATTGTTGTCTGAATCCTGTGGCTCCTGGCAGAGCCAGGCCCTGGAAACATACCTTGCCAGAGGCAGGTGTGTTGTCTGACCTTTAGCTCAGGTACCAGTGGGTGGATTTCATTATCTAAATCCAGCCAGGCACCAGGAACAAACACAATTATCTGGGCCCACCCAGAAGTGATGATTACAAAGAAGCTACAAGAATGCACATACTTTCTTTATCTTAAACTTTAGTAAAACTTCCTGATATCTTACTGTATAAAATAAACGTGCTGTATTGGCTCTAGGTCTCTGTCCCTCCATCAGAGGACAGCTGTCCCACCAGTCCCAGCTTTCCCTACTGTCTTTGTGTCTATCTCTTTCATTTTCTCTATCCCCTGTCACCCCTACTCAGGACTCCTGTCTGCTCTCTAGCTGTGCTGGTTGTGGAAAAGAGAGAAATATTTATAATGCCCCCTCCCCCACTCATGCCCTCACCTCTTGGTGTCTGTGTCCATTGGTTAGGCTTATATGCATGCATACAAGTCCTTTGGTTGATCTCTCCCCCTTACCCCCACCCTCCCCTACCTTTTCTCTGAGGTTTGAGCATCTGATCGATGCTTCTCTGTCTCTGGATCAGTTTGTTCATCAGTTTATGTTGTTCATTATATTCCACAAATTGATATAAATTCTTGTGCTACCCATTTTTATAGAGACTTTTATCTAGGGAAAGGTACTTAATCCCTACAGTATCTTCAACTGAAAAATGGGTATAAACCCAGGGAACAATAGATAAAAGTAGTAAAGTCAAAGAGCATTTCTGGTTCCCACCTGACACAGTGTATTTTTTGTTGCTATGCATATATACATAGATTGATAGATGGATATCTATATTAGATATGTGATCTATACTGTCGGTTTATGTGGATGTAGTCTTTACAAATTGACAGGTCTATAGCTATTGTAATTTAGATGTTGGTACATACACTTATTCAGCTGGATGGTTAAATGGTTGTGGGTGAGATTATTTACTCAGGCAATTATATGAGGCATTGAATAATTTTACCCCACTGTTCTGTGCAGAGACTGACATTAAGGAAGCCAAAAGATCACTGATACATCAGCGTTTCCTCATAAGTGCCCATGGCTCTCTGGTGGTTATTGTGTTTTCCTCTTATCGAGATAGCCTTGTCTTGATAAATTTGTTAATCACTGACAATTGGCAGTTATATTGTCTGTCACTGATGGTGTTTTATATGGTGCATTGATCAATTCTGAAATCATTTCTTCTTCTTTCCTGTGCAGGAGAACCACTTCAACCAACTTTGTAGCCACAATTCATAAGTATTGCTGCTACTGCCCTGAAATATGGCCCATCTGGAAGAGCTAAATAGTGGCATTTGGGGTTTCTGTGTTAGAGAAATGGATGTTCTTTGTGCTTTTTTATTGATGAGAATTTTTTTTCCCATTGGCTATTATTCATTGATGAAGCACTAACGATGCTGAAGGAGCAGAAGTAGGAAACATCTGAGAAAGTCACGTCTGACATGAGTGAAGACGAATAGCTTTGCTTAGTTTTAATAGTATCTAATGGAATAGAGAATTACAGACATGATAGTTATACATTTTTTAGAATTATTTTAAAAAACATTGACATATACTACAGCATTTGAGGAACAACTACTACTTATTATCTAGCTTAAAAAATAGCCCATTATGTACATTCTAAACCACTATTTGCTTTGAACCATACTCTTAGGTTGCGTCCACCTGCTCTCCAACATATGAAAGTGATCATGTTTAATTTAGGATTTACTGGTATTGCCAGGCATCATTATTTTACTGTACATAGATGTCTTTAAATAATGTATGGCATACTATTTATTACATGATCTGTTTTATATGTTCTTATCTGGCAAGTAAATTTCCGTAACATGCTTTGCTTGCTCAAGCACATGTTCATGAGTTTCACTGGTATGTATTATATAGTTCCTTATTAAATGCCGTATAATAATTTATTGCATGAATGTAGAGCAATTTTGAAAGTTAGGTTGTTCCTAATCTCTGCTATTATAAACATTAGTGTAATAAACAATCCAGTCTGTATTTGGGGGGTATTTAAAAAATTTCTCTAAAATATGTACATAGAAGTTGCATTAGTGTGCAAAGGCTATATGAATGTTCAACCTTAATAAACTTTGTAAAACCTCCCTTAATACCAGCTTGGTATAAGATAGCATGTAGCTACTCATATGAAAATTGTAAGAAATTATCAAGGGAAACTCCTATACCTAATTAGTTAATTTAGCAAGGGCACTTGATGTAAGAACAATATACAAAAATCAATCGTGATTCTATGTGCTAACAATAAATAATTTGAAAATGAAATAGGTGTTGATTTAGATATATAACAATAAGTATATAATTAAAACACATACAGCAAATGAAATAGTTAAGTATAAGCCAAGCAAAACACATACATGATAAATATTTTTACTACTGAAAATATTAAAAAAAAACTAATGTAAAATTATTCTAAATAAATGGCGAAATTTAGTATGTGCATGGATTGGAAAGCCCTATATCATTGATATAAATTCTCCACAAATTATCTATTGATTTAAAACAATTTTATTCAGAATCCTAATAGAATTTATTGTAAAGAGTAGAAGGATATCCTAAAATGCAATTATTATTTTTTTCTCTGTGGAAGACACTGTCAGGGGAATAAAAGTATAAGCAACATATTCAGAGAACACTGCATATCTGACAAAGGACTTGTATACAGAATATGTAAAAACCTCTCAAAGTCAAAAATAAGAAAAAATACAATTCAATTTTTAAAATGAGCAAAATGCTTGAGCATATACTCCACCAAAAATATATAGCTGGCCAATAAGAATGTTAAAGAAATCCTCAATTATTATCATTACCATTAAATTCAAATAAAGACCACAATGTGAAACCACTATATATCTATTAGAATGGTAAAATTAAAATACATAAAAATGACAATACCAAATATTGACAAAGATGTGGAACAAGTAGAATTCTCAATATATTTGCATCAGGAGTGCAAAAATGGTGCAGTCATTCTGAAAGCAGTTTGCAATTCCTTGTAAAGTTAAGCATACACTTACCACATAACACATTAAGGTTTGAATTCAACTTGTATAACCTCAAGTCTTTTCCTTAAAATGATGCTATAATTCATCCACATACATTCACATTTTTATGAGAAAATACTTCATTATTTTAGGGTTACTACTAGTATATTCATTCCACTTATAATCCTAGAGATATTATGTCTAATGATGCTAGATAGGATTATAAGTCCTATTTCAGAGATGAACTAAGACTCACCAATCAGTCTGTGTCTTATAGAGCATTCACTTGACTGTGGATAAGATCGTTTGAGTAATAAGACTCACTCATATGTGGAATCTAATGAACAACATAAACTGATGAACTAAAATAGACCCAGAGGCATAGAAACATCAAACAGACTGTCAAACCTCAGAGGGAAGACAGGGGAGGGTGGAGGAGGGGAAGAGATCAACCAAGGAACTCATATGCATGTATGCATAACCCATAGACACAGACAATAGGGTGGTGAAGGCTTGGGGCAGAATTGGGGAGAGGGCAATGGGGGGGGGGGTATAAAGGGATGTATATAATACATTCAACAATAGAGATTTATTAAAAAACTAAAAACTAAAAAAAGACTGTATTAATCTATCTATAAAAATAAAAGGGTAATATGCTAATTAGATCAGACAGACGAACAACCTTCCAGATGTCCTTCTGGACATCCTTCTGGACGACCTTCCGGATGAAGCCGGGGCTGCAAGCGCCGAGCCCCTTGAAAGAATTTCATGCATTGGGCCTCTAGTAGATATATAAAGCTCAGTATTATCATATAGAATAAGGCAGATGGCAGATGTTCCCCATTACACATGATGATATTAATATGACAAAGTCCATATCAGCACCACAGCTCATCTAAAATTGCCATTTCCCTTATTATTGATTGGTTTCTACCTTAAAATTTCCTGGAGAATATACCTTGACTTTTACTTTATCTATTTATTTCATTTTCAGAAACTAAGAGGGCCTGGGTGCACAAAAATTTGTGCCCCTGGCCGGGGTTGGGGGGGGTGAGGGGGGTAGGAGTTGTCCCTCAGCCGGACCTGTGCCCTCTCACAGTCTGGGACCCCTCGGGAGATAACCACCTGCTGGCTTAGGCCTGCTCCCTGGGTGGCAGATGGCAGGACCCGGATCCCGCGCTGGGTCGCAGATGGCAGGCCCTCTGCTGCGCCGCCCTGCCCCACTGCCCACCGCACATGGAAGGCGCGGTAGGCGGCAGGGCGGGGCGGGTGGATCGAGATAGGCCCGGCGGGCGGTGGGGCGGGGCAGCACACGATACTCCGTGTCCCGCCCTGCCAGCCGCCGGACCACGCACACGGACTGCAGGCCCCACAGGCCGCCGGGCCGTGCACACGAACTGCAAACCCCACCGGCCGCTGGGCCGCGCACATGTACTACAGGACCCGCCACCCACCGGGCCACACACAAGGACAGCAGGCCTGGAGGGCGGCGGGGCAGGTGGCGGCTGGTGGCGGGGTGGGCAGATTGCACTGTCCTGCCCCGCCTGCAGTATGCAAATTAGCCACCATCTTTGTTGGCGGTTAATTTGCATATCACACTGATTAGCCAATGGGAGGCATAGCGAAGGTATGGTCAATTACCATGTTTGTCTATTATTAGATAGGATGTTCTACCTGTCAAAATGAAGGAATCTGATGATATTCTTTCAATGAGGAGAATAGTAAATTTGCCTTTTTGTTATTGATAATAACAACAAAACACAAATTGTAAAAGTCTTATTCATCTTAACAAAGACACATTACACAAGGAACAATTATGCATATAATTATTTCACCATAATTAAAATAATGGACATATTTAAAATAATTTAAATTCTATAAAAGGGTTTGTGCCTTTATTCTATCTTCCCTTTTATTTTTTGGTGCAAAAAAAGTTATAAGGAGTAAAAGAACCACCTTGCCTTAAATATTGTAAACATATTGAAAATCCCCAAGGAAACAATTAAAATACTTGTAAGTTATTTTTGTAACAATATTGATATGGCATAATAATACTCAATCTTTTCTATGGTCCCAAAATTATAAGATTTCCCTATGTAAATATAGACATTTTAAAGGCCCTGTAATGTATTGCACATGAATCGGTTGATGTATTTTTCAATATATTTTAGGTTATTTATTTTCTTGACTTAAGGAATGATAAAATGCTAAGTGATTGAAGAATTAGATTGTATAGGTATTTATTTATAAGAAAATATCATTTTTTGGAAGAATGAAGAAAGATTCAAAAATAATAAACACATTTTAATGTACTTTATAATCAGATAATTAAAAGATGAGGAATTGGAATGTCCCAGAAAGGTGAATTATTCATTTAAAGTGTGATGTTCTGAAAAGAATGCAATGCACATTCAAAGAAAGTCGGATGATCCATTGTTACTAAAGAAGAGAATTTCACTTGGTATAAGTGGGCATGCCACACAGACTTAGAAAGTAAAACAATAAGTTAAGTTAGTGGCCAGGGAAACAAAATAACATATTCAATCAACATTTATTTATATGTGCTTACTTTACTCAGTACATTTCTATTTTCTTAATGTTTTAGCAAATTTAATCCTATAAAGATTCAATTCTCTAGGAGTCACATGACACTATTACACAGAAGAGGAAGTAGAGACAACCATTAATCATATTAATAAAACTGACAGCTATTACTCTAATCCACCATCCACTCCACTCATGACTACTATGAATACATCTACAATTACACTACTACCACTGTGACTACCACTGCCACCCTAGCCCACTGTCATCACTGCTACAAATCTAACCTGAGCCATTATCTAGCTAGCTCTTCACTGAGCTAACCAACCGTATCTTAATTGGTCCTCCACTGCTACTAACACACTCCTACAAGTTTATTTCGTATACAGTAGCCAGAGTTTTTTAAATTATAAATTTGACCATGTAACTTCTTTATTTAAAAATCTATACATTCAGCAATAGCATTTGATTGAGTTTTATCAGAAAGCAACATTTTCAGTAATAAAAAAGATTTCAAAAATCATGTAAGAATGTATCTAAACTTCCATGTAACTGTAGCTTTAGTAATTGCTTACTGCATTAGTTTACATACTAGCACTGCATGTGCTGTGCACATTCTGATTTTATTAAAATAAAAAGTTGAACTGCACAATCAAAAAAATATCTAGTGTCATCCCATTCTAATTAACAGACCCCAATTCATACTCATGCTTTATAATGCCCTCTATGATCTATCTTTTTAAAGAATATGTCCCACAATGATCTCCTTCCTTTATTTTATCAAGTAATTGAGCTTTTATGTTTGTTTGTTTGTTTCTCAAATACACAAAGCTCACCTTACTTCTGGAACTTTTTAATTGATAACTCTTTTCCCTATAAAAATTTCTCCCCAATTTTTATAACTTATTTGCTCACTTTACCCAAAGATCTGATAAAGATTTATTTCTGACAAAATTATTCTCCAAATACTAAAATTGATCCCATTGTCCCAGGACATGTGAGGTACTGAATTAAAAGGCAGAGAATTAGATAGTAATCCAAGTATTTGTCAAAGATGGCCTACTTTTTTACATTCTATTATACAAGAAGCCCATTACAAGAACATTGCTTGAGAAGGAAATAATGTGTTTCTTCTGATCAGTCTCCTCATCTCCAATTCTTCTGTATGACAGCTGTGTTCTTTATTACAGTTGATTAAACCTGAAATCAAATGTTAAGAATATTCATTAGTACACATTTTTGCAGGCCATGAGAATTGAAGATAGACAGAATATATAAAGACTAGAGGCCTGGTGCATGAAATTTGTGCACTCGGGGGGGGATCCCTCAGCCTGGTCTGTGCCCTCTCGCAGTCCAGGAGCCCTCGGGGGAGAGGACCTAAGCCGCAGTTGGACATCCTTAGCGCTGCGGAGAGGTGGGAGAGACTCCTGCCACCACTGCTGCTCTCGCCAACCGTGAGCCCAGCTCAAGGCTTTTGTTTGCAGCTGGTCACACCAGGGAACAGATCCTGCATTGAGCATCTGCCCCCTGGTGGTCAGTGCACCTCATAGTGACCAGTCAGTCCACCATTACATTGATTTGCATAGTAGCCTTTTATTATATACTAGAGGCCCTGTGCACAAAATTCGCGCACTGAGGGGGGTTCCCTCAGCCTGGCCTGTGCCCTCTCACAGTCTGGGACCGCTCACTCCTTACTGTCTGCCTGCTTGCTGCTCATACCACTCGGCTCGCTGCTCCTTAGCACTGCTGTGGAAGCAGGAGAGGCTTCCACCACTGCCACTGCACTCGCCAGCTGTGAGCCCAGCTTCTGGCTGAGTGGCGCTCCCCCTGTGGGAGTGCACTGACCACCAGGGGGCAACTCCTGCACTGAGCATCTGCCCCCTGGTGGTCAGTGCACATCATAGTGACAGGTCATTCAGCTGTTTGGTCAATTTGCATATTAAGCTTTTATTATATAAGATACTAGAGGCCCAGTGCATGAGATTTGTGCACTGGTGGGGGTGTGGCCTGCGGGGATCTACCTGCTGTGGGAGCGCTGCTATCTGGCTCAGCAGAGTGGCTGTGGACCTGTCCTCTGAGTGGCTGCTCCTGCTGCAGGGAGCAACTGCTCATCCCTGTCAGCTGAGTGGAGCTCCCACT
>NW_005871048.1:55282652-55294427 GCF_000147115.1 Myotis lucifugus | reverse complement strand
CAAAAATTTGTGCACCTCGGGGGGTTCCCTCAGCCTACCTTGTGCCCTCTCACAGTATGGGACCCCTTGGGGAATGACCATCTGCTGGTTTAGGCCCGCTCCCTGGGGAATTGGGCCTAAGCTGGCAGTCAGACATCACTCTGGCAGCCCAGGAGCCCTTAAGGGATGTCCACTTGCCAGCAGGGAGCAGGCCTAAGCTGCAGTAGGATATCCTTAGCGCTGCTGAGGAGGCGGGAGAGGCTCCTACCACCACCACTGTACTGGTAGCCCTCAGCCTGGCTTGTGGCTGAGCAGAGCTCCCCCTGTGGGAGCGCCCTGACCACCAGAGGGCAGCTCCTGCATTGAATGTCTGCCCCCTGATGGTCAGTGTGTGTCATAGTGACCAGTCATTCCCAGTCTTTCTGCTGTTAGGGTCAATTTGCATATTACCCTTTTATTATATAAAATAGAGGCCTGGTGCATGGGTGGGGGCCTGCTGCTTTTCCCTGAAGGGTGTCTCAGATCAGGGTGGGGGTCCCGCTGGGGTGCCTGGTCAGCCTGGGTGAGGGGCTGATGGCTGTTTGCAGCTGGTCACACCCCCTTCAGGGTGGGGGTCCCCACTTGGGTGCCTGGCCAACCTGGGTGAGGGGCTGAGGGCTGTTTTCAGGCTGGCCAAGCCCCCCCCAGTGGGGACCCTCACCCCATGGAGGTTTGGCCAGCCTGGGTGAGGGGCTGATGGCTGTTTTCAGGCTGGCCACACCCCCGTTAGGGTGGCGGGTCCCCACTGGGATGCCTGGGCCAATCTGGGTGAGGGGCTGAGGGCCGTTACCTGGTTGAGGGGCTGATGGCTGTTTTCAGGCTGGCCACACCCCCTTTATGGTGGGGGGTCCCCACTGGGATGCCTGGCCAATCTGGGTGAGGGGCTGAGGGCCGTTTTCAGGCTGGCCCAGCCCCCCCGGGCGATGGAAGCTCCCAGCCTCTCCTTTTTTTTCTTTTTTTTCTTTTTTTTATTCTGGGATTTGTTTACCTTCTATAATGGAAACTTTGTTGCCTTGAGTGGAGCTCAGAACTGGCTGGGAAGCTTGGCTTCCTCCATCACTGGAGCAACCAAGCCTCCTGCTGGTTTCAGCTCCTTGGCTGCCGGCAGCCATCTTGGTTGGGTTAATTTGCATATAGTCATTCTTATTGGCTGGCGGGTGTGGCTTAACGTGTAGCGAAGGTATGGTCAATTTGCATGTTTGCTTTTATTAGATTAGAGAGAGAGAGAGTGAGAAGAGAGAATATTAGAAAATTGGTTTTGAATTAAGAAGCTTTGCATGAGATTTACACAAAAGCTTTTTAAATAGTACTTAAGCCATAAGGATATAAATGTTATTTGTTAATAAAATTAAAAATAAATTTTTTGTAATCAATGTGAAATCAAATTAGTGACTCCAAAACACAGATATAGATAGTCTTTCAGTACCTTTTGCAATACAATATGCTCACTATTTTTTGAAGAAGAGCAAACAATCAGTATGTAAAAATTACTGAGCCAGATCATGTCAAGTTCTCCAAGAAACAGATGTGCAAATTTTACGGTTCACTCAAGAGTAGCAGGCACATTATTGTTTCTAGAGTTCATACTCTAAAACAAAGATAAAGATATCAAAATTATGTTTCATTGCTTCATCTTTCTTCAATAGGTGTGGTGATAATGTGTCATGTTTTTCATCATGCAGCAAGTTTTGAATACCTCTTATTTAGGTTTAAGTAAATTCTCATACCATTACTTATTTCTCACCAAGACCCAATCAGAATTTTCTTTCCTAGCCTCCCATATAGCTTGAATATTTCACAGTGGTTCCACCTTCTCAATTCTAAATTCAAGACCTTATCCTGAAAAGAGCAATGAAGGCAGCAAAACCCAGACATTATTCATGCCTCGCAAGAATGATGGCCAAATCCCCTGGATTATTTTAGAGCCAGAATTGAAAAAAGGTTTCTGACATTCAGTGCCCACATCAACAATGTAAGATGTGGTGCCTCCATCCATCCCTGCCTGTTGTAAGGTCTTTGCTAGCATGATCCCATGTTGGGATATGTGGCCATATAGTAATTTCTAGGCCTTATTTTATAAGCAACTTAAAGATCCAAATATCTTTCAGTAAATTCCATTTATACTTCAATCGGCTGGTTTGTGTCTTCGTTTTCCCTCTTTTTTTCTTTCTTTCATCCTCTCTTTTTTTCTTTTTTTTTTTAATGTAAGAATTTTCATTATATCAGAAATTGATGGCAAACATGGTATAGGTTGTGAAAACTTAAGGAAATGAAACTCTATGCCTGGTTATCTGGCCTGACTGCGTTGCTAGGCAGGGAGGCTTTACTGAATTTCCTTTGGCAACAATAGTCACTCTTCTTCTTCTCTCATGTGTCTGTTTCCATGTTGCATAAATGCCCTAAAATAATCTGTTTCAGGCAAGTGCCTTGTTGGAAATGTAGATATTCTTCAGCCCTCACCCATGACCTCATTTCAATGCCTCCAGTGTTATATTCAAGTCAAAACCTGTTTGCTTGAGAATGGATGAGGTTGGGCAAACCTGGAATAAGGTTCCCATAGCAAAATAATTTAAAGATTTTCCAGAAGACAAAAAATGTAGAGAATGAATGTGGGAATGGATTTTGACAATTTTAGGTTTTTAAGAACATAACATAAAATGAGAACTAATAAGCATATACACACCAGAGATTCTGAATTCAATGCACTAGTGAAGGGGCAGGACAAACTTTTTTTTCCTTTTTCTGTAAAAAGCAAGATAATAAATATTTTATGCTTTCCAGGCCACATTGTTTTGGTCATGGCTACTCAGTTTTGCCACTGCATTAAGAAGATAGCCATAGATGATACGTAAATCAATGGAAACAACTGTATTCTTTTAAAAATGTATTTGCTTAAATTGGTCCTGGGCTGGGTTGGACTGCCGGCTGTAGTTTGCTGACCTTTGTGCTAGTTCATATATTACCAGTAATTTTAAATGCTTGTTCATGTGGTTGACTGAAATCTCTCCTCCAGAATAAGCAAAAGGTAAATGAGTTTGAAATATAAAAGAAGAAATCTAAGGACTTGGTCGGAGAGGAATTAATCACCAATTCGCCAAAACTACCAAGCTATCTACCAAGGCCACACTGTGTACTGGTTGTATAGTTGAGAAACGAGCTCCCTGTGTTGTGAAAACACTGAAGATAGTCCAGACTTGAATTATCATCATGGTCTCTTGCCTGGTTCTCAGATTTAAATTATGATACAGTCCTAAAGCATCTTGAAACAATGTAAGGCTATTTATCTATAGAAAGAACCCTGTGAGAACATTAGAAATACATATTGTAAATCTCCCTTCTATCCATCCTCAAAGAGATCTATGGCAAATTGTCAGAATATTTCTATCAGAAAACTCGAAATTATTTAGAAAAATCCATCATTATTAAAAACTCTCTCTCCAAAGATATGGGAACAAAGCATGCTGCTGTCAATCAGTCAACATAAAAGTTTACTACAGTCCAGGCACTTAATGTAAGTTTTAATTGAGTCCAACTCAAGGTGTATCCACCTGAGCCCTGAGCACTGTCTTAATTATTTACCCAGTTCCTGAATGTAGAGCTATGATTGCTGTGCTCACCAAGTAACAGAAATTCCACATTCCCTTCCCAATTCCTGGTTAGGGATTGTCAAGTGGAAGCCCTGGGATCTCTCTTTTCCTATCAAAACTTCTGCATATCATAGAAAGTTGTAAAGATTAGTGCCACCATCAGATGTGATAGGTGTGAAAAAATGCATGCTATTTGCTATCACTATCTTTCCTTCTCAAACTTGGGCTACTATAACTACAGCAAGTAATAACAAATAAAATGTATGTTTTATTGAATAAAACATTTTACATCAATAATTTCTTCTAAAAAATATATTTGTATTGCTTTCAGAGAGGAAGGGAGAGGGAGAGAGAGTGATAGGAACATCAATGATGAAAGAGAATCATTGATCAGCTGCCTCCTGCATGCCCCACACTGGGGATCAAACCCACAACCAGGGCATATGCCCTGACTGGGAATCCAACCTTGACCTCCTGGTTCACTGGTTAATGCTCAACCACTGAACCACACAGAATGAGCAACAATTTCTGTTTTTGAAAGTTCTTCTGCCCTAGCCAGTTTTGGTGAGTGGATAGAGTGTCACCCTGAGGACTGATAGGTCCCAGATTCCATTCTGGTCAAGGGCCTGTATCTAAGTCGCAGGCTCAATCCCAGCCCTGGTCATGGGTCCTGTGGGGGAAGCAATGAGTCCAGGGGTCTCTCTCACATAGATATTTCTCTCTCTCTCTGTATCTCCCCCTCCCTTACATTCTCTCTATAAATCAATGGGAAAGTATCCTCAGGTGAGGATTAACAACAACAAAAGTTCTTCTGCCTGTTCATTGTATTATGCACTTCTTCATTTTTACAAAGAAAATAACATTTCTATCATTCACGTGGTCATGCCTTCCTCATTTTCTGTTGTTAGTAAATAAAATTTACTAAGAACGTCATCTCTGCTAGAGTAACCCACAAAATGAATAGTATCTCTGCTGTTGAGATTTTAGGGGAAGTGAGTTTACGAAGGGAATGAAAGGAAGGCAAAGAAAGTGTAATATTGAGATTAGTCCAACTTTGAAAGCACTTCAATTCTAGCATGAAACATAAGAACATAAATTTAAGGATAAATAGCAACAAACACTTATTTATCCAATCTGGGGAAATTTTTCTGTATGACTGCATTTCAAATATTGCATTTTCGTTCCAATAGTTTACTCCTTTGAAATAATTGGCTTCACCATGTCAGAATAATGTTTTTTAATGTATCATTATGTGTTTCCTTTCCCAATAGGAAGAAAAAAATGAGATATTGTGCAACAACATGCTGATTATAAATGTGGGAATAGTTGTTTGAGAATAGCTCTAATGATCAGTAATGCTCTGGACTCTATATTCCTTCATCACCCTCATCTGAAAGAATTTTATTTATTTTTTTGTCTTTAGATTCAGTTTTTTTGATCACTCAGGGCCCTTGTTTATACATGGCTTCTACAACTTAATATTTTATTGCAGTTTTGTATTTTTTTGGCCTCTTTTCTCTGGTCAGGTGAGCTAGAATCATTGATTTATAGGGCACCCCGTTAGGAAATGTGACTCCCTTAATGTGTGTCTGCCTTATGGATGCTAGCCAATGTGAACAATTGTTCTTTTCTTTGTATCATCCCAGTTCCTATGGCTTCACTAAAGATAATCCTAATATATAAAAACCCAGGGTCCATAACATCCAAAATGACCGAAGGCTCAAATGACCAGAAGTCAGTCCTACAGTCAGTGCTTGGGTTGCTGTGACGACCCAGCACTGACTGCCGAGGGGCTGCTGATCAGGCCTGAAGAGAGGCCTGGAGAGAGAAGCAGGGTCTGATTTGTAGCCTCCTGTGGCAGCTGTTGATCAGCCCTTGCCTCTCTCTTTCTCTCTGTGCCTGGCCAGCAGCCATGCCTATCTTTCTCTCTGGGCCTCCACGAGGCTGCTGATCAGCCCTGCCTCTCTGATCAGGCACCGAGATAGGCCCGGAGATGCTGACTGGTGTAGAAACCGACCAATCAGAACCAAATCTGGGTGAACTGTGGGAGCCAATGGCTGCCTAGGAGGTGGAGCTTTTGACACTGACTGGCATAGAAACCAACCAATCAGAACCAAATCTGGGTGAAGTGAGAGGAGCCAATGGCTGCCTAGGAGGCGGAACTTTTGATGCTGACTGGCATAGAAACCTACCAATCAGAACCTAATCTGGGTGAACTGCAAAGGCCGAACCTAAAGTGGAGGCTGAGGAGGGGTTTTAAGGGCAACAGCTGTTTGGTGTAAGGTGTAAGAAAGTGGTTCAATTTTTTAATGACCGATTTGGCAGTATAGTGCATATGGCTGGCTATCAGTCCAGATATAGGGATTATGTATTTTTGTCTGCCAAGAGCATCTCCTCCTGCTGAAAAAGGCTTCCCCCCCACACCATTTAAGCAATCCTATCCTATATAATCTATCTATACTAATAAAAGGGTAATACGCTAATTAGACTGGGTTGACTGGCCATCTTCCAGATGTTCGACTTCCTTCCGAACAAAGCCATGGTGGTGGGGGCCAAGGCAGAGGCAGTTAGGGGTGATCAGGCCGTCAGGGGAGGGCAGTTAGGGCCAAAATCAGGCCAGAAAAGGAGGCCCATTGGGGGAGAGATCAGTCTGGCAGGGAAGGACAGTTAGGGGCGATCCGGCAGGCAGGCAGGTGAGCGGTTAGGAGCCAGTGGTCCCAGATTGCGAGAGGGATGTCTGACTGATGGATGTCCCTGTGGGATTGGGCCTAAACCGGCAGTCGGCCATCCCCCAAGGAGTCCCAGATCAGAAAGGGTGCAGGCTGGGCTGAGGTAACCCGACCCCTGTGCACAAATTTTGTGCACTAGGCCACTAGTCACCTGATAAAAGTATGGGCAAGAAATTCATCAGAAAGTGATCATTGGCATGGCGAACTCCATACAATTTCCACAATTTGTATAATTTTCTGTGCATATAGAATGATGTCATTGATAGATTACAATCATTTAATAATTATTGTTGTAATTTAGCTTTGAAGTAACAATGAAAGTTCTCTGAAATCAGTCTAAATGAACCTTACAGCTTGGCATTATGCAATTTACAAGAGTTAGTTATCTTACTCTTTTATAATCCCAGAAAGGTGCAATATTTTAAAGTGCCTGATGTTCTACTAAGAAATTATGTTTCAAAATAGAAGTGTTTTTCACACTTCTTTATACTATGGAGGAAAACTGCCCAGCACACAATTTTATGATTTTAATTTGTCTTCCAATATAGATTAGTTTAGATCAGAGTATTTGTTGATCACAGACCATGAGTATACAGTCTGCTTGAAAATTATATTTTTGTTTCAATAAATACATTTCTCATTTTATACTATAGATAGTGCTCTTTGAATTTGGTTAAAGTCCCTTTGATAATATTAGACTATCCCAAGTGGATACCTGATGTTGCTAAACATTTTCTATTCTTCAAAATAACTATTTTATAATGGTGTATTAATGGATACCTATAATGGATATAGATAACTACTTTAATAATGGATATATTAATATTTTAATATTGTCAGAAAGAAAATGCAGATTCCATGATTTATATGTATATACCGCTTGATATTCTCAGCTAATTGTGCAATGACATATATCCTCATAAGTCTGGCTCATGTTAAGTACAAGGGAAAAAACAATAAAAAGGAAATCCAAATTAGAAGAAAAGTCAGAGAAAGATTCAAAGGAGGTTATCTTCAAATTGTGTTTGGGCCAAAACCGGTTTGGATCAGTGGATAGAGCGTCGACCTGTGGACTGAAAGGTCCCAGGTTTGATTCCGGTCAAGGGCATGTACCTTGGTTGCAGGCACATCCCCAGTAAGAGGTGTGCAAGAGGCAACTGATCGGTGTTTCTCTCTCATCGATGTTTCTAACTCTCTATCTCTCTCCCTTCCTCTCTGTGAAAAATCAATAAAATATATTTTAAAAAAAATTGTGTTTGGGAAATAAACAAGATCAACCAGGTTAAATAGCTAGGAATCTATACTAATAAAAGGGTAATATGCTTATTAGACCAAATAGACTGAACATCTTCCGGATGTCATTCCGGATGTCCTTCCTGACAAAGCTAGGGCCCAGGCAAAGCCTCCTGGGACCCCAGGTGCCTGCGGCCAGCCCGGGCAAAGCCACCCGGGGTCCCGGGTGCCTGCAGCTGGCTGGAGGGAGGGAAGCCCAGGTCCCAGTTGCCTGCAGCCAGCCTGAGAAAGGAAGCCTGGGTCCCAGGTGCAGGGGCTGAGGCAGAGACAGTTAGGGGTTATCAGGCAGGCAGGCAGGTGAGCAGTCAGGGGCGATCAAGCAGGCAGGCAAGCAGTTAGGGGTGATTAGGCAGGCAGGCGAGTGGTTAGGGGTGATCAGGCAGGCAGGCGGAGGTGGTTAGGGGCAATCAGGCAGGCAGGTTTGTGGTTAGGGGTGATCAGGCAGGCAGGCAGGTGAGCGTTTAGGAACCAGTGGTCCCAGATTGTGAGAGGGATGTCTGACTGCCAGTTTCAGAATTGGGCCTAAACCAGCAGTCAGACATCCCCGAGGGGTCCCAGATTGCAAGAGGGTGCAGGCTGTGCTGAGGGAACCCCTCCCATGCACAAATTCTGTGCACCAGGCCTCTAGTAGTAAAATATAAATAAAGAAAATATCATCCTGAGTTGTAAATATTCTAGGAATTCCAAGTCACTTTTAAATTTCATTTTCTTAATTGTCTAAATTTGTCATAGTCAAAATAATTGCAATGTCTAATCAGGCTTCAGTTTTATACATGATAAGCAATTACTACCTTAGAGCATGAAACTGAAAACTTACTAGTGCTAACATTATATTTTAAAGGAAAATTGTAGAGAATTCTCTACATATTATATATAAATCATAACATCATTTGTGTATCAGTTTTAATTATATTTACCTTTGAAGTGCAAGAGCAACCAATCAAGTTTGCAATTCCTCCACATAGAATTTTATAATGCTATTTTCAAGTGTACTGAAAACGTTTTCTGTCCTGTAAGGGCATCAATATGGCAGTTAAAAAGTCAGCTTTAACTACAAATAAATGAATGACTCCTGAATGTTTTTTAAGGCAAACTCATACAAAAGGTTCAGAAAAGTTAATCTATATCTTAATAAGCAATCTATACATTAATTCATTAGTTCACAAAATAAATGCTATTTTTGAAAATCAATTTGTGATAAGTGCATTTAACAAGATCTAGTGATCATTCACATAGAGATATATTTTCTTCATATAGTGTGTTCACTATTATAAGTTTTAAACTGTTAGATGGTAAAGTAACTTGGCTACCTTGTTGTATGTCATTAATACATACTTGTGTATGATAAATGTATAATCCCACATTGCTATAATATCAAGTTATCCTTACCCCCATGAAAAAGAAAAACGTCCCAAATTCTGAATATTTAATAACAGTCACGATTTCCTAGAAAAAATGCTATTAAAAAGAAATAAACATTTGTTTACATACATATTCTCATAAACCAAAATTTATCCACTTAATTTGAATGACACCATAGAAAATAATTTGTTTGAAAAACAGGTTGTCTGATACATTACATTTTAACACTAATCTTTCTATTTGAGTTCGGTCTAATTTATTAAAAAATAATGGTTTTAGGAGCTCAAAAAGAAAACTGTATAGCAATTTGTAATCTTACAAACACCAACATAACTTCTTAGTTCACGAAAAACTGTTATGGAAAATTAATTTGAATTAATCATTTGAAACATTCTATGTCAATGAAATCATAGAGAAAAAAGTGCTAAAATTTGTGCTTTTTGATTATGATGTACTTTTTAATATTGGGTTCTAATATACAGCACTATGTGAATACATAGTTTATGGACTATGTAGATATTCTCTTATTCATCCTCGTCTAGACCCCAGTAATCCAGTCATTTTGAAAACTGGTTCCTTTATCTGACCTGTTTTCTGAATGATACACTACTCGCTATCATTGAACCATTAGCTTACACACCAATTTGGTTTGCTTAATAATTATGCTTACTATTACAAAATAATAATAATAATAACAATAGCCCATTAGATTGAGAGAAGTGAACGGTGTCAAATTCATTTTGTCTCAATTATTTTTTTCTAAAATAATCTAATTCATTAATAGTAAAAATATATTAACTTTCCTCTTTATTTTTTAGAATTTCAACTAGAAATTCAACTAGAAAATTAAAATTGGCAGCATACCAAAGCACAGTTCTCTGTTGTATATATATCTTTTCAAACTAAAAGATCAATATGAATCTTGCAATTTTACTGAATGATGTATAAATCTATTATGATAGCTTTTTTGTTTGTTTTTTAGGCATTTTGGCTTTAAATAAAATAATACCTATATGATAAAAATAGACACTGTTGTGAGCATTTTCTTTTTTCCTAAAAAAATATAAATGTATGAATATAAATATGTTTGGCATGTGAATGAATATACAGGTATGTATGTATGCATATATTGTTCATACTATATCTACACTAATAAAAGAGAAACATGGTAATTAGCGTACGACCGCTACCCTTCCCATTGGCTAATCAGCGTATCCTTATGCAAATTAACTGTCAGCCAAGATGGCGGCCGGCAGCCAGGCAGCTGGAAGCGAACATGAGGCTTGCTTGCTCCAGGGACTGCAGACTCCAACGTTCCCCGTCTCACTTGCCGGCCTCTGAGCTGGCAGTTTGAAACATTCTAACAAATATAGCCGGCTGGGATCTCAGAGCTGAAGTTATACATTGTTTCGATTATAGAACGGCAAACAAACCAGCAGAAGCCTCAGAGCTAGAGCCAGAGCTAAAGCTGGCCCAGAAGAAAAAAAAAAAAAAAAAAAAGGAGCGGGCAGTTGGGAGCTTCAATCAAGAACCATCAGCCTGAAAGCAGCCCTCAGCCCCTCACCCAGACTGGCCAGGCACCCCAGTGGGGACCCCCACCCTGAAGGGTGTGTGACCAGCTGCAAACAGCCATCATCCCCTCATCCAGGCTGGCCAGGCACCCCAGTGGGGACCCCCACCCTGATCCAGGACACCCTTCAGGGCAAACCAGCCGGCCCCCAGGCCTCTATCCTATATAGTAAAAGGGTAATATGCCTCCCAGCACCAGGATCAGCGGAGCCGCGAGGCCTTCTGGCACCAGATCAGCATGACAGGGTGTAGCGCCCAAACCCCCTGATCGCCCTGCGGCTCTGTGTGTGACAGGGGGTGGCACACCAACCGCGCCCCCCCCCCCACGGGCCCTGCTCTGTGTGTGACGGGGTAGAGCCATAACCTCCCCATCGGCCCTGCCCTGAGTGTGACAGTGGCGGCGCCCCAACCCCCTGATCGGCCCTGCTCTGTGGGTGATAGAGGGCGGCGCCCCAACCCTCTGATCCGCCCTGCTGTGTGTGTGACGGGGCAGTGCCCTAACTCCCCTACCGGCCCTACTCTGTGAGTGACAGGGGGGAGCTCCCCAACCCCCTGATTGGCCCTGCTCTGTGCATCACAGGGGGTGGCGCCGAAACCTCCCCATTGACCCTGCCTTGAGTGTGATAGGAGGTGGTGCCCCAACCCCCCAATCAGCCCTACCCTGAGCGTGACTGAGGGTGGCATCGCAACCTCCCCATCCGCCCTGCTCTGTGCATGACAGGGGGCGGCGCCCCAACTCCCCAATCAGCCCTGCTCTGAGCCCGACCAGGGGCTGCACCTAGGGATTGGGCCTGCCCTCTGCCACCCAGGAGCAGGCCTAAGCCAGCAGGTCGTTATCTCCTGAGGGGTCCCAGACTGCGAGAGGCACAGGCCGGGCTGAGGGACCCCCCTTCCCCCCGAGTGCACAAATTTTTGTGCACAGGGCTCTAGTACTTATATATAGAAATTCCATATATATATATATGTGTGTGGGTGTGTATATATATATATAAATTGTAAAGTAGTGGGGTTTATTGTTCCTGTCATAATATTGCTTTTGCATAAATGTTTCATATTATCAGATTATTGATACAGCATATTGGAAACCTTTCCAATAGAAATTCATGCTAAATGGTGATATACTCAAGTATCACTAGATGATTTGTGGGAAATGACTCATGCATACAGTAGTCAGCCTTATGAGGTTCACATCTGGGTTCAGTTATCCTGGCACAGGG
>NW_005871048.1:55181220-55282552 GCF_000147115.1 Myotis lucifugus | reverse complement strand
CCTAACCTATAGTATACGGTTATAACTTTCCTATTGTATTATTAGTGATTGTTGTTAATCTCTTACTGTGACTAATTTATAAATTAAGCTTTATTATAGGTATGCATGTATAAGAAAAAAACTAGTGTGTACAGGGCTTGGCACTATTTGCCTTTTCAGGTTTCCACTGGGATCTTAAACACATCCCTGCAGATGCAGATAAAGGGTCAGACTACTATAGTAGCGATTGGCAATTTTATTCTGGAGAGGAGATTGATTCATGTTTTATAAAACATATTTTATTCTTACTTCATTCTCTCTTTTTATTGGATTTTATTCATTTATTTCTCTTATTATTCACATGTTTGACATTTCTATTCGTGGTATTGCAGAAATATGACTGAGTGAAATATATTGAAAGAGACGCTTTCAGGCATACAATTGAAATGAGGCTGATATTTTGTTTCCTTTCAGCTTTTTAATAATAACATATGTATTTTTTAATTCTTCAGAAAATTAATAATGTATACATTCTTTTGACTTTGCTTTGCACAATAATACATATGATATATAAAGTATACAAAAATTTATGGCAAGAATAGTATAGTTTATTTTGTTTAGGAAAGTCACTGAACTTCAATTTAAATATACCTAATACATCTTAATATAATCATTATACCTTAATTTAATATTTGTTTTAGACTATCTTTAGTCAAAATCCAATTGAAACAGTATTAGGGAAGAATTTTTGTTATAAGTTTTTTTATATAAATATTTGAGATAGCACATCAATATTCCTGAGTAATATTTTTTATATTAGTAAATATAGATTGGATGTAAAATTGAAATATGAACTTTCATTACAAAATAAAATTATAAAGCTATCTACTTAAAATTATTGACCAGTAATACATTAAGAATGCATTAGATAGCATTTAGGAGAATCATTTTTAAAGTAATTGGATCTCAATTCATGTGTGCCTATTATTTATGAATTTTTAAATATTATACATCATAAATAAACATGCCATTTAAAATAATAAATTATTCATGTGGATTAAATGGTAACATTGGCTAAGTACTACACCACGCTCCTAATGAAGTGAATTAGTAAAACTAGACACTTTGTTGTCCAGATGTAGCCTCACATTTCATATAAATGTTTAAATACATCTCTGTGGGATTCACCTTTTTCTATTATTTTTTTCTTTTTCTCATTAACATTGTATCTATTATAATTTGTGTCTAGCCTTGTTCTCTTGTTTCAGCATGTGACCTCTCTGGACAGTGAAAAAATAAGATGCTTGCAATAGTACCTAAAATCATTTCTGACTTTTTTCATTAGACCAATTAGTCAATAAATCTTATCAAACTATTCTTGGCAATATTTTTACATGTGGCAAATATTTATTGATATTCCCAATATGATGGCTAAAAACCTTAATCAGCATGTAATTGTATCATTATAATACCTATGTAACTAGCTACTTGATTTCCATGTCTGCATTTTAAATATGTGTACATAAAAATTGTTTACAAGAAAGTGTTTAAGGCCTTTAACATGGCATTCGGGGCATCTTAAATAAATCATTCAAACTTGCATTTTGTTATTATTTTACATAAATATTAGATTATTCTAGTAAGAATTTCACTGTACTATTCTCCACAACTTTGTGATTTTCCCCTTTGCATAAATGCAGACATATTTATCCACTCTATATAAATAGCATCCATCCGACCCTCTACTTCCATCTTCAATATATTAGCTATTGTTAATCCCAAAGGATCAAGATTCCAGACAACAGCCCTTTTTTGTAGCTAATTAGGTTGGATACATTTAACAGATGATAAATAATTTATTTATTTTATTTATTCTCTAGACTTTATCTCTCCCTATATTTATTAACAATGATCCATTTATTTTCCTCCCTTCAATCTTATATGTTCAGCGTTTCTCTTCTGTATACCATAGATCTTAAGTCATTAATATAGTGGCATATTCAAAAATAATAACAAAAGCATTAAATGAGTAAAATTTTAAAATGTAAACAGTTTTTATTGTATATCATATAGTCTCTGTATCTCTCCGCATTGTCTGTATCTCTCTGTGCATATGCAGTAAACATTATTTAAAAAAATAAAAAAATAATATGTTATCTGCCTCTACTTCTTTACCCATCATGCGTACTTCAGCCATTGTAGTCTGGTTGGCTGCTTCAAAACTAAGCCTCAATTAATTGTCAAGTGAGAAAAACAACAGCAACGAAGGAGACCTGCTAAATATCCTTTTCATTGGAACTTTGTTCATCATTTCACATTGTTTTAAACTCCATTGCTTAGCCATTCCTTTCCATGATATTAATGACACCTTTCTCTTTTGGTCCTTTTTTTTAACTTTGGGTAATTTTCTCAGGGACTCTCTTCCTCCTGCTGCTACATAGATTACGTAGAATCACATCAATACCCCCACTCCCATCAATCCACTCTACATGCTCTAACACACTAGGTAAATGGTCTTTTCTACTTCAGTTTTCAATGGCCACTTACACAAATATCATTTTAAATCTTTGTATTTTGCTCTATTAATATTTTTAAAAATATTTTTATTGATTTCAGAGAGGAAGGGAGAGGTAGAGAGATAGAAACATCAATGATGAGAGAGAATCATTGATCGGCTGCTGCTGCCTCTTCCATGCCCTACACTGAGGGGTCAAGCCCACAACCCGGGCATGTGCCATCACCAGGAATCAAACCTTGACCTCCTAGTTCATAGGTCAACACTCAATCACTGATCCAAGCTTGCCAGGCTATTAATATTTTTTATAACTGTTTTAAACTCATTATGTAAAATGTCTGAATTCACTGTTTCCTGTCAAATGTATTCCCTGTGTATTCTCAATATGACTACCATGGATTTACTTTTTAAAAAGATAAAGCTATTAAATATCCTAGACTATAAGTATTTTCTGTATCTCCTACATTCGAGGGGTCAAAGTTTCCTCTAGAAGGCTCTCACTGCTTTCTGATCACACTATCTCTGCCTAAATTCAGGAAGACACCATTTCTCATCTAGTGTAATATCCCCCAAATATTTCCCTCAATCTCAACTCTTGGCTGCAATAAATTTCTCATTTCTTTCCATGGTACTCAAGCTCTTTCCTGATCTGAATTATTTCTACACTACCACCCAATCTCTAATGATTTCCCACATTTACCCTTAATGCTTGGTTAGAAAAATATCTGTAGTCTATGTTCCTGAATTTACACATGTTCAAAAGGCTCTTTGCTCTCTTTTCAATCTGACAAATACACTCATCCTTTATTTATTTTTTATTTATTTTTTAATATATATATTATTGATTTTTTTTTTTTACAGAGAGGAAGGGAGAGGAATAGAGAGTTAGAAACATCGATGAGTGAGAAACATCGATCAGCTGCCTCCTGCAAACCCCCTACTGGGGATGTGCATGCCCTTGACCGGAATCGAACCTGGGACCCTTCAGTCTGCAGGCCGACGCTCTATCCACTGAGCCAAACCAGTCAGGGCTACACTCATCCTTTAAAAGTCAGTCAAATGGCAACCTCAATGGGGAGCTTCTACTGTCCTTTCAAACTAAGAAGTCCTTTCTGTGTACCCCCAACGCACCATGTTTGTCTCAGAGCAATTTTAAATGACAGTTATCCAGCAATATTCTCAAGTAGGAAATTAGCCTTGAGGGAAGGTCAACTAATGCTCTCTCTGGGGGCAGTTTTCAAATTGAACCTCTGACTAAAACACACACACACACACACACACACACACACACACACACACACTAGCTTACCACTAAGCTATCCTGATGCTTACATATTGCACTGCTCTAAGCTTTTTATTTGTCTGTCTCTAATGATCTGAGGTGATGGGGCTGGATTATAATTATCCGTGTTTTATCAGCACCTAGCTATTACTGAAATATAAAGTTTTGTTGATTGAAGAATGAATGAAAGCATACATTCCTAGAATTCACTGAACAAATATTATTTTGAATGATTAAAAAAACTGATATTCACTGAATGAATAAATTTATTCATATATAAATGATTAAGTGAAGGGAATAAAATCAAAGAAAGAATTTACTTTGATTTCTCTCTTATTTGATATTTCACAGTATTTATAGTCTGCCATTAAGTTCTGGGTAATACCTTGTATGCTTATTTAAGTATTCCACCTAGGTAAATTTATGTGCCTAATTGTATATAATAAAGAGGTAATATGCAAATTAACCCTCATGCCCTCACAAATGGCTGCCTACGACCAGGCCAGCAGGTGGGTTAGTGAGGGACGACCAAACGACTGAACAACAGGCTGCGTGGGGCGACCAGACTGGAAGGGGGGGGCAGTTAGGATCAACCAGGCTGGCAGGGAGGGGGCAGTTGCCGGCGACCTGGCCGGCAGCAGGGGGCAGTTAGGGGCAATCAGGCCAGAACTCAGAGGCAGTGAAGGGTGATCAGGCTGGCGGGGGAGGCATTTAGGGGTGACCAGGCAGGCAGGCAGGTGAGCAATTAGGAGCCAGCAGTCCAGGATTGTGAGAGGAATGTCGGACTGCTGGTTTAGGCCTAATCCCTGTGATCGGGCCTAAACTGGCAGTCGGACATCCCCCAAGGGATCCCAGATTGGAGAGGGTTCAGGCTGGGCTGAGGGGACCCCTCACCTATGCATGAATTTTGTGTACCAGGCCTCTAAATTATATTCTCAATGAAGATAGAAATAGTGCCTTGTACAATACTTAAAAATGCAATGGACATAAAAACTTATTGAATTACTAATATAAAACCAAAGGTTTTATATTTTTTAATTGTTTTATGAACTTTAGTTATTAATTTTGTTATACATGGTTCTTTAAAAATTAGAATTTATATTTCCCTGGGTGGAAAAAATTACCATTGCAACAAAATATAACCAAATATAAACCAGAAGAAAGACAAAGTATAACTTGTTTCTTATTATACAATTGACATCTGTTTTTACTTATTGGGTTCTACCGTTTTGTTTTATTTTTTTCTGGAGGGTTAAACACACCAGTAACATTTATTAAAGCTGTCAAATAATCTTAATATGCTCCCAATGTATTTGATGCATCATACATGGGTTATACTTTAAATAGCACCAGAGAGTTAATCAGATGTCTCAGATTTATAAATGGAGAAATTAGGAAGATAATGAACTGATAAATCAGTAATAGACCTCTTATAAAGACTGAGACATTTTGACTCTGTTCATTAAGATTTGTATCTCCTTAAAATAAAACTATTTCTTACAGTAAAATCCTCTGGAACTTGATGTGACCTACTTCCCCAAACAAAATTTTAAATAATAAATAACTATTTATAAAATAAAGATTTTATAAACATATAATGCAATATTTTTATTGTTAGATAATGTTATTGATTATCATCTGTGTATTTTCCAAAGTAAGCATAAATGTATTAAAATCATTAAAAGTTAAGAAAAACACTGCATTCCCTAAAACAGTAGTCTATTTATGCACAGAATGAAGAGACTCATTTTTGTAATAAAAATAAATGAAAATAATTCCAGATTTACTTCACACATGTCATGCTGTAGTAATTTCAATTATCTTCTTGATGTTTAATTCTGCTAAAATTAGTGCATTTTATGTATTGTTGTTGTATTGACATTATTGCTGTGTTGATGTACTGGCATTATATAGCAAACAGCATAAGGAGGACATTTTTAATGTAGTTTTTTATTTGATTAACAAGGTATGTCTAAAAGATAATCCAGAATGAACAGAATTATAAGTAGCCAGACAAGGTATGTTTAAAATAATGAAATTTGCATCCTGGAATCTCAGAAAATACATTGCAAAAATTGATTAGAAATGTTCATATGGGCATTAATTTAAGAGAAAGGGGAAGATTTTCATATGAATTAATTGCACAAGTGAATAAAATCTAGTAAAAAAAACATGTAAAAAAGCAGTAATGGGTTTATAACTTCAAATTCATTAAATATTTGAATGGCAGTATAATCAAGGACATATTGTAATTATCCATGAGTATTAACAGACTATAAATCTGATACCACAGCTTGTTAATAGTTTAGGTCAGTAGAAAATTGATGAAAACAACAAAAAATATTATTTACTTTGTTCAGAGCAAAGATACGAAGGAGAATGAATTGAACCAACTTTGTGGAAAATGTTAAAATACCTAGTTAGTAGGTATAGCTACTCCTATTATCTAGTTAGGTGTTCTATAAAAAGAAAAAAAAGGAAAGCAACCTTTTATAAGTAAATACCTTAATGGTTTCCATGGAATATTTTAAGTAGCATCTTAATTTAAAACTATTTGGTTTGGATTATTACTTAATTTCAATGGTTTACACAAACTGCCTCATTATTATTCCACCTCCATTGTGCTATTATTGTCATACAAGTTACATGTTTATACAATGGAAATTCATTAGGACAATGTTATAATATTTCTTTATTCTGTTATTTTAAAAATCAGGAGAAGAAAAGAGTTTCAAAAATTACATTTATCCTGTATTTAACTTGCATGTGTAATTCCATTTATAGTTATTTATGTGAACACAAGTTATTGTCTAGTGTTCTTTCAGCCTGAAAACCTCCTTTAATATTCCTTGTAGGGCTGATTGTATAGTAACACATTTTCAGTTGGTCCAGGATCATCTTAAATTTTTCTTCATTTTTGAAGGATAGTTTTACTGGATAGGATTCTTTGTTGTCTTTTTCTTTTATACTTTTGAAAGGACAACCTACTTCCTCTGGCTTCCCTATTTCTTATGAAAAGTAATGTTACTTTTATTGATAACCCCTTGTACATAATGAGTCATTTTTTTCTCAACATCAAACAGATGTGAAATCTGGATTACTTAGAATGTACCCCTTTTTAGTTTTTGTAATAAATGACTTCTATTAAACTATCTTGTGGTATGTTTTGCTTTATTATTATTTTTTTAGTAGTTCTAAATGAAAAGATTTGCAAACCCTTGTGACCAAAATAACTTCTATACTATATATAAATTAACTGTACTATAAGTCAGTTCATCAATGTCTTCAAAACATTTTAAATATTTTATTGAACTATCTTAGTTCTATTTGTTTAGAGTGGAAAAGTTGATTTTATTATTGCACAGACCATTATTGGAAATTGGAGGTGATCATTCCATTGTCTGTTTGATTTTTTTCATTGTTTCTTTACTGATCTTTATTTTCTGATAAAATCCTTCTGCTATAACATTGAGAAGATTCATTCTGAACTAAAATTCTTCTTCACCTCAGACTTATTTTTCATTCAGATACTTAACATGTTCTCATTATTATAAAGATGACCCATTATACACCAAGTTACCTCATTTCTCTCTCTGGAAATATTTTATCTTGAAATGTTAGCACATTTGTGGGATGGGGGAAAGTAGCTATATCAGGAGAGAAATACACATTGGCACATAGGGCAAGATAGGTAATCTGTCTTTATGTAAAATGGTAGAAATATATGGTGTCCTTTTTGTTCCATGCATCTTACAGAATATAGATCAACCTTGGATTTTATATGCTCACTTTATATAATTTCATACAATTATTCCTCAATAGCTTCAATATTCATCTTCATCCTTTAAACCTAAAATCTTTAGTTTTTTACTCTCCATCTTCATTCTGCATTGTTCCATACCAGACTATATTATATCAAGGCATTATTTTCCTTTTCACCAAACAAGAAATTCTGTTTACTGGGTAATAATACTAAACTGAGATTCTAATGCTCTCACTAAAAAAAATAAACTAATATAAATCACATAATTTCTTCAGTTTCCTAATCTCCAAAATCAATGAAGTAGTACTTTACTCATTTATTATTATCCTTATTACATTGTATGTCTCTATTTGTTTAAATATATCTATTCCAACAAACTGTTCACCTCGTCTTAATTAAGAAATCAGTCTTAATTATCAAGCATCCATAGTACTTGAAACATTGACATGTAGCAGATGCTGTGTTAACAACTACTTTTATATTGTTGGTTTTCTTCATTAGCTAAATGTATGATGTATGTCCTAGCTATTTAGCAGTTTCTACTGTAAATATTGTAACCTATCTGAGTTCTGTGTTTATAGAAGGTTCCATATTCAAGAAATACACCACTTTGTGCCAAATCCAGCTTTAGAAATGATAGGGCTTTTTTTCCCCAGCAACATCTGGAGTTATTATATCAGGCTGATCTTTTAGCATGCAATTCTAGTGGTTTATTGTGGAAAGCTATAATTAAGTTATTTATCAGTTAAAAGTACATTCAGTTTTGGATGAATCAACAACTTAATCAAATATTAAAATGTCATAATTTATCAAAGTATTCATTCCATATGTAATAAGATGCACTTGAGAAACCATAATTTGGCTTATGCACACGATAGGTGAGAAATGTATTCTATAATGCAGTGCACTAATAATACTGGGCTTTAATTGCCCATTGCCACACTGGTTTATCTTATACCCTATGATTACCTGTTTCTAAGTGGGGTTAAACTTGAGTGCCAATAATGAAAGGTGAACTTCACAGTAAGGCAAACAGTTTTTTCCTTTTTGTTCTTTTTGATAATATAAATATACACATTCTGAGAGGAAATCATGTTTCATATAACATCTGTCTCTGACCAGGAAGCACATCCCAAGAGAACATTATTAGGTGGCCTGGATTTGAGCATTGCAATAGTAATGAGATCTATTTTGATGAATCAGAACTGAATTAAAAAAAACAGAACAACTGAGATACTTTGAAATTTAAGTAGTAAAGATAATTACAGAAAAGCTCTAAAATTAATTATTCTACATTGCACATGTTTCTTTTTAATTTTTTTAAATTTACTTATTGATTTGATTTTTAGAGAGAGAGAAACATCAATTTGTCATTCCACTTATTTAAACATTCATTGGTTGCTCTTATATGTACCCTGACTGGAGCTTGAACTCTCCACCTTGGCGTATCAGGATGATGTTCTAACCAACTGAGCTATCGGGTAATGGCCTGTACAATATTTATGAAATAACTTGTAAATGGTTCAGAAAAGCTAGTTGTCTAAGTAGCAGTGTTTGTACTCAAAACTAATTTATAGAGTAACAGTAATTACATTTAATTTTTATTAATACATTTATAACATTCTCCCTTTTCCTCATGCCATAAAGTTAAGAAAAAACATGGAGATGAAATGCTATTTTTTCTTGTCATATCAATTTCTCTCGTTTAAATCCTATCTAATAATAGACAGACATGGTAATTGACCATACCTTCGCTACACCTTCCATTGGCTAATCCACATGATAAGCAAATTAACCGCCAACAAAGATGGCGGCTAATTTGCATACTGCAGGCAGGGAGGGACACCGGAAGCCACCATCCAGGCCCCCGTGTGCGACCCTAGGAGCCACCAGAAAGCCAGGCCGCAGGCAAGGCAACACCCCGGGACCCAGGAGCCACCTTGCCTGCAGCCGTGATCGTGATCGGAAAGCCGGGCCGCAGGCAAGTTGGCCCCCTGGAACCCAGGACCCCGTCAGCGAGGTCTGCAGGCGAAGCAGCGATCAAGCTATGAGGGGGACGGTGGGGGCGGAAAGAGCTACAGGAGCAGCTCTGGCCGGAGACTGAAGACTCCCGCCGGAGCAAGGAGCAAAGACTGAAGGCTCCAGCCACAGTGAAGACTGTGTCCAGAGCGAAGATGGAAGGCGGTGGCCAGAGTGAAGGTCTGGGTCCCAGGTGCCAGAGGAAAACTGGTGCTGGCAGCCAGGGGAAAGAAGGCCTATTGCACGAATCTTCATGCAACGGGCCTCTAGTCATTTAATAATATTCTATTGTATTACAGTGGTATATCACATGAATATTGCCCTGAAAGTCATTTTAAATTTACTGAATAGAAAAATTTTGCTTAAAATAAATATAAAATAAAATATGGCAAACTAGTAACTGTAATATCTATCTTAATTGCTATCGATACCAAAGCCAGGCTAAATTATAGGTGGTCCTGGAACTTCTTCCACTTTATAATTTAACATTATGGGGAAGATTAGACAATGCTCTTCTTATGTCTGGTTCTATGTCACTTATTTTTTTAATGTTTTTAACAAAATTATTGATTTCAGAGAGGAAGGAAGAGGGAGAGAGAGAGAGAAAGAGAAATATCAATGATGAAAGAGAATCATTAATCGGCTGCCTCCTACAAGGTCCCCGTGAGACCAAGCCCACAACCCTGACATGTGTCCTGACTGAGAATTGAACCATGACCTCCTGGTTCACAGGTCAATGCTCAACTGCTGAGCCATGCTGGCCAGGCTCTGTGTCACTTTGAATAACCTGGAGTAAGCAGCTCATGGCTCTATACAATTTCCTAATTCTGCAATACTGTGCATTTCACAGCCTCATTCCATAGTTTAGTCTCAAATTTATTCATTTAAGCTTGTGAATTGTAGAGTCAGGAATCGTACTAAGGCTGTGTTAGTTGTTTTTGTTTTGTTTTGTTTTTGATTATGAAATACTCATTAACTTTAGGGGGTCATACAAATAATCATTCAGATGCAGTAACCATTAGGTTCAGCTCAGAATATCATTGATGAACATTATCAAGTGGCCTGGTTACTCTACAACATGAAAGGGATCGATGGTCCTAGTAAAGTTGCTCAATTATCTAGTAAGCCCCATAAGAACTGTTGTCCTTGATAAATGAAAATGTGGATATTCTCATCTCCTCAACTGTCAAAATATAAATTTTGACTAAAAGTACATTTGAAAAAAATAAACATAATGATAACAGAGTTTCACTCTCATATCTTATATTCTCTAGTTACTCATTTTTCTAAAACATCCACTTTGTATTGCAATGTTGCAATTTATAAGCATAAATTGACCGTGTTAATTAACCCCAACTAGTGGAAAGCAGCAACTAAGCACAGGAGTCCGAGTTAACCAGTTTCTGGTGATCCAGTGGGCATATTGGTAAATTCTAATATCTAGTAAAATAGTCAGTAAACCACTATTATGTTATTACTTTTACTTTGGGAAAATATATTTTTCAAGTACACCTGTGGTTTGATTAGTCTTTTTAAATAATGATAGATTAACTCATAGGTATATCTTAAGGCAGTTTTTACAGTCCTATATAATAAAAGGCTAATATGCAAATTGTCCCCTCGGGAGTTTGACCGACTAGGAGTTCAACCGCTCACTATGATGTGCGCTGACCACCAGGGGGAGGCGCAGAATGAAAGAAGGCCTCAGCTGGCAGCCAGAAGCCAGGGGAGGAAGGCCCTGGCCAGCAGCCAGCAGCCGCTAGGGACCCTACCTGTTCATGAATTTCATGCACTGGGCCTCTAGTCTAGAATATAAAATGGTCTTTTTAAATTTAGAATATGAAGAGAGCTCATGTGTTCATTAAAAGTTGATATGCTTCCTCTCTCTCTCTCTCTCTCTCTCTCTCTATATATATATATATATATATATATATATATATCACTATATCTGAGATTGTGTGCAGACAAAACATTTATAAAAATGAGTAAAAATGCTATCTGACAGTAGAAATAAAGTCACATATATTTCCATAGAGAATAAACCCACGATTACTTGCAGGCTTCTGAAAACTATTCCTTGTGTTTTTGAAACCAGAGTTCCGAAATCACAGTTTACTTAACACTGAAAGTTTATCATTTTAAAAGTAATTAACAGTTTTATTTCACTTTATACTCTCTCCCTTTTCTGTACATACTCATTATTATGGTGTCAATTATCTTCTTAACTGTACGATTTTAATACAGGTAGCTCTACTATTAGCAAATTGCTCCGACGCTGCTAATAGCTCTCCGGAGAGCACTTGTCTCACCCTGTATCTCCCACCTTATCAAAAGGTCACATTAATTATATCACCCTTACTGAGAGGAAATCAACATGTCAGTCAGAGGGCCTCACAATTGTGCTTCAGGTAGAGCATGAGGAGTGAGTCGGTTATATTTAGTGTCCCAAAGTAGCCTATTTGCATTGAACTCTTGTAAGTGCAATTAACTAACGTAAATGAAAGGAGATAAACACTTAGTGGTTTATTTATTTATTTTTTTGGCAAATGCTAGTTTGTGTTCATAGTTGTAAAATATCAGATGTCAGTTAAAAATAATTTTAAGGAATCATTGCAAAATGGTTTCAATAAAGCAAAGATTTCATTGTACAAGTAAAGAGCCTTCATTTATCATTTGAATTTTCAGGTAATTATGTACATAAATTGATTTCTGATTAATCTTCTCTTGCTTTCATGTGCTCAACATTCTTGGGAACACGGCTTGGGAACTAATTCTGAGAAAAGCCAGGACAGCAGCAAAGAAAAGCTATAGGAATGTTGCATGTTTAAGTATCAATAATACATTTTACCTGGATAGCTAAATAGTTTCAATTTGTTTTTTTCAAATGAAATCAGTGGGTCACTGTGCCTATATTCCTGCTCAATATTTTTATACCGTTAATAAATTAGCTCCCATGCAATAAACAATGATCAATTTGTTCATTTGGAATAGTATATGACTTACAGGTTTATTGATTATTTAAATTGACAATCAAAGTGTTACTTATAATTGTTTTTGCATTATTTTGTCCAAATAATGGAAAATGTATGTTTATGTCATGGTCCTAGTAGCATACAGGAAACAAGACACAGATATATTAAGACAATTTAAAGATGGTTTTTAAAAAGGGACCATGTATATAATTGAGGAGGTAAGCAAAACAATAAAAAACAATGCAGCCTTCCTGGTGAAGTAACAGGGTCTGGGCTTGTAAGCCCCAAAAGAATACAGAATAGGGCAAAGAGCAGTCATTGTGACTATGGCTTGGAACAGAGTCCACTCCAATAACTTCAGAGAAGAAGCTGTGGGGTAAATGCCCTCATCTCAGCCCTCACCTCATCTTCACTTCTAATGTTGGGCTCCCTTTTGGCAGCACTCCCCAAAGCAGAAGTCAAAGGACACCACTGATGTGGTTCATATAGACCAGCTGCCTAGGGTGGAGAGCGGAGTAGAAAGAGGTTGAGAATTGATCTGAAAAATCAAAATAAAGATAGCCATTTTGGAGTCTATGTTCATCAATTTGTAATTGTCAAATGGAATGAAACCTGACATGATACCATGAAAATCTGAGATGTGCAAAGGGTCAGTAAGAGCAGAAATGTAGGCAAAGTTATAACCATTATTAATTAAAAAAAAAGAAAAGTAAAATGATTCGGTCTGCAAAAAAGGGCTTACAGATTAGCAAAAGAATGACATATTTGAGAGAGAAACAAGTTAGCAACGCTGAGCTTTAAGCAAGAATAAAACTTGATATCAAGCATACAAACTTAAAATCAAGGTTACTGAGGCAAAACTTTCCCAGGAGTATCAGCATAGGCTATACCACTGGGGAAACTTGTTAAGTTACCAAATATATCTAAACCTAAATTTTTTTCATCTATGATTTTGTATCTAGCAGGGTGAAGGCATGCTTAGAACTGAGGTCAGAGGATGCCAATAAGAGTCCTGAATTTAAGCTCCATGCAGAACAGTTGGTTCTTATATATACATTTCCCCCCTTTTTAAGAATTTCGAGCTTACTTTTCTTTTATATACACTGTTATAACCCTCTCTTCTTCAATTAAATTACCCATTGATAATTTAAAAACCATAATTATCATTTATCTGAAAATCTAATAATTGGAGGACATAGCTACTCTAATTTTCACTTCCTTGTAATGAAGACTTAATTATATCCTAGATTAAATGATTTACAATTAGTTTTTGATGTATTAGATAACTCTTCTTCCTATGATATCTTGAACCCAATTTTATCTGGAATTTTACTCATGATAACATATTGTAATAATGTCTTCATTAATACAGCTAGTCATTCAACTTGATGTACACGTTACTCCCCGTAGTCACATGGCCACCAGTGCTGCTCTCTCATTAGTCAAACGCAAATCTTGCCACAAGAGAAAACTCAAGGAGGAGAGGAAACTCTATTTCTAATCCTCGGTTTGAGGACAGAGTTAGAGCTTCTTAGAGTGATTTCTATAAATACTTGTTGGACTCAATTAAAACTTAAATACCAGTATTTTATTTTTTAATAGAGAAACAAGCAAAAAAACTTAAAAAATAATTTCTGTTCTAAACTGTTTTTCTAGAGTTTTATGTAAACTGAAATCACCACCAAACGTCACCTTTTCCCAAATTATGTTGTTTCCCGGATGGAAGGACAGAAATGAGTGAGGCCACTTAAGTGGATTTGCTAGGGTGGAGAACTTGTTTAAAATAACCTTTCTTTTCACAAATCCATAACAAATATATAATGTAAACATTGTTCCAAAAATATGTGAAATAAAATTAGTATAAAGTTTTTGATTGATTTGGAAAGCAATAGATTAAACTAAATGGAATAAAGGTGAGAATTTTATTTGCTTAGTTGTTTTCTATTTACATTAATAAATAGATAAAATATACTTTATATGTATGTAATAATATAATATAGTTTTGATGTGTGTTTGTGAATGTGTGAATGGGTGTGTGGTCATTTTCATAAATGAGAAGGAAATAGACTGCATTTAAGCAACTAAGTGAGAGGATGTACAAGGGAAGTGCTGATGAAGCATTGTATGTATTCAAAGATATAATTTCAATTTATCTACTTGTGAACATCATATCTAGGTGTGCATCATTTATTATGTTTCCACTATGTGCTATTTTTTAAAGGGCTTTATTTAAAATGTTTACAAAAGGCTTTATTTTGCCTAAAATAAACTCACTCGATAAAATGAGATCATTTAAATGAATTCTTGCACTGCATTTCATATATATTACAAACCAAGTTAAAGCATTTCAAAAAGATATATGTTTGTCATTAAAAAATAACATTATATTACATTATTTTGTATTTAATTAATGTCTGCTCTTATTATTAGACAGCAGTTTATTTGCAGTCAAGCTGAGGTCAAGTAAATGTTTTCAACCATCTGCATTTCAAACAAAAAAAAATTCTGATATTTAAAAATAGAAATACTTAATCCTGATACTAGTGGAATATTGAAATGTCATATCAGAAAGCTTCAATCATAGAAGTTTTCCAGATTAACTGTGATTTTTAAATGTTAATATAGTTCTCTGTGGATAAAATGTTTTAAGACTTTTTATAAGCAATTTTTATTTGTGAAACATAATTAAAGTAGGTATCTATAATCTTGAAAAAATTAGAAGTAAAATAATTTCCTCTCATAATTATATTTTAATTGTATTTCTTCATAGGATGCTAAATCATTGTGAATTTTAGAATGTGCTAATGAAATAATTCACTGCTCCCAGGGCTATAATAGCAAATAGTTGTGGGTTTTTTTAAATGTATTTTTACTGAATTCATAGAGGAAGGAAGAGGGAGAGAGAGATAGAAACATCAATGATGAGAGAGAATCACTGATTGGCTGCCTCCTGCATGCCCCCCACTGGGGATAGAGCCGGTAACCCAGGCCTGTGCCCCTGACTGGAATCGAACCCAGGGCTCTTCAGTCTGCAGTCCGATGCTCCATCCACTGAGCCAAACCAGCTAAGGCACAAATAGTTTTTAAAGGAATATATACATATCATGAGTTACTGCATAAAATATTTAATAAATGTATCCATTCAGATGTCAATTCAATAGAAAAGTAGAGAGAATATAATGTATTAAAATAAAGAACCCACTGCACCATCTAATTTTAGACTTTTAACTACAGTTTCCAAGTCCTGGAAATATTTTTATGATACTAGTGCCTTGGCAAAAGCCTAGTGTTATTTTCCCGATATTTATTTTCCTGTCATATTGAGAGGAATTTTAGAGATAAAACAGGCAGGTTTAGGGAGTCTTAGGAATAAATAAAGAGGGTCCATGGGGGAGGAATGCATAGGTGAGGGCTGGGCGCTGCCAGAATGCATACATTCACAGAGAATAGAAAAGTGCCACAGGATCAGGGGAGAGGACAACATCCATTCCCTATGCGGAAAAATGAAACATACTTCCACGGAGAACAGAGAAATGTCACAGATGCTGGGAGGAGAGAGACATATGTTCACAGGAGATAGAGGAATGTTGCAAGAAAAAGGGGGCACCACGTGGGTTTTGCACTTTGAAGCTGATATTCTGCAAAAGACTGACCAATTAAGAAGGCATGGGGTCATAAAGTGGGGAAGGGAGCATGAAGAGGAAAGAACTACAGCATTTATAAGCCTGAGAAAAAGGGGCTCAGTGGATTACCCCCTTGGGAAACCCTCTCTACATGGGAGTCTGTATTTGCTGCCATACATTTCCACCCTTTTACTAACAAGTCCCTTTATTTTATTTTTTCTTTGTTGATTAAGGTATTACATATGTGTCCTTATTTCCCCATTGTCCCCCTCCCCCCTCCACTCATGCCCCTTTAGTTCGTGAATTTTATTCTTCAAACTTTGAGACAAGAATCCACAAGGGGGAGATCCACTCCCCGCACCCCAAGTTTCAATATTAATCATAACATGATTTCCTGCTTTGTTCTCTTCACACTTCAATAACAAATAATTAAATATAATGTACATACTGATATTGCTCTCAAATAAAATAAATATTAATTTTCTCACTGATAAAAAGCATTAATTAAATGTGTGAATCTTTTTTAGACATTTATTCAGATAAATAAAGAGCCAAATTTAAAGTACAAAAATGTCTGGAGATTTTCATATAGTTTTAAAATATGTTTTTCCCCCCTTAGGCCAGAAGTTAGAGGTCATTTAACTTTGTCAAGGTCTAGAATTTCATTCTCGAACATATTTGAAATGAACTGATAACTCTGAGTGTCCATCAACTTTTTACAAGAGACATGACTTGAAATTACCTGTCATAATAATGAGTATTTATAAAAATGAATTTGGAGAGCTTCTTTAATTTTAGACTTATTCTTTGTCTTCAGCTTCCCCATGTTTCCACATCACTCCCTATGAAATCTGTCTCCCTTCTATTTCTGAAAGCACGTGGTTTTGTCATGGTCTAATATGAGAGTATTATTAGTCTCCCCACATTTCTTTCTCTGGGAAATCGGACATTTTAAAAGGAAATCACCAGATTTCAATGTCTCTTCTTGATAGGAATTCTGAAATAGAGATGAGGGGTCATAAGACATATTTCCCTGAAGTGTTGGATATTTTCTGTTTGTCCTTTCAGATCCCCTCTGTACCCTTTGTCATCTTTCCGGTGACCTGGGCCACTGTCCTTACTGCAGGACATCACTGAGCTTTCTGCTCTCTGACTCTCATTGGATTCAATCGGTTGGAAGAACCAAGAGGAAATGAGAAAATGAAGAGTAAAAAGGAGAAAGCTGGGACACCCACCCAGGACTTTTCCCTTCTTGTTGCCAAAGGCTTCTATGTCCCTCGCCAGGAGGTGACATCTCCTCAGATCACTTTTTGCATTCAGTTACCCTCTCCAACGTTATGGGGCCACTCCCTTCACCTCCCTCTGCTGGTGACTGGCACTAAGTACGTTGCTATCCTAACCACAACTTCGGAAACGGTCCGTGTATTTAACTTTAATCTACTATCCTGTTTCATAATGATTTTTTTAAAAAAATTTTGTTGAAGACTTACTATTGCAGCTACTTCAGAAAACCTGTGATGGATTTTTTTTTCAAGTAAGTTGGTTAAGCAAATTTTCTCAAGAGTTCATTTTACGTGCTAACCTAAAACACTGGGGAATATATACACAAATGATATTTTAGGTTGAGAAATTTTCATAGCTTGTAAAATCTGAATCAGGAAAATAGATGTTGCATTTGTTTGTTTGTTTTTGAGGGCAAGGTACCCAGTGTAGTTTGTGTGTTGAATATTCTGTTTTGTCATTCAAATATATTCTCTATCCTTTCCTCTTTCTCTGTGCCCTGAGAGGCTGACACATTCATAGTGACCCACCTGGACTCCCTTGCCCTCTGGCTTCTAGTTGATGTTAGTCAGTGGATAGCAACAGCAAAAGATAAAAAGGAATGAGAAAAGATAGTGTGGGGTATTTATTCTTGCGGCTCCTTCTCTGTGGCTTCCTAGTCCTAAAGACAGGAACAGTGCCCAACATTTCTAGATTCCACAAGCTTCACCATCTCTTTGTGGTTCCCATAGTTCTACCCACATATTTGCCACTGTGTTCTCAACATTTGTCAGTCACTAACTTGTGTGTGTCATCTGCTTCCTGCCAGAATTTTAACCAATTAAGAATTCCAAATCTAATTCACATAAAAATATATATATATACATATACATATATATATATATACTATCTACATCTTATAAGAAAGTAATTGTTTTCCTTTTTAGAGTAGCAGAGTAGAAAATTTTTGACTTAGGAAATAGACATATTTTATGTAATATAGTCATTAAAACAATCTAGAATTTTAACTCCCAAATTGTAATACATTTAATTTTTAAAACAACAAACAACAACAACAACAAAATAACAGAAAAAAAATAAGAGGGAGTTGAGAGCCATTTCATATCAAGGAATCTGAGAGTCCCGGTGACTGTATGTCTAGTACATCTAAGAAAGTCCCAATTTTTACTTATTGTCAAAATTAAATTAATAATAGTGTCCCCATTCATTAAAATAATCTTTTGGGGGCAATCTGTTATATGGCCACTCTAATTGTATCACAAGATTATTTTTATCTGTTAATTATGTGAGAAATATCTTGTAAAATTTAGAGCATTTTCAGGTTAAGGTAGTTGCTGAAGTCAAAAGTAGGATTTGTTCAGGCGAGGAAGCTGCCAAGAAAGCTGTTTTAGATTTCATATAAATTCTCCTTCAACATGTATGAGTCTGTAACTCAGGGTGAAATGCCTGTCTACAAAGATATATGCTAATATGATTATTCTGTTAATTTCCATTTCTCAAAAAAAGTTCTTCATACTTCGGAGGCACGCAATAAATTGTGTGTCAAAGTTTGTGAGCCACTGACTGTTCATTTCCTAAAGAAGGACATTTTAATGGAAATTTTAAATGTGTGCAATAAAATTTCTGAGGATAGAGTAGAATTGGTATGTGCATTTAGTGAATATAAAATAATATTGAACTTGGAATGTAACTCATAGTAAAACATGCTATTATTTAAAAGCTCTGATCAGTTTACAAAATGATCATCAACTTCAACACCACGGTATACGAACTTTCAACTTACTATGTTTTATAGACAAAAAAAATTAGCATTCCTCCCATAAAATGTTTGTCAGTACTTTCTTCCCTTAAAGAGATTGTTTGTTCATAGCTATAGAGGTTATTTGGATTGGCTAATAGTTGGACTTAGTAGCCTTTGATAATTAATTGAATCCGATTGGGGGAGAGTCAATGTTCCTGATTTAACTCCGGAATAATTGTGACAAGTACCCTTTGCCATAGTATATTTAGGAAATACCTTAAAATATTTGAAGGGTGTCAAAATACATCAATCTCTTCAAATACAAAACTTCTGTCAAGGACTAAGAATGTAATGGTGAAGGATATGCATTTCTTGAAGTAATATAACAAGTTGCCTTCACTTGTTCGATTTTAAAATCAGTAGGGGTATATCTTTAGATGGAATTCATTAATACATCTTAAAATTAAATACTACCATTGTCCTATTTGAAAAAGATATTCCATTTCATTACTGGTAAGTTTTCTTTTCTTCTTCTAATTTTAGATGCATAAAATTAGTCATGACTTTTACAATACATTAAAAAGTTTTAGTTTTTAGGAAGGATCATATGGATGATCTATGCTCCATTAACATAAAATATTTCAAAAACAGATACAATTACCTAATTTCATTTTTAGATGGATAAGTGTGTTGCTTACCAATGGACTGTCTCTAAGCTCCAAGTTTACTCTCTTTGCCTGCTCTCTTGAATGGATCTGGCCCTTTAAATATTTTTTCTTTGCCGCCTGACAATGAAGCTGTGTCAGTGGAGAGTGGTACTGAGAAATGGAAGGCTGGAACACCAGACCTGAGCTTCCTGGCTCCCATGTGCTCACTCGGGAAGTGTGTGCAGCGTGCATGGCTTCCTCCGGGACCTGGGCCTCAGTGGCTACAGCTGCTCGCCTGGTTCTGCAGGGCATTGCGGCTGGCAGTACCGAGTGGCCCGCCATGAGCTCGGGCACCCTGGTTTGGGCAGTTTTGCAGCAGAGTGCCTCCAGCCAGCGTCCCCAGTACCCACAGCTTCTCCCGAGTTGCAAGGCAGCCAAGAGAACCCAATGGCCAGCATTCCCCCCGGTACTCCAGTTGCTCAGGTTTACAGCAGAATGCCTTCCGAGAAACCTCTCCTGAGGAGCTTTCCCTGGCACAACTGAGGACGGAATTCTGTTTGCTAATGACACCATATTAGGCAGCATGGTTTTATTCGATACAAAAAAGTAACAAGTGCAAATGCTAACTTCGAATCACAAGGAGAATCAAAAATTAAAATGTGGAAGCTGATGCCTTTTTAAATATGAAAATACTCTGGGCACAGAAAGTACAAAGGCCTTTTAAGCGAGTTTAAATTCTGTTATTTTTCTGGTGTTCAGCAACTTGGAATACTAAAGAATTACTTAATGGACATTAAATATGGACCACCGTATGTCTGTGGATTTTACATTTGTGTTTTGTGGTTGGAAGATCAAGTGGGGTTTGAATTCATAGTAAAACTTAATGTACCTTTGTGAGTGAATGCAGATGTTTCTTAATTGAACATGTTAAGATATTGAACTATTTTATTGAACTAATAAAAAAGCTAATATTAAGTTGGGCAATATGTCATGGTGCTTAGAGGAAGTGAATGAGTAATTTAATTTAATATCGAGTATTTTAGAACAAGAAAGAACACATGTATTACAAGGTAAAATGGTCATTATTGCTGATTAAAATGAGCTAGCAAGTCTTGCATCTACATATGAATGTTAAACATATATAATATAGATATAAAATGTTTATATATACTTTAAAATAATTAATTCTTTCAGTAAAGTATTACTACAGATATTTTCTGTTATATATCCAAATTACATAGATCCAACTTATCATATGCATAAAAAAAGAAGGAATTAACTATCCCAGTGGTGTAAAATCATTGTCACTCTCTAGGACATAGTAAAAGAAGAGCAACATATTGAGAATTTTATATCCTAATTCCTATTTGGTAACATTAAGTAAATCATTGAACACTCCTGAACAGTGTTTGAAAGTGTGAATTAATTAGATAACAACTAAATTCACTTGAATATAAAAATCCAAAGGTCATAAAGATTGAATAAAAATTTAATAACATTGATAAAAAATATATGTGGTATTTTTCTGTATACGTATTCATAAAGACAGATTTAATTTTGAGAAAAACATGAACTCTGTACATATACTGAGAATATTGCAACAGTACATTTATTTGCTTTCTCATATCACAAGATTGTACCTATTTACTTCCCTTGCTTTAGTGCAAAGTTAGCTTTTCAGAATAAAGAACATTTCCTTATAAGTACTAATAAATGAAAAAGTACGGGTAACGATAGGTGCCTCCTAGAACATCTCAGCAGTAATCTATTTTTCAGGCACTGTTGTCATAAATAGCCTATTTTCTGATGTTCTACAGCTTATATATTCTTATCTCATGCTGATTTCCCTTCTGCCTGACATTCAGGAAAACTGTGAAAACCTGGATGCTCCTTCCTTTGGTGCTGGTGAGAGGTTCAGAGGATGCAACCACTACCCACGTGGAAATCCTCACTGTAGTCCTGTCCTCTAACAAAAATATCAACCCACTTCCATCTTATTTCTCTGCTCTTTTAATCCATATTTGCACCTACTTGTGAGCCATCCTACTGTCTCTAGAAAGCTTCATTTTGTAATAAATATTTTCATACCCTCTTGGTGTGTGTGTAGTGTCATCAGTGTTGACATATGAACAGATTTTGAATGGGGGTCCAACCTATGTTTGCGTAGTAGCTACAATTGGCACAGTGATCAGGGTGTCTAGACCAACACTACCTGGGATCTTTCTTCTTCTCTTGTTTAGCTTGCTAACTGGCTCTATGGCCTGCTCAAAGTACATGCTTTAATTGGATTCTTGATGGTTATCTTGAACTTTGAACAGTAGTCCCTTTGCTATATTTGCTGAGTTCTATCCAACTTCTGTTACAGATATTTCCCACCTAAATCATAAGTTTTGATAATTGGCATTTAGGGTCAGGAGCACTAGATTGAGTCCTTTCATAAAATGGCCTTGTTTCATGTGTCTTAGCCTAGACCCGTGGTCGGCAAACTGCGGCTTGAGAGCCACATGCGGCTCTTTGGCCCCTTGAGTGTGGCTCTTCCTAAGCCTTAGGAATACCCTAATTAAGTTAATAACAATGTACCTACCTATATAGTTTAAGTTTAAAAAAATTTGGCTCTCAAAAGAAATTTCAATCGTTGTACTGTTGATATTTGGCTCTGTTGACTAATGAGTTTGCCAACCTCTGGGGACCTGTCTGTGAGTCTTTGATTAAATTGTGCATCTCAATCCCAGGAATTATCATGACTGACGTTAGAGGAAAGACTCTTACCCTATGTCTGTGTGTTTTGAGCTGGTGTGGGCTGTCATTCAAAATATATACAGTAATTTTTGTTGATTTTAGAGAAAAGAAGGAAGAGGGAGAGAGAGATAGAAACATCAATGATGAGAATCATTGATTGGCTGCCTCCTGCATTCCCTCTTCTGGGAATGGAGACCACAACCCGGGCATGTGCCCTGACTGGGAGTCAAACCGTGACCTCTTAGTTCATAGGTCGATGGTCAACCACTGAGCCACACCAGCTGGGCAAGCCTTGTGTTCTTAATCAACAGGGACTCACATTTCATTTATACCTGAGGAACATTCTAAATTTAAACAAGGTGCCACTATAATCTTAGGCAAGATACTGAAAATAAAATAGAGGACAAATAGGTATGCCTCACCTTAACTGTTGTCACCATTACTTTAGCTAAATTTCCTATAGTTATAGCACCTATTGCCTTAAAATATCCCATACTGCACATAAGCATTATATCCAATTAGTAATGAATTAAAATTAAATTAAATCTTAGGAAATTGCAAATTGGCTTGACAAAATAAAACCACATGTAACTTCCCCCAGAGCTAAAATGGTTAATATAACTCAATGTAAATTCTATCAGAATTGAAATTCATGATACAAGACCTGTACAGAGAAGAATTGATTATTCCTATTACCTCTTCATTTTTAGTGCAATCTGGCCTTTTCCTGTGCTTATAAAGAATCAATGGCACCTCATAATAATTACCACAACCTTAATGTCATTTAATGCTGTGGTCGGATCCATTCAGGTTCCCATAAGCAAAGTTACTGAAATTACTGACCTATCCAATGAGAAACTGATAAATATTTTGCTGTTAAAGTTTGAGCTAACATGTTTTCCTAGGTACTTATTTCAGCATCTTTTAAAATACATGGAAACCATATACTTTTACCTGACTATCATGGGGTACCTCAGTAGCTTTGACAGTGCACACAATCTTTGCAGGCAAAAATCTACCACATCCAATTCTACCTAGGAGTACAGGTGTAACCTTGCACTGATTACATCCTCCTCTGAGAAAATTCCTTTGACATAAAATGAATTCAAGACAAAAATCCTCACAAAGTGACTCATAAAAAAGGAAGGGGCATTGCCCTACACATGGCAAGAATTCGTCATCTCATTTAAATTTCTGAAAACCATGTGACAAACTAAGGGCTATTCTAATCCTGACACTGTCAAGAACAGCTATTAACCTTCCTAGCACCCACATTGTTAGTACAAGAGAAGCATCTTTGGGTTGTTTTAGGAATCATGGAGGTGAAATATTTCTCATTTATAGATTTTACTTAAGACCATTTATTCTATTATTTGCAAATTAGCCCATGTAGAATGAGACTCCCTTCAACAAAAAGTGCTAATATCTGTACAAATTGCAATTTCATGGGCATTTCCATTAGTGCTGACAGAGCCTTCTGTTCTGTAAAGGCTATAGAGACCTGATCTCATGACTCCTAGAATCTTTAGCCTTACACCAGGGGTTTCTGATGCAAAAATCTGCTCCTCTTGGCCCTATTATATATGTCACTAAAATGGCAATTTCTGATCCTTCATACCTAGTTATCCACAATGCACTGGGTCATGGAAGCAGCAAACTACAAACTCAGCACAGTCATTGAAGCCCTCTTGCTACAGGATGAAGGTATACATGCACCTTCTCGTATATCCCATGTGTAAGAGTCATCGTCTCTGCTATCTCTGACACACTGTGTTGCTAGAGGAGGTCACTCAATTCCCAGACCTCTTAGTCACTGAAAGAACCCCCAAGGATTAAATGAGTAAACAGAGAATGAATTTAATATAATTTGCAGATTGGCATCACCATCATTGCACATGATACAGCTCAGTGGGAAGTTGTTGTTCTTCATCCATTAACCAGGAAATTCTAATAAAAAATGAGACCCAAGAGTCATTACAATTAATTAAATTTCAGGCAGTCATTTTAGCACTGTATGCTCTGGCTAACCATCAGCCCCATCTGCACAATTTTACAGACTTTTGGGCTGTTGCCAACGTTAAAGTAATTGGCCAATGCCAATTATGGGGGAATGAAAAACAGATATAAGGAGAAAGTAATGAATATATATGTGATAAAATGAAGTAGAATATTAGTTATATAAAATAGGTGGTAAGTATAAGAATATTTACTTTAAAATATGTTTAATATTGCTGTATGTTTAATTTTTTTCACAACAAAATGTTGTGGAGAATAATTTTTAAAAGCCATAAAGCAGGAGAAAGAAAAGATGTAGACTAAAGAAACAAAACAACCTCTTGTAATACTTTCATTTTGATAAAATCCTGGTTTATGAGCAAAACAACTATAAAAATTATTTTTATAATGTTGGGAACATTTAAATGCAGGATGAGATTTAAATGATATTTTTAAAATGCTTTATATGTAATAATGGTATCACTTTTAGGTAGGAAGTACACCTGTACTGAGGAGATATATGACTAGAGTAAAGTTTTATGTAGAATGTACAAAAATATGAAATGGTTCAGCAATATAATTACATATGTAAAAAAAAGAATACAGACAGAGAGATATAAATGGGTAGTAGCAAATGTCATCCCCCCAAAAAAGACAACTATTTAAGCTATGTGGTAAATTAAAAGTTATAATCATTTTGTTTCAAACTTTTCTAATGATTTTTTTTTCTTAAAGGAAGGAAATATAAGACGTGATCAGGTTCAATGACTGATTGGAAATGAGAACTCATGTAATAAAACATGTACATTTGAAGAATTTTACATTAACTTTAAAGGGGGTATTTTAGATTAAAAGGCTTTCTTTCTATCATGTTTTGTAATTGGTTTTTCTTCTCATTTTTAGATTGTGTTAGTCACTTCTAATAAAGACTTTTACATGTAATGGTTATATTGTTTCTTCTTTTAATTTGATGTCTTCTACATCTTATATTTATCTTACATTATCTTCTATTATCTTCTACATATAAAATGATTATTTTCTTATGTTTCTTAATTTTGTTCAAAGAAATTCACTTGCAGCTTTGACAACAAGATGTCCCCTGTCACCACCTACTTCAGTGAATTACAATGTAAACTGTTATAACACTATGCTTATTAACATTATATTTGAAGGATCCTATATACTAATTTAAGACAGAATCTAGAGAGACTTTTTTTTCTGAAATGACTCCTAGAAATGAATTGATTACAAAATACCTACCTCTATATGAACAAGCAAGCAAACAAAATGGAATTGTAATTTACTTACAGCTAAGTCTCTATGAATTTGAGATGAAAAGTCTTGCTAGATGTCAATGTTATGCACTTCTATGAGTTGCTAAAGAGAACAAGGAAAGTCAACTTTCAGGAAGAGTAGATATATCCATATAATATGAAAATTGTCAGGTCATCATACTATAATGTAAAAAATCTCAACTACTAGCTCTTCTTTACTTGATGGTATTTGTTATGGACTAAGTACTAATGCTGTCCCCAGATTCATCACCCCAATATGATGAGATTTGGAGGTTGGACCTTTGCCATGTAATTAGGTTCCAGTGAGGCCATGAGGATGGAGCCCCATGATGGGATTAGTGGCCTTTTTAGAAGAGGAAGAGACACCAAAGCTCCCTCTCTCTGCTATGTAAGGATACAGTGAAAAGACACCTACTCTGTCATTTGGTTATAGCAGCCAGAACAGACTAAATGAGTATTTTATCTCCCAGGAGAACACAAACATTTCTCAAAGGCATTCTCATCAGCTAATAATTTAGCATAGATTAACAAGCTATTTTAGTTTTAAAAAAATCAGTCCTAAGAAAAAAGTCAAAAGAATATTCAAAAATAGAGTAATTTGAAGGTATTGTCTCTCAAAAATAACCCTTCTCTATGCATTTTTAAAAATATACATATTTTTTTTATTTCAGAAAAGGGAGAGGGAGAGAGAGATAGAAATCAAGCCGCAACCCAGGCATGTGCCCTGACTGGGAATCAAACCTTGACCTTCTGGTTCATAGGTCATTGCCGAACCACTGAGCCACACCAACCAGGCTTTCTATTGCATTTCCTGCTGCTAGTATGGGGACTCTGCCTATGTACCAGTAGGTCTTTATTGTCAGCTGGCTGTCAGTTTAGCTCTTCCGGTAGCAATGCCCAGGGAGAGATTGGCATGCTGGGAAAGTAATAAGCCACATGCTCCTTTATGTTCTCCTACTTGATAGTGTCAGCACCACTTCATCGACTCTATCAGTGGATTCCAGTTATAACGGATTCCATGTTACCATAACCAGCCCCATTAAACCTCCTCAGAGGCATCAACAGCAGCTGGTGGGTATCTCAGTCTCACAGTTTGAATCCCAGCCACCAATAGGTCTAGCTAGCTCCTTGTGGCACAGTAGAAAGCCCTCCATCAGACAAGCAGAGTGACACAGGGACTTGAAGTGGGATGTTGTCAGTGTGCATGGAAAATGTCTTCTGCAGCTTCAGTGAGACTCAGAGGGGCCTGAGAAGATATGGTGCAGCTTGTCCACACTGACTCAGATTTTCCATTGCACCGTTGAGGTCTGCCTAAGCCCTACACTGAGTATCCTCTGTTATGATACTTTGATTAACCATGATAATGGCTAATCATTGTATCAAAAAACTGATGTGTCCCCGGAAATAAAGTAGAACAAGCTATAGTCCCTGAGGCAGCAACTACTCCCAAAGCTGTAGCTAATATTAACCTCCTTTCTCTAACAACCTTCACGCTGGGCTAGCACTTCAGATTTTGTTTCCTTGTTCAGTAGAGTGGTGTAGACATGGATCCTTGATGGTCCTAACCACCTCTATACCTAGTCTTCGTCAGACCATGCTTTCTGCAATATCCAGTTGATTGTTGTCACCAAGTTTTGAAGTTTTCAGAGGTACCTTACTATATTTTATGAGTTCCAGACTTCCTGTCCCCATAATGTAGCAATATCTCTATTATCTTACTTTACTTCAGACAGTTCACTGACAATTAGAGTAATGCCTTTCCTCTTCTACTGATCCATCTGTATTAAGTGACCAAAATGAACTGATATTTATAATGTCCCCTTTCTCCACCTCGAAGAGACCAGTATCATTAATCCTTTGCAGAATGGAAAGGATAGAAAATACAAATTCTTCAATTATTTACTGAGAGTGATGATAATAGATGATAATAAAAGTTGATCTTACTATTTTCCTTGATTTCTAGATGCATGCTTTCTATTTATTGACCTCTCAGCAAGATATAATAACCACTGGTTCAACATCTATACCATGTCACATCTAACATACTACTCTAAGGACACATTTTACACCCTATTTGGTGATTTAGCTGAACTTTTAAGAGGTCCTCCCAGTGCTCTGCTGGCCACTGGCACTAGCATCAGTATGGCAGCGCTCCATCTTCCAGTACAGGTCTCAGCTTCACAGGGTTTTTCATCTAGTTTTCAATATCTAATAGACCTAATTTCATCCATTTGTTCCTGGTAGCTGTTTCTTTGATACAATGTCTTCCCACCCCATTTTTCCCTTTCAGTCTTCCATTACCTGTTCATATAACTCTTTAGCTGAACTTTATTAAAATAACTGGTGTGGGTTCTATCTTCCTGACTAGTGTTGAAGGAAGTAGAAGAGGCTTGAGAAAAAGAAAATATGTCAGAATAGTTTGAACTATATTGGGGCTGTAGGGTAAATTGAAATCCAAGTAGCCAAAAATTTTCTTGAAGTCCATGAGAATATGGTACCTTGTGAATGCTGTCATTTGGAAGATAGGCCGAAGCAGCAGGAACAGAGGAAAAAGCAAAAGAGAAATTAAACTCTTGGGAAGATCATCGTTTTTTTGGTGGACTGAAGGAAAAATTGGCAGATAGCCTGGGAACTTAGCAATTTTAAAAAGGACTCTGCTAAATGATGTGGTCCAGAATAGATTATATAGAAGGTCAAACAAACTGTCTTTACCAGGAGTTATACCAACCAGAAGCATTTGTAATTGGGTGACAGAATTATAGAGGAATTCAAACAAACTGTCTTTACCAGGAGCTATACCAACCAGAAGCATTTGTGATTGGGTGACAGAATCTATTGTAATTGGGTTCCAATGATTAAGAGATGCTGCTGTGATTTAATGACAAAGGACCAGGGATACCACATGTCCTGGAATGCAGGAGACTCTTCAGGTGAAGGGAAAACTGTCTCTCCCCAAAGGCCAGGAGCACTCCCAATGAGAAACACCATCTCAGATACTATTTTTAGTATTTTTCCTACTGATATTTTTTCTTGCGTTTTATCTTATATACCATATGGTTTAGGTAATACTTTAGTAAATGAAGCATTTAGCTAATGAATCTAAAAATGTCAACTGAATAAATCTTAAGCATAAGACTCTTGAATTGTGTAATATATAACTTTCAAAATTGCACAAGTACTTTCTATTAATCTCTTTTAACTTGGAAAGGCACAGATATTCTCAAGATTTCAAAAGTATTTATGTCAAAACAGTACTAAATGTATGCAGATTTTCTCTGTGGAATCAAGCAGTTTTGTAAATGTTTTGCTTTTGAAACAGTGTAAGATTTTGAGTTCATTTCTTCCCCGAATTTCCTGCTCATCATAGTTTCCTTCATAAATATTTAGATGAAGTAGTCAGAATATAAGCTCTCGGTACACAGAAGAGCTGAGAGACAAAAATGTAGATTATCCATGGCAGGAAAAAAATGGTGCTGAATCAAAGCTGCTACCTGGAATACCAGAACGACAATATCCTCTGGGTTGTATCTGCCCTACTTGTGAATGTGAGGACTTTGCATACAGATTTGAGATAAGCAAATACACATGAGCAGGACAAATAATATCTAAGTTTCAAATATGTGCTTATATTAAATGCAATCTAGTGTGCAGAAGAAAAATCTCTCATCCAAAATCTGGTCTGGGCCTAAACTATATTTGTCTGATGTAATTTATAGCTTTCTCTGGAGAGTGGGAAGCATTCCCATTAAAATGCTCAAGTGATGCTGGGTTTTTAAAATGATTTTAAAGAGATTAAGAATTCATTTTAGAAAATAAGAATTACTCACCTCACTGACAGATCATCCATCCTTGTTATCTGTAAGCAGCTATTTCTTTAATCTACCACATTTGCTGTTGTTGTTTGTGTATATTGTTTTTGTATATAAATGCCTCTATGAATAGTAAAAACCTTTGAAATGACTTCTTTAAGCACCTCTTCTCTTTGGCAATTTGCAATAACACTTTGACAAGTATAGTCAAGTTAATGTACATGAAAACAATTATGAGTAGAACAGCACTTTCACGTTAGAATACTAACAAGTTTCAAGGCTTGAAGGTTACTGACTTCCATGTAGTCACACTGAAATTTCCTTACTGGGTATTTTAAAATGAGAGAGGGATTCCCACCTGGAGTTTTGGGGATGGCCAAATACATATGCCTAACACCAGAGAGATGCTATCAACAGCAGTTTATTAATCACATATTGTCCTAGGAACATAGTGAAGAAGCAGAAGCCATAGGGGGCAGGCTTTGTAGCATGAAGGGTATGGAGTGGACCCCAGTCCCACAGGAAGATGTGAGTGCCTTTTAGGAGTAATTCCAGGGAATGGCAGGGCAATGAAACCTGCTACCGACAGTGGTGTCAGTGAGAATTCCTAAGTGAAGAGAGGTGCATTTAGAGCCAAAGAGACCCAGACGGGAGCTGGAGTTGCCCCACCTGACATCCCTGCTGGCTTAGGCTGGTTGAGTTGAACTCAGAACATTTTGAGAAAAGTGCATCTAAGCCAGAGACCCATGGAGTATGGGGCTATTGCTAGGTTTCTGCTGGCCCAAGTGCAGGAGGTTCAAAATAGAAAGTGACCCGGGCCTCTCGTGAGCTCTGACTTATCTCCATGTGGAACAATTTCTAAAGTTCTTTGCAAGGGAAATCAGTGAGTAATAAACTATTCAAAATCTCTTAACCTGAAAGAACTTCTACATAATTGAATGTGACATTGAGGTGTAACCTAAATGTATGTATTTGTTTTAACCAACTAACTGTATTTAAATTCAAATATGACTGTGTCAATAATACAGTAGTTTGTATAATATTTTAGAATTGTTATAGAAAAACAGTTCATTTAAAATGTTACTTTTCAGCCAGCCAGTGTGGCTTAGTGGTTGAGCATCACCCTATGAACAAGGAGGTCAGTGTTCGATTTGCGGTCAGGGCAGGGCCCCAGTTGTGGGTTTGACCCACAACCAATCAATGATTATCTTCCATCATTGATGTTTCTATCTTTCTCTCCCTCTCCCTTCTCTGAAATCAATAAAACATATATGTATATTTTAAAAATAGAATTAAATGTTACTTTTAAATATAATTATTAATATCTACTGTTAAATATGCATTACTTGAATTTTAAGTACCTTAGATAAAAATTATATATATTTTAAAAATATATCTCTAATCCATCAAAACTATTTTCATAGAAAATGGAGACAGAAATATAAACTGTTACAGTATCCACAATTATATAACTTTTAAAAAGTATTTTCAGCTATTTATAGGTATTCATACTCTCAGAACTGTTAAGTGAGAGAGATGCCATTATACTGAATAAGTACTTAACCATTTCTATGAAAATATGAGCCATAGCAAAACATAAAATCTCAAGTGCCTTGGACATAAGATAATAAGTAGAGAAATTTAGGGTATACTTAATAAAATTTTCTCTACCTTGTCCATTAACTTCAGTATTCATTTCTATTAGGTTTAATAGATTTCACCTCCCTTAATATTTATTCTATTAAAAATCTGCATCTCACATACAACTTAGTTTAGATTCTGTCTGTCCTATCACGATCCTAGACTGCCCTCATACTTTGGGACAGATTTTTTCTTAGTTGTCAAAGTACTGTGTCTAAAAACACAAATAGATCATGTTATATTCCCTCAAATTCTTCAGTAAGTCCTAATATCCTTCAAATTCAAAGCCATTATCAAAGGTAGGTCCTTGGAGATCTGGGACACATTGAATTTTCTTGTCTCATTTTATTAATATAGTAGAGGCCCGGTGCGCAAAATTCGTGCATGGGGGGTGTTCCCCAGCCAAGCTTGCACCTTCTCCAATCTGGGACCCCTCGAAGGATGTCTGACTGCCCCTTTAGGTCTGATCCCACTGGGATCGAGCCTAAACGGGAAATCGGACATCCCTCTCACAATCTAGGACTGCTGGCTCCCAACCGCTCACCTGCCTGCCTGCCTGCCTGATTGCCCCTAACCACTCCCCTGCCAGCCTGATCAACGCCTAACTGCTCCCCTGCTGGCCTGATTGCCCCTAAATACCCTCCCTTGCCAGCCTGGTCGCCCCTAACTGCCCTCCCCTGCTGGCCTGGTTGCTCCTAACCGTCCTCCCCTGCATGCCTGGTCCCCCCCAACTGCCCTCCCCTGCAGGCCTGGTCGTCCACAACTGCCCTCCCCTGCAGGCCTGGTCATCCACAACTGCCCTCCCCTGCTGGCCATCTTGTGGCAGCCATCTTTGACCACACGGGGGTGGCCATCTTGTGTGTTGGAGTGATGGTCAATTTGCATATTACCTCTTTATTATATAGGATCATTCATCCATCCTTTCATCTATCCATTCATTCATTTAGTCATATTTATAGACCACTAATTTTTGGTCACACACACTTCTAAAGCTAGGGATAATATAGCATGAGAATACACCTGGTTCTTGGTGTCATGTGAATGTCTCATTAGTGGGGAAAATACAATAAAGATAAAAACAGCCCTAGCCAGTTTGGGTCAGTGGCTAGAGTACTAGCCTGTGGAACAAAGGGTCTTAGGTTTTATTTCAGTCAAGGGCATGCACCTTGGTTGTAGGCTCCTTCCTGGCCTGGGCCCTGGCCGGGGCTCATGCAGGAGGCAACTAATCGATGTGTTTCTCTCACATCAATGTTTTTCTCTATCTCCTTCTCTCCCTCTCCCTTCCACTCTCCCTAAAAAATAATGAAAAAATATCCTCAGGTAAGGATTAACAAAACAAAACAGAAACAAATTTAAAAGATAATTTTGGCAAGTAATACAAATCTTTAAAAATAATGCAATGGCACAAATTTTTGGACAATGGAATTTGCTCACCTCCAATCAAAAGAGGTCAAAAGAGATTACTTCAGCCCTGACTGGTTTGGCTCAGTGGATAGAGTGTCGGCCTGCAGACTAAAAGGTCCCAGTTTCGATTCCAGTCAAGGGCATGTACCTTCGTTGCGGGCACATCCCCAGTGGGGGGTGTGCAGGAGGCAGCTGATCGATGTTTGTCTCTCATTGATGTTTCTTACTCTCTGTCCTTCTCCCTTCCTCTTTGTAAAAAATCAATAAAATATGTTAAAAAAAGAGATTACTTCAAGAATACTGGTCCTTCCCTCACTTATGCATTTTCTAAATCTTTAGTAATAGATCCATTCAAGTGTTTTCAACTTTCTGAGCCTTCAGATTCCTTTATCTGCAGCATGCCAAAGATCTCATCTTTTGGACTTTCAAAAAAATTTGAAATCATCCATTTTATTTTAAAAGATGTCCATACTGCATTGAGTATCTCAACAGAGAGATCTTTTCTGGCTTTTCTACCTAAAATACTTCCAAGTGCACAATCTTTCACTTTGATTTAACCTTTATTTGTTTAATATTGATTTTCCTTCTCTAGAACCTAAGCCCCATGAGGACATGGTCTCTGGTAAGTTCACGTTCTACTCAAGCTTCAGGGACAGTCTGTGGAATGGAAATGAGTAGCAAAGGGCTTTATCAAGCAAGAGATGTCAAAACATTGAAGGAAGATTTGAATTAATCACAAAGGAGGAACAAAAGTGTTTTGAGCAGGAAGAACACAATGATATACACATTTTGGCAAGGTCTCTCTGACTAAAGTCTGAAATGGAACATGTTTGGCAAAGAAAAAAAGTAGAGGAAACTCTTTACATATGCAGGTAAAAATGATAGAAATTTAAAATAATTATGGAAATGTTAGTATAAAAATAGAGAGACAAATTATGATAATAAAGTGTGATCAACAAACCTTGGTAGAAAAGTAAAGTCTGTCCTAAGTATCTGCAGATTCTGCAGCTGAAGATTCATGGATTAAAAATATTTGAAAAAAAACATGTTACATTGTTGACACATACTATGTAGTTAGGCCTACAATGTTTGGGTCTGTACTGAACATGGACAGATATTTTAAAAACATTTTTATTGATTTCAGAGAGGAATGGAGAGGGAAGAAGAGATAGAAACATCAATGATGAGAAAATCATTGATTGGCTGCCTCCTCCATGACCCCCACTGGGGATTGAGCCCACTACCAGGTCATGTGCCTTGACCGGGAATTGAACCATTACCTCTTGGTTCATAGGTAGATGCTCAAACCACTGAGAAACACAGTCAGGCAACATTTTTATTCTTGTCATTATTTCCTAAATAATACAGTATACATAACAACTATGTACCTGGCATTTACATTGCATTAGATATTACCAGTAATGTAGAGATGATTTAAAATATACAAGCTGATGTGCATAGATTATATGCAATTACTGTCATTTTATATGAGGGTTTTGAGCTTCCTCTGATTTGGGAATCTGCAGGTGGTCCTGGAACCAATCCCATGCAAATACAAAAGATGACTTTAATTGGATATAAACTCTGAGGAAAAGGAAGGAAACTGTTATAACTCATATTTTTGTTTTATGTAAATGGGTAGATGATGGTATTAGAGAGGTACTTCAGGACAACATGTTTGTTGAAATAGATAATGACATAGGTATGTGTAATTGCAGGAGATTGAAAGAAGATTTGAATGTAAAGAAGTGAAACAGTAAATAAAAAAATCGCCATTTAAGGAATTTGATGGTGAAGGGCAATGACATATTTTATTTATTTTTAAATGGAAGATATTTACATATACATTTACTTCAAGAAAAAATTTGCTAACAGAAAAAAAGGAAAAGTTAAAGATGCAAGAAAAAGAGGGCCTGAGAGGAGATGGAATAGAAGTTTGAGCACAGATGGCAGAATTAACCTCCAGGAAAGGCAGAGATGCCCCTCCTCAGAGGCAGAGCAGGAAGATCATAAGTTGGCTTCAAATACAAATAAGATTAAAACTGTTAGGTCAGTATGTCCAGGGGTCTCATAAGAGAGAGCCTTGACTTTTCTCTGAAGATAGTACCTTACATTGATATGCCTAATTAAGAAAATTAGTCTGTATAATATAAACAAGGAAAAGCAATTTAAATTTAATAGATACAGTATAAAACAGTGGTAAAGGTGAACCAATCTGACATTTCAGAATCTAACACAGGCACGTGTAGCTTAACAGCCAGGGTAGTTCTGACAAATGTGCTGTTAGGTGATTTCATCACTGTGTGAACATCACAGAGTTCACTTTCACAAACCTAGATGGTATAGCTACCACACACCGAGGCTATCTGGCATACAGCCTACTGTTCCTAGTCTTCAAAGCTGCATATAATATTATTAAACTGAATACTGTAGGCATTTGTAATGCCTTGTACTATAGATTAGGGTGGCTACGATGTCTCCAGGGTATAGGATTTTTTCGGCTCCATTATAATCCCATGGAACCACCATTGGATATGTGGTCCATAGTTGACCAAAACATCATTATACAGCCACAACCTATCCCAGTTATCCACATTCCACCTCGATAGCAAGTAATGAAAGAAAACCATTTGTTATCAAGACTTTTCTATGTGTGTTTATTTGGATAAAAGCATGGTATTAGGGACAACTCCAGCATATGAAGTAATGGTATGTTTTGTATCTTTTTTTAGAATGCTGTAATTATTCTGACTCCCATAAGATCATCAAATTAAGTTTACACCATGAAAAATGCTGATATTGTGAAGGCAATAACATGTATGGAAACGGTTAATGTCAATGATCACTTTCCATTACAAGGAACATCAGGAGAAATAGTACAAAAAGTCACATGGTTTCTATCCCAGGTGACTGTAGAAAGGTGAGCAGGTTTAGAAATGATAGGTCAGTGCACTCTCTGCCAACTATAACAAAACATTTAGGATGCAGATGTAAAAATCGTGCAGAGGGTAAACTCCAAGCCTTTCAGATCACATTATGCCAAGAGGTGAAAACAAATTTGCAAAACCACCTTGTCACTACCTTGAATTTAAGACTGACAGAGTTCCCTCCATCTTCAATGAGCAAAGGTTTCTGTTCAGTGATGTAATACTGATTATTGACTTTTAATCCTACTCTAATAGGCTGCACTAAGGCAGAAGAATTAGCCAAATGTATCAAAGTATTTAAAACACCATTTTGTGATTGTTTTCTTGGATGCAGACAAATGACAGGATTAGGCTAGTTGTAAGTGAAAAAAGCCACGGTATAAAAAAAGGGTTCATGAGGAAAAATACACCCACACACACACATAAAATCACACACCAACCCACCAATCAGCAACTGATCAACCAGATTTGTTATTAGCCAGGCTGACTGTTCTTGATAGTTTAACTCTGCTATCAAATACTACATTGCCTTAAGACATCATCAATAATTTATTATACACAATCTGAATACAAGTCCCTAACCCAACCTCCCGCCTTTTTAAAAATTTGAGGCACACTCAATTACTGCATGACATGGCTAAAGAAAAATCTTAATACTCTTTTTAAGGTTATATGGATGGCAACTCCAAGGAATCTTAGTATTTTAAATGCAAAGTAGAAACATTTAAAGGTATTATGTTTAATAAAATAAAAATTTGAAAATGTGTTTAAATATTTTGTACAGGTCATAAGAACACCATTTTCGAACACATATTTAAGGACACAGATTATGTTTTTAAGATGTCACACTGTATGCAATGCACGATTTTAAAGAGCAACAAAAATATACTGTGCAGGTGGGTTGGCATATATTCAGCAGAAGTTTATCAACTATTTGGGGGAACCTGGTAACAAGCATATTTATGAAGAGATGGGGTTCGATTAGCTGAAATAGTAAATCTTACTATAGTGATAGCTTTGGTGCAGAAGTTATCAGCATCCAAAACAGGTCTAAGAGGGCTTCCAGCAATGTTCCTTGTCGTCCACACATAACCGAGGCTAATACATTCAAATAGCAAATGAAGAAAATTCATAGTTACTAAGACAACTCTTCTCTCTTTGTATGATACAAACACGAACAGACTTATGACTATGATTGTAGATTTAAACCTACATTTAGTGGATGAGATATAACGTCTCTGTACTTGTTTGTCTAGACACTTTGAAATATAGAGAATAAAGGGGATTATCTGAGAAAAATCATAGGAAGCCAAAGCCATTTTTAGTCCCAATAATACTAAGAACAGAAAATGGCATTCTAACTCAGCCTACATGGAAAACAAAATAGAACAAAAAACCAGCCAAATGTGTGTTCCATCACCAAAACATCAAAAAGGAGTCAATGCTAAGCTGAACATAAGCCAGTGTTTTCTTTTGCAATTGGACAAATAAGAATATCTATGACTAAAATAGATGGGTATATAGGAATTAGATAGAGAAGTCGTAGATAGTAAATAATTTTATTCAGCCACTGTATTATTTTCTAGTCATGTAGTGCTTCAACTCTCATGAATAGATGAATGACAGATCAAAATTATTAAACATTTTATAATCAAAATATGATTAGTAAAATATTTAAAAATCTTTATTGTGATGCCCTGACTGGTTTTGCTCAGTGGATAAAGCGTTGGCCTGTGGACTGAAAGGTCCAGGTTCGATTCCGGTCAAGGGCATGTACCTTGGTTGCGGGCACATCCCCAGTAGGAGGTGTGCAGGAGGCAGCTGATTGATGTTTCTCTCTCATCAATGTTTCTAACTCTCTATCTCTCTCCCTTCCTCTCTGTAAAAAACCAATAAAATATATTTAAAAAAATCTTTATTGTTGAAAGTATTACATAGGTCCCTTGCTTTCCCCACTGACTCCTTTGGGCCCACCCTTACCCCCCACGAAAGGCCTTCACCACCCTATTGTCTGTGTCCATGTGTCATACATATATGCATACAACTTCTTTGGTTGATCTTTTCCCACCCATCCACCCATCCCTGCATTCCCTCTGAGAATCCACAGTCTGTTTCAGGCTTCTATTTCTCTGGATCTATTTTGTTCATCAGTTTATTTTGTTCATTAGATTCCACATATGAGTGAGATCATGTGATACTTGTCTTTCTCTGACTGGCTTATTTTGCTTAGCATAATACTTTCCAGGCCCCTCCATGCTCTCTCAAAGGGTGACAGATCCTCCTTTTTTACTGTTGCACAGTATTCCTTGATGTAAATGTACCACAGCTTTTTTATCCACTCATCTACTGATGGGCACTTGGGCTGTTTCCAGATCTTAGTTATTGTAAATTGTGCTACTATGAACATAGGGATGCATACATTTTTTTCTGATTGGTGTTTCCAGTTTCTTAGGATATATTCCTAAAAGTGGAATCAATTGGTCAAATAATATCATCGATATTAATATGGATATGAACTAATGTTACAATGAAAACAAGTCTCACCAAATGTCTAATTAAATCACAAATAGTACACATGGATAGACAGCAGTTGAAGTTTTCTAACTCTTCTTCCTTTCCCCACCTCTTCAATCTATGAGGACCTTAACCTATCACACAAATGCCCTGGCTGATAATATACTTGTAACAGTAGTTCTTAGGGAGACAGCAAAATCATTTATTACATTCAAGTTATTTTCAGTTCTTGAAGAAAAGAAAGCCTGTGTCCAAAGAGAACTTAGTGACTTACAGAATGTCTTCTGAAAAACAACTTGTTGAGAATGAAAGGATGACTGCTGGTTTCTGATTCCTTTAAAGTTAACTCACATTTGTAGAGCTTGAAGGAGACTGTGTAAAGAAGATAAAATAAAAGCGTGGATGCCACACAAGATTAACTTGGCAATAGAGATAAGAGCATTTAATCAATGGAAAACTAGCTTCAAGGAGCAGATCAGATCACAGTGACTGGAGGGCAATGTACGAAGCCCATGAATGCTGGCTATTTACCTTTTGAAAACAATGACAGTAATATTTTGCATTTTGATAGCTACTTTGATCAAAAGTTTCCAAACTCTTAGCATATTTTAACATATTAAACCTTCTAAGATAGATATGACTTCAATCAGAATTTTATAAAGGGATAGGCTGCTTGGATTTATGTTGGAGAGAATGCAAGATGAGTGGAGATTAGAGATACTTTTGAAAATATCCCACAGCTCAACCCTCTGTGGAGGATAGGCTTATATTTTATGTAAAAGCCAATAGAGTTTCAAGATAATCAGAAGCCTTCACTAGGTATTAATATTTCTATGTAGACAGAAATATTGAAGTTTTATTGTAAATGGAATTTGTATGTTAATCACTGAAAATAAATATATCATAAGTCTTAAGGGAACAAATAAATAGCACTAAAATAGGAGTAGAAAAATAGCAGCAACCATAGAAATAGAATCAGCTTGTATATAATTAGGTAGTATGTGATTATATTGTGATGAATTAAGCTCTTGTATGTGGAGTAATTATACACTAATAGTTGTTATCTATGATAAGTAGTTACCACACTTATGCAAGTGGGGATTCATTAATAACACCTTTTAAAAAATGTATATTGTTGAATATAACCTTCTTTAAATAAAAATATTTCACACAATTTGTAATTTCATATGCATAATTAAAAATAAATAAATTTTATCTCACTACAAACACAGGACATACACCAAGACTTTTTTAACTCCTAAGAAAAAATTTATTCTTAATGAAGGCCTTGTAAAGAAGGGGAAAGCAGGGTATGGTAGAAAGAGCCTTTTCATAGTTCTGTTTTCCTACTAAATGACTAAATAGACAGATTGAATGATGATAGATAGTAGATAGAAATATATAGACATGCAAATATATGATAGATATAAGATTCCCCCCTTCCTTATAGCTTTGATTAGGGACAAGTTTTATATGCACTATATCTATCTCAGGCTATGTAAAATATCATGCTTAATTCTTCTTAGGTGATCTCTGGGGAAATGAATAATTTCTCTTCCCTAATTTCCTTGGTGTGCAATATTTTTGTGCAAATGTGTATCTAAAATTATGCTATTTATCTGGAGTGATTAGAATATGTATTTTGAATTTATAAGCCCATTCTTTTTTAATATATTTTTATTGATTTTAGAGAGGAAGGGAGAGGGATAGAAAGATAGAAACATCAATGTTGAGAGAGAATCATTGATCGGCTGCCTCCTGCATGCCCCGCACTGGGGATTGAGCCTGCAACCCAGGCATGTGCCCTTGGCCGGAATCAAACTTGGGACCCTTCAGTCCCCAGGCTGACGCTCCATCCACTGAGCCAAACTGGCTAGGGCATAAGCCCATTCTTTTATTTTTATCAACAGACATGATAAATAAAATGAATTTTTAGGAGAGTTTTCTAGAGTGGAGAGAAACATAAATAAACTAAATGATCTACTACGCAATTGAACTGTTGACTTAAATCTCATCAATGGTCTAATTAAAAAGCTAACAACTTGTTGCCAAATATAGCACCAATCTTTTCAAGGCAATTTATTATGAAACAAAAATAGTTAACTAATTTTGAAAACATAGTGGAAAGGGGAACAAGAATAAAGAAGCTGACCCTAACATCATTTAAACAACTTTAAAAATTGGGAATGTATTCAATATCTAATAGGTATCCAAAGCTTCATAATGATGTGCTGACTCTGGAATATTTTCTATTTCACTCTTTTAAGCCAAGGTCAATTAGCCCAAAAAGAAAAAAAAGTATTGTGCATTTTGTAATTATCAAAATAATTAATGAAATCCATGCATATGTGGATATTCTACAACTATTGGCATCAACAGCAAGTAAATGATTTATCTAGTATCATGTGTACCAGGCCAGTACATGGTTTATATGAGTTAGCTTCATCAATTCTCACAGTGATCTTGCATACTAAACATAAAGATATTTGACAATTTTGTACTGAACTAATTTGGGGAATTTATTATGTATTTATAATACATTCATTCAATTTGTTCGGTCCTGGAGACATCATGATAAAAAAGACAAGAAAATTCAAAAATAATTTATTATTTAGAGCAGCAAATGTAAAACCATATGATTGGCATTATACCAATTACTTAATAGGAGGGAAAAAAGCTATTCAAACATCTAATAAAAGTTTCATTTTGAAGCAGGACATATTTGAAATTCCCACGGCAGCTTTGTTAACAATTTCCCAGAAAACAGACTTATTTATTAGGTAATTAAGAATCTAATTCTGATCCACAGGGAGAAAATGGCTAGAAAAATTGCAAGTTTTGGAAATTTTGAAAAGAAAAATGTTTTCAATTGTCTTGGATTTTTGGCTAAGAAAGAGAATTGTGGAAGGAGTCAGGAACATTCCATATGTTATAGAAAGGATACATTTTAATAAGGTTAGGTTTAAATTGAGATTATGAATCAAGAATAATCTATTCCCAAATCAAACTCTATAGTCAACTCAAGAAAGTCAAATTGTTTTAATGGTTAAAATAACATGCTGTTCAAGAAAATTTCAAGGCAAATAGATACCTTCCTGAAGAGAAGGATACTATTGTGAACAAGGATACTATTAAAAGCTAGTGATAATGTCATTGTCACAACATAATTCATAAAATTTAGATGTTCTTCTTCTCCTCTTGCCAGAAAGTCCAAGAAACTTCGTTCTTGGAATGATTATGTCAAACTATGGAATTAAGATAGAAGAGTAGACCATTTACTGGAGAAAAAAAAAAAAGCAATAGCAAAAATGGATTCTTGCTATTGAGAAGCTATCAGTAAAATGACACACAGCAAATTAAATATTTAAATGTAACCTCAATGTGTATATCATTTAGAAGTTATGATTAACTTAGTTTAATCATAATTTGGTTACAGATTTAGCAAGCATCTATTTTCGATAATCTCCATGCAACAAGGTTGGAATAAGATAGGAACAAACCAGGCCACTCCCCTACTACTCTTTTCATTTCAGGCATTATCATGTTTTGGATTTCACATTTTTAAGTGTAATTAGCCAGCTGTTATCTAATTAAGTCTGCGACAGGCAAAGATCTGGTTTTGAACACCTGTGGAGAAGATTGTCGTGGCATTTAAATGACTTAATAGAGCTTTAGGAAATGGAACCTATTGTGAATGTGAATGATGATTTTTTGGACTCGGTGCCAAAGCTGTCAATTTCCAATTAAGAGATGTGTTTGTTCCTCAACAATGTACTACCACAAATTGTGTGTTTTGATACTGTTAATTCATCTTTTGCCACCTGATAGAAATAACTCAAATGGCTCCCAGTAATTTCTTGCATAATAGCAACTTATTGAAGTTAGGGACAACTGGATATCAGGTTTAAAACCAAACAAATAAATTATTTCCAGCAATGGAAATATCCTATATAACAAAAGTCTAATATGCAAATAGACCAAACAGCATAACAACCGAACAACCAGTCGCTATGATGTTCGCTGACCACCAGGGGGCGCACACGGAATATGGCAGGCGTTGGCAGCAGGTGGCAGAGCCAGAGCGTGGAATATAGCGGGTGTTGGCTGTGGAGTGATGGTGGAGTAGGTGAGGGGGGGTGCCAGACCAAGGCGGGGCGCTGGTTGCTGTCATCGGGGCAAGCCTCTGATGGTTACTGAAAATTCTTTGCTCTTGTGCCGCAGTCCCACTTGGCACTCGCACCTGCTGCCTGCGCCAGCCCCGCTTGCACCCACTGCCGGTGCTGGAGCTGCCGCTCACACTTGCTGCCCGTGCCCGGCACCGGCCCCAATTGCTTGGCACTGTCAGCGGGTGCAAGCGGTGGCTGCTGGACCCAATCACCTCTCAGGGCTTCTCTACCTCACCCTGCTCCTGAGGGACGATTGGGTCTGGCAGTTGCCTCTCACACCTACTCCCAGCCCACTGCTCACACCCACTGCTGGCACTGGCCCCGCTCACCCCTGCTGCCAGTGCCCGGCGCTGGTCCCAATCACTCTGCGCTGTCAGCAGGTGTGAGCGGGGCTGGTGCCATCAGCACATGGGAGCAGCGGTGGTGGGAGCGGGGCTGCTGGTAGACAGGGGACCGGGGGCTGTGGCAGGAGGGGCTGGGCAGGAGTGCGGAGGATAGGCCGAGGCCCGCCCCTGTGCCCACCACAGCCTCGCAGCCCACAGTTCCTTTCAAGGTGCATAAATTTGTGCACTGGGCCCCTAGTCCTATATAATAAAACCCTAATATGCTAAGTGTCCAGTCGGCCGTTCAACCAATCAAAGCATAATATGCTAATGATATGCTAAGGCCACTCAACCGCTCGCTATGATGTGCACTGACCACCAGGGGGCAGTCGACCAGTTGACCAGTTGCTATGACGTACACTGATCACCAGGGGGCAGATGCTTCAACTGGTAAGTTAGCCTGCTGCTGGGGTCCGGCTGATCGAGACAGAGAGAGACAGGCCAGACACGCCCTGGAGCCCTCCTGCTGTCCCTCCCTGGCCAGCCAACCAGGGAGGGACCACAGGAGGTTGGCCGATCAGTCGGACACTTAGCATATTAGGCTTTTCTATATATAGACTAGAGGCCCGGTGCATGGATTTGTGCACCGGTGGGGTCCCTCGGCCTAGCCTGCACCCTCTCGCAATCCAGGACTCCTCGGGGGATGTCAGACTGCCGGTTTTGGCCCAATCCCCACAGGCCAGGCCAGGGACCCACTGGTGCATGAATCTGTGCACCGGGCCTCTAGTATGATAATAAAAGAAAAATTATCTTTGGAAATGTGCCAAACTTATAGTTTGAATGCTATGCATGTCAGAGTATGTAGTTGTAAGTATTGAATGTTCTATTTGATAGGTAATTTTGATATAGTTTAGTGTGTAAGTAGTTAAAAAGGGGGGAAAGGGGAAGTATAGTGCACAGTGATAAGACAACTTTAGCAATAGAAGATGAAGTAAATATAAAATTAAAATTCCTTAATTTGAAGTCCTCTAATCAATTTTATTATGGTCATTGTATCAAGTTTCTACTATTGGAGTGAAGGGACTTAGACATCTGATGCTTTAGGTCTTCTTTGGTTCACATGTATTTCTACTTCCCTTCAGAAAGCCTCGTCACACCCACCTTAGGCTGAGCGCCATATTCTGAATTATCTATGGTCTCTGTGTTAGAGACAATCTAAAACCCTTACTGTAAACCTAATTTCTTTATGATTTGTATCAATCATTTCAATTTCATTATCCCATGTTTTCTCTTGTGTGAAATGGGAATAATAATTCTTAACTAATAGCAATGCCAAGGGTTAAAAATACGGGACTAAGACTATGTATGAAATTTAATATTTAGCTATAATACTGTTTTTTTATTGAATTGTATATATCCCTTCTTCTAATGAGTGTGATTAGAAATAGAGAAATGAAAGAAAGTAAAAAATATAAATAAGATTGTTGTCATTTTTTTCTTGGAAATAGGCTTTTAAATCTGAAAGAGCTTTTTTCTATGGTCCTTAACTGCAGACTATAGATAATTCAGAATATGGCACTCAGCCTAAGGTGGGTGTGAGGAGGCTTTGTTATGGGAAACTACAGGCCCGGTGCATGAAATTCGTGTATTGGGTGGGGGGTCCCTCAGCCCAACCTGCACCCTCTCCGATCCGGGAGCCTTCGGATGTCCTACTGATGGTTTGGGCCCACTCCCTGTGGTTCTTTGCTCTCTATGGGGCCTGCCTGCTCCACACTGCCACGATGGGCAAGCAGGCCCTGCTGGGTGCTGCCTGCGGGCTGTGCTTGACTGCTGGGCTCATGTTGCTGGGGTGACGCCGCCAGCGTCCTGCCCCGGCTGCTATAGGCATCACCATCTTTGTCACAGAGTGACAGTTAATTTGCATATTACTCTTTTATTAGTTAGAATAGAGATACATGTGAACTGAAGAAGACACAAAGCATCAGATATCTAAGCTCCCTTCACTCCAATAATAGAAACTTGATTCAATGACCATAATATAATTCATTACAGAACTTCAAATTAAAGAAATCACATGTTGCTTTGTATATTTATTTTTCTGGTAGAAATGCAAATGATTTCATTCTGTTGAAAAGGATCAAACCCCCAAATGTATTGCCCTGTGAGATATTAACTAGTTTCTATCCAACAAAGCAATCTTAACATTCTTTTATTAAATTGCTAATTAATATGTAACTCCCCCAAGCTTTAGTACATATTCATTGATTTTAGAAAAAAAGTATAAAATGAAAATTTCCACCTAATATATTCCAAAGAATAGAGCAGGACAAACACCTATTCCAAAAACAAACCTTCACTCTATAAAACTACATTAAACTTTATTTGAGACAAATTGATTTAATTTGTGAAAAGAACAAAGGAGGGAATTGACTAAAATAAAGAAGATTAAATGTTAATTCACTTGATACTTAAAAGGAAATTCTACACACCACATTTCTCTAGTGGTCTTATTAACACCACTTCAGGCCAAATACAATATACGTGTATCATCAAAGAATTTACAAGCATACTCAGTTTTGTCTGATTTATCAACCACATTTCTCACTGAATAATCATTTTCCTTACACATAAGAATTAGTTGCAAGTTGAATTTTATTAGTCTTTTATTCCAATTAATGTTCTGATTATTGTTACGTTGATTGCCTCTGGCACATCTGCTCTGAAAATTGATATATAACTCAAGTTTTTATATGCAGACTAGAGGCCCAATGCATGAAATTTAGGCAAGGGGCTTGGCCCTCACAGCCCCGGCTTTATCTGGGAGGTCGTCCTGACGGACGTCTGGAAGGGTGTCTGGAAGGGTGTCCGGAAGGACGTCTGGAAGGTCATTCAGCTGTCCAGTCTAATTAGCATATTATGCTTTTATTATTATAGATGGTGATGTTACTTTCTGCATCTTCTGATTGAATTATTTAATTTCTCAAAGTTACACACCCATGTAAAGACACAGTTTTATAATGTTTAAGAAAAAATGCAGTAAACAATCCCTGTCCATTTATCTTCCTCATTTTCTCTTCCTTAGGTGTTTTTAAATTTTTAGCTAAGTCTGTAATTTACTCCCCTATCTCCAGAGAATGTTCTTTATTGATCTTTCAGACATTTTCTATTGATTTCGTGCCATAGACATTGAAGACTTAACCATCTTTCCTGCCTCAAGCCCCAACATGTGCACATACATTTCCCATCCACCATCTTCCAAAAATAAATATATCATTATATTGGTGAGGTCAATATTGAGTGTTTACAATATTATGAGATCTGTGAATTTCATTCACAAATACAATCACATAGTAGACATGCTTACTTATTCATATCTGCATAATCTTTTTATTTGGAATTTATATATGTCTTACAGTTATATTTGCTTAATTTGCTATTTATCAATAATTCAGTGATAAGATTTTTTTGCCAGTAGTTAAATCTTCTCTTTAGGTGTGCATTTACTTCAGTTTATTAATAGCTTTCTTTTTTAAACAATTCTCTCTTAAACTCTTTAGATATGCTTCAGTCTGGATTGTTTTCCTTCTATGTTTGGTGGCCATGGGCATATCTATATGTCATCTGTCTCTCCTCCTGAAGACAAGGTGTTTCTCTTTCCTGCTAGGTTTGGTTTCTTTCAGCCAGTATAATCTTCTCAATATGTTTCCTCTTCCTGAAAATGTATGATAGGAGTGATAAACATGATTATTCCATGTCATAAAAAATATATTTTTTTCATTCTGATATGATTGATAGTTTAAATGGATGTAAAATGTAGGTAGGTAGAATTTCTCTTCAAAGTGTTGAACACCTTACTCCACTACCTTTATTATCTTTTAGCTTTCTGTTTTTCTGTTCATAAATATGAAGTCATTATGATTCATAATGTTCTTATAGGATCCATTTTCCACCCCTATATTTTTTTCCTCTCCACTGTTCTAAAATTTCTTAACATCCTGCCTTGGTAAAACTTTACATTTCTGCATTTCTTTGGACTTTATGAACTTGGAAATTTTTCTTTAGTTCTAATAATTTTCACTGATGTATTGATTACCAACCCTATTTTGGGGGGAGGGGATTCAAACTGCAAATTTCCATGCAATCTGTATGGATGATCCTTCCTTTTTTTCTCTTGTTCTTCACATTTTTTACTTTCTAAGTTATTTCTTTAACTTCATCTTCAAAAATTTAAATGTGGGTTTTTATTTTTTTTAAATGGTTCTTCTATCTTATTTATAATTTCCATTAAATTTTTCTCTGAATGTCCCTTTTTATGGTACCTTTTTTTAATCAAAGAATCAATATATTTAATAATCTGATAACATTCCAGAGAAGATTTTATAAATATATGGCTTTTGGGGATGAGTTCCCTGTTTCTTATCATCTGTTGGATTTAGTCTTTTATGTTCAGATTTGATAATTTTCTCAGATTACATAACTTTTATTTTGTTATTGCTTCTTTTTAAAATTTTATCTTATAAAAAATATTCCAGAGAGGAAGAGGGAAAGAGAGATAGAAACAACAGTGATGAGAATCATTGATCTGCTGCCTCTGGCATGCCCCACAATGGGGATTGAGCTGCAACCAGGCATATGCCCTGACCTGGAATCAAACCATGACCTCCTGCTCATAGGTCAATGCTCAACCACTGAGCAACACTGGCTGGCTTGTTATTGTTTCCAAAAAGCTGTTTGTACTAAGAACTTCACTAAGTGTTGGTAGGATTAGTGAATATAAGGAAAATGCCTCAATATCAGTCTAATTGATATTTCCTCTTGGGATGGTCAGTTTTGAACTATTTCAGAGAGGAAGGGAGAGGCAGTGAGAGAGAAACATCAATGATGAGAGAGAATCATCGATTGGCTGCCTCCTGCACGCCCCCTATTGGGGATCAAGCCCACAACCTGGGCATGTGCTCTTGACCAGAATTGAAACAGGGACCCTTCAGTCCCCAGGCGGACGCTCTATCCACTGAGCCAAACTGGCTACGGCTGAATTCCACTAATTAATAGGCCTTTTACCATCTACAGAGAACAAATTGGCATTCTATTGCTAGTTTGAGGGACTGTTAGTCATATGACTGAAAGCAATAGAGGAAGGATTTCAGAAATCTTCTTATTCTTTAATAAATTACAAATGATTATTCTGATTTTGTGACACCAATCTTATTAATACTTGCATGGATATCAGATGCTGTCAATTCATGAAGCATTAATATATTCTGTGTTATAAATAAAGTTAATAATTACCTATCCCCATTACCAATTTAAAATTTTCCTTTTTATGGTCTACTAGTTCAGTTAACACTCATTCATTAGCTTTCCATTGTTCAATATTTGATTGCTATTCTTTCATTTTTCTCCTTGCCTGTGAGGATTTTGCCTTAAAGAATAGTCTTTATTCTACTCCCAAAAGCACCTATAGTTTTGGGGATATATGGAGCGATTATACAGTGCAGTGGAGTTTTCTTTGAGAAAGATAATATAAAATATAAATTAAATAAAAAAATTAAATACAAAATCTTGAATGCAGTCCATGGATTTCAGATGCTCTAAAGTTTAATATTAACTGGAATCATGATAAACCTATTTCCAATCCTAGTGTTAGTATATTTTGGGGGAGTGGGGGGAGAGAAAGTTGATGCTTCTTTTCAATTTACCTACCATCAATATTCAAAGTCCGATTTGAATTACTTTGAAATATGCTCACTCTTTATAGTGCATTTTGTGGTAACTGGATTTAAATTTTGTTCATCACATTAATATATAACTATAATACCATGTTTTTAAAAACCTAGAGTATTTATGCAAAAATATACTTTTTATGTGAGCCTATTTTACTTTTTCATAAATGCAAACTGCATAGTATATGCAAACTACATAGAATATGATAAAACTTACCTTTTCACATGATATGAGTAAATATTTACCACATAAAAATGACTTGTTTCACATAGAAATTACATTATTAATAGATGTGGGTTAAAATATGCAAGGGATTTGTAGAAGAATATGTTTTGTGATCAAGAAGACATATTCAAATCTTGGTGTCCTATTTTATTATATTTATAATTTTCACATTAAAATTCAAAAAATATTAATTGAGGGCCTACTATGTGTTAGGCATTGTCCTAGGTATTAAGTAGCAGTAAACAGTAACATTTTTCTTCTTTTTTTAAAAAAAACAACTTATTTTTATTGATTTCAGAGAGGAAGGGAGGAGGAGAGATAGAAACATCAATGATGAGAGAGTATCATTAATTGGCTGCCTTCTGAACACCCCCTTATTGGGGATCAAGCCGGCAACCCAGGCATGTGCCTTTCACTGGTATCAAACCCGGGACCCTTCATTCCACAGACTGATGCTCTATCCACTGAGCCAAATCTACTAGGGCAACGTTTTTTTTCTCATGTCAGTTACAGTTTATCAAAATATGTGAAAGTGAAAGAAGGAGAACTTTGAGATAAGGTGCAAGTTTAAATAGGAAGAAATAGGTCCCAATGAGATGATGCTTAAAAATCAATTAGTTGATTAATATTTTCCCTGGATCCAGTAAACAAGGATGCCACCAATTATAACAGGCATGGTCAGAGGTGTAGGAATATGATCAAGAAGGAATATATATATATATGTCTTACAGGCCATTATATGGATTTGTTGGTTGAGAGAGGAGGGTAGCAATTTAGGATTCGATAACAGATTTAATGTTGCATTTGAGATTTTTGTCATGGATAGTTCCATAGGAGAAAATAACATGTCCTTTCCACATGTCCCTTTCCACATTTTCAGAGGAAAGAAGTTTTTTTAGAAGTTGCTCACACCTCAGCAGATTATTTCAACTATTAACAATGCCTGTCAAAAATCTACAGATATGCAAAATGCCTGTGAGTTATCCATAATATGAGAGCATAAAAGGCATATATGCAGTATGCTTTTAAATTAGGATAATAGTAATTTTTCAACCATTGAGATATTTTTAAATATGAAAAGATTGAATGTACTCAAAACAGTATTTTAAGCCTTTTGTTACATTGAGAAGAGCAAAGAAATTCATTCTTTAGAGTTGACACTTCTAACTCCTGTTGTGAATTTTTATTTCATAATGGTATTTTAAAAGGATGTCAGTTTTAAGTTACCCTTTGTTGGTTCAATTCAAACCTTCAGACACTTCATTTTTATATTTGTTTTTCTTTTGTGTTTTTTTGTATGGCACTTTATGCTGCTATAGATAATATGTTTGTGCACCCAAAAAGAAAGTTGGTGAATCATTTATTATTATAGATATCCAATCTTTCAAAAAATAGATTCTGTATATTTAATTCCAATCTTTCAAAAAATAGATTCTGTATATTTAATTTTTTTTAAATATATTTTATTGATTTTTTACAGAGAGGAAGGGAGAGAGATAGAGAGTTAGAAACATCGATGAGAGAGAAACATCAACCAGCTGCCTCCTGCACATCTCCTATTGGGGATGTGCCCGCAACCCAGGTACATGCCCTTGACCGGAATCGAACCCGGGACCTTTCAGTCCGCAAGCTGATGCTCTATCCACTGAGCCAAACCGGTTTCGGCAAGTATATTTAATTTTTATATAAACTTATATAACACTGGATTTCTCATTCAATTATATTATTAAATTTTATGAGTCATATATGTCAGGCTACCATCTAGGTAACTGTTTCAATTAGAAATCCTTGGTGCAAAATCTGAATGGTCTACCAATTAACAAGCTCCTTCTCTCACTATCTTAGTAGCACTTAAACTAGAGGGTTTTGACAATACTATTATACACTATTTAAGAAGAATCAAGGAATACTATCATATACTAATAGACAATAAGCACACACATGACATGCTTACAATGCAACACATATCCTAAATGCCCATATGTAGCATCTCAAATAGTATTCATGCAAGGAGTACTAATTTTACGCCTCCAACGGATGAGGAAACTTGCATGAAGTGGTGTTCTGGGTATCTTCAGGGTCACACAGGTGGTTCTCTTCATCCAGGTGGTTTTCCTTCCCTTCACTTGTGTCCTCCAGGGATGTCCCATAAAGAAGCTATAGGGCTACAGTTGTGCATGTCCAGTGGGGGCTTACGTATTATAGAGAACTATCTTTAAACCTTGCTCAGGTTTTATCTTCTTCAATCTACTGGTCATGGGAAATTCCTAATGGAACTATAAGTACAGGCTGAGAGAGAAAGATAATGTCGTGGAAGTAGGAGCATTGGAAGTTTTTCCACTTCTAAATGCAAGGTACTTGTGCCTTCAGGGCCAGCTGGAGCTTTTTCTCTTATATATCACTTCCATTTGATATTGGAGTGTTGCTTTGCATACTCATATTTATGGCTTGGTTCTTCAGGCAATATGCTGTTCATAATGAGCAGCTCAGTTTTCATTAAATGTACTAAAACTATTTTAAACCTTATGTTACATTGACAAGATTAGACAGACAGAAAGTAGATAAACAGGAATTAGACAGAAATCTGGAGGAATAATGTGGGACTAGGTTGTAAGTGTGGGGATCATAAGACCCTGTTTAGTGCAGAAGTACTAAACATGTAAAGAGAAAAGCGTCAGAAGCTGGATGTGAAGTTGTGGAGATATGCCTATAGAGATACGGGCGTGGTGGGGGGATTCCTGAGCGCAGGGAATTCCAGAAGCAAGACTAGTGCATTGAAAAAGAGAAGAGGGCCTGGAGCAGCAACACTTTTTTTTTTTAACAAAATAGACAAAGTCAAAGAAATTGAAATTCAATATTTAGCTTGAATGCCCAAGGGGACTTAAAGAAAACTAATAGAGAAATTGGAAAGGACATCTTCAAGAATGAATTAATGGACCATAAATTAAATAGTGCAATGAGGTCAAGTGAGACATGGGCTGAAAAGAATTAATTATGTTTTGAAACTAAGAAATAGTTTGTAAACTGGGGGAAACACAGCTTTATTAAAATGTAGATGGTAGAAGCTCTGTTATAGTAGGTCGAAGAGTTAATGGGAGGTCAGAAAAATGAAAATAATATTTGCAGACTGTAGAAGCTTGGCTTTAAAATAAACTACTTTAGATTGTTAAAGGAGAAAAAAGACATGTGGTGTTTTGTTTTGTTTATGGGTGGGAATTGAGTACATTTTAGGCTGGGAATAAGTAATCCAGTGGTTTGGGAGAGATTAAAGGAGCAGAAAAGAATCCATCTTCTTGAACATAAGTTCCAAAAGGACAAGGGTTTTCTATTTGTTTTGTTCATTGCTGTATCACACACATAGTAGTTAGGAAAAAGGTTTGCAGAATGGATGAATGAAATAAACAAATGCACAAAAGGTAGGAGGGAACAAGGTACAGAGCCTAGAAATGACTAATGGGGGGGGGTCTTTCTTATGGTCATCATATATGAAGACCATTTTATCCATATAAGAGAAAAAGAAAAAGTTATGTTTGTAGTATCTAGCCATTTGCTATATGTCTTCATTCAATTTAGCCACTGCAAAATCATTTTATTTAAATATTATATTCCTATAATCATGAAACCTAACATTGAGGTTTAGAGAATTTAACAAACCAGGTCATTCTGAGGTTATGGTCTGTGTAATAGATGATTAATATATATTTTATGATATGTTTTCTACTGTTTATTTCATTCTTTTAGGTGGGAAATACAAAATATATTGTTCTTGTTAATAGAATAAAATCAAATTATAACTGTGTCTACTTTTTTTTTTTTTTGGTTTTAAGGATGTCATTACTCAGGCATAAATGTTAAATATATACTAGAGGCCTAGTGCACGAATTCATGCACCAGTGGGGTCCCTTGACCTGGCCTGCAGGATCAGGCTGAAACAGGCTCTGTGACATCCCCCGAGGGGTCCTGGATTCTGAGAGGGCACAGGCCAGGACAAGGGACCCCACCAGTGCATGATGGGGGCCGGGGAGAAATGCGGGAGGTTGGCCAGCCGGGGAGGGACTGCGAGAGGCTCTAGGACATGTCTGGCCCATCTCGTTCAGTCCTGATTGTCCAGACCCAAGCAGCAAGCTAACCTACCAGTCGAAACATCTGCCCCCTGGTGGTCAGTGCATGTCATAGCAAGCAGTTGAGCTGTCTAAGCATATCATTAGCATATTACGATTTGATTGGTTAAATGGCCGACTGGACAACCGGACACTTAGCATATTAGGCTTTTATTATATAGGACATTATATCCTGCTTCAGATCTTGGTCCATCTGTCACTTCCTCTGAGAAACCTTCTCTGGCCCTCACAGTAGGGCAATCTCTTACATACCCTATAGCACAATCTCATGTAAGGATTGTTGCAAATGAGAAATAAAGCTCATTGCCTTTATGTCTCAGATCCAACTTCCTTGAAGATTGAAGCAAGGCAAGCTATTATTTCCACTAAAAAAAGGGTACATAAAGATTGCTTAAGAAACTTATTCTGAAATAATTTTTCATTACAAAAGCAAAATGCATTTAAATAATTTGGTTATTATAAAGGGTCAATCGCCAATTTTATTTGTGTTGATAATCTGAGATCCAACTTATCTTTTTTAATATTCTCTGGACAAAAAGGCCTTAGAAGGAATGTGGTACAGCCAAATCACACCTCATAAATGAAAATAAGACATGCACTCACCCTCACCCATATTCATTTTGAGGGTGAGAATGTGAGACCATGAGAATATTGCCCTGGTGATAGGATATAAGATTAGGAACAATGTAAAATGAACATTACGTCCTTATTTTCATTGCATAAAATAAATTACTTTTTAAAAGTTTCTGCTCTCATTTCATTTAAATGGACCTTGTGGCTGAGTAAGAAATGGTTAAAATAATATTTTTCTCTATCTCTTGCTTACTTTAGCGTTATCTGCTCAAGATGGCTTTCCACGCTTTTCTCTTGTGGAAGGCTGGGTGCTTCCTGATTTGAGGAAAGGGTTATGGAAAACAGAGACATGACAGCTGTCAGGCTCTTTGTCCAAATTTAATGAGGAATCAGAAAGAAATGTTCTAATCCATCAACACCTGCTTGGAATAAGCAATAAATCCACCAGAGAAAGAGCCAACTATAGTGACTTAATTAACCAAAAGGCTTTGGCACCTCATCAACTCTGGTTGCTTCAGAGCATTCAACTAATGTAGAGTAGAATTTATGTAGTGAAGATTTCTAAACTTTATATGTAACTTATTAGAATTTTTAATAAAAATACCAGTTAATTTGAAAAGATTTCTAAGTACCATAAGATACAAAATAATGTCTTTCTTGATTTTTTGTTTTAAATTGGAATTACTATTTCTTATACCTTTTCATTGGTAACATTTTATAAATATTTGTAGTCTGATAAGAGTTATGCTTCTGCGTGAGTGGAATTTTTATACAGCTAGTATGGTGCTGATTGAAACGATGAGTGGGTTTTCCATTACACTATATTGGTAGTTTTTGTTCTAAAAATGCATGTGCTATGAACTAAACATAATGATTTCACAATTAGTCAGTTAATGTGTGTAATTGGAATTGTACAATATGTAGTGTCTTTGAGGACGACTTCTTTTACTTGGCATATTGTTTCAAGGTTCTTCCATGTTTTAGTATATATATCAGAACTTTATTCATTCTTATGGCTCATTCTGAATCTCCACTGTGTTATACAGTGCTCTTAAACTCCATCTTTTCCATGCTCTGCTTCAAGTAAAATCCGTTCTTTGAGATTGCTGCAGAGGCTCCATCTGGGCCAAAACCTGTGCCACTGCTCCAGATATGAGTGTGGATGCAGAGGGCCACCTCTCTTAGAATGACACCCTTCTTTAAGAGTGAGAGGATTCAGCCTCAGTTGGTTGGAGTATCATTCCACACGCCCAAAATTTGCACATTCAATTCCTGGGCAGGGCGCATACCTGAGTTGTGGGTTCGATCCTGGTCAGGGTGCACATGGAAGAGAAACTATTCATGTTTCTCTTGCACATCGTGTTTCTTCTCTCTCTCTCTCTCTCTCTCTCTCTCTCTCTCTCTCTCTCTCTCCCCCCATCCCTCTCTCTAAACTCAATAAAACACATCCTCAGGTGAAGATTAAACAAAAAGAGTCAGAGGACTCAGCAAGGGCTGCCCCTCCTAGTGTAACACCTCAACCTTACTATTGAGTGCACCTGGGGCCCCATACTCTCAGCCAGCAATGACTGAGGTGGGGCTACATAGAGCACCCCAGCCTTCTCTCTTCTTACCTGGCACAGAGCTTCTGCAATTAGAAGCAGGGGTGGATGAAAATGCTGGTGGCCTCTCCCTCGTGGGGAGATTGCTATGGTCCTTGACTGGTTTCTGTGGTCTTGGCTGCACATGCAAAAGTTGAAGTTTTTGTCCTTTTACTGTTGTGGATAGAGGGACAGAGTCATGGTTCAAATGTAATAGATTCTCACTGTTCTTAATAAGATTGGGTAGACTTACTTGAATAAATGTTTCTGCATTTACTCTATTCCATTGGGATTATTTCTAGAGGTATAAAATTGGGGCAATTTATAATCTTCACCAGTTGTAGTTGTTTAACTAGGAAATATGTCTACAGACTTCATTATGCCATTATCCCAGAAGGTGTTGTGAAGCTCTCGTAAGATTTTGTTTTAAAACGTGTTGAAATAGTTTACTTGAATGAAGGGAATTCATTGTTTTTCAAACATGCATAAAACTAGGCATTCACTTTTCTTTATTGCTACATCCAAAATTGCTGGTAGTCAGTCAATTCTGTGCCAGATGGAGTGAGGTTCCTAGGATGACCCACCTAGCATGTGGTATGTATCTTTCTGTGTTGGCTCATTCAGTCTCCTCTTCAGTACATTGTAAAAAGATAAGTATAATACTACTAGAGGCCCGTTGCACAAAGAGATTCGTGCAATAGGCCTTCCCTTCCCCTGGCTGCCGGCACCGGTTTTCCTCTGGCAGCTTTCAGTCTTCACGGCTCTGGACGGAGCCTTCAGTCTTCGCGGCTCCAGATGAAGCCTTCAGTCTTCACTCTGCAGCTTCGCCCCTACGTATGCAAATTATCCGCCATATTTGTTGGGTTAATTTGCATACTCTCCTGATTGGCTGGTGAGGATAGCAGAGGGACGGTTAATTTACATGTTTGTCTATTATTAGGTGAGATAGAATCTTCTATACACCTAGAGTGAAGTATGTGAATGATTCCCAATGAGAATATAGAACATTTATGTGAAAATACCTTAGTTTCTGACAAAAGAGGAGAACATTATGTCTCATTGAGTTATTAAAATATTTAAGAATTAACTTTTGGTGCCATATCCCATCTTTTTAGTATTTCCAAAGTAAATCTACTTAAATAATGTTTATTTAGTTTATTAGAATGGTATTTATAAAATGCAATGACCAACTGTCTCTCCAGCCCAGTGACAAGGTATACTTTGTTATACTATCTACAAACTTAGAGGACATAAATCTAATCACATGATTACATAGGTTGGAAAACTGAGGCTCACAAAGATGAACTATTTGGCCCAGGGTAGCATAAGTGGTTAGTAACTGAAAATATGAGCTCATGAATCTGGGTTATGTTCTCTTTCCACTTCATCGCCCTGCTTTGCCAACATGTAGAATCACTTCTTTTTCCAAAGAACCAAAAATAATTCTGTCACTGTTGCCTTTTATAAAATATATAGGTAGCACTTGTTCTAATTTGTGGGCTATAGAAAATAATCCATCATTAAAAGAAAAAGAATCATATAGCCTTAGGAGATTACACATATAGTGATCAATAGTTACTGGATACATTTTTTCTTTCACTTTTATTGTCCCAAGTGTTACTAGAGAAGTCAAAAGAGTGTAATTTATTGGAAGCAGAGAAAGTACTTACCACTCTGCATCTCTTGATATTTTATGAAGCTATACTATATAACTATGATTGGTGAGTATGGGAATTTTAAAAGGGGCAATTAAGTGCTTATATGGCACTAACATCCTTTGAAGGGAATCCAGAAGTGAGACTTGGCTATAACTATAGTTTTCTCAAAAATTTATGTATTAAAAAAGTGACATAACAGGACTGTCCTATAATAGTTTATTGATGTAACTTGTTAAATTAAATAATGTGTTCATGTATTTATATAATTTAGTAAATCTCTACCCTCTATTTTCTTCCTTTTTCATTCTAAGAGAGGAAATCCTAATTTCTTATTTAAATTGAATTTCTAAAATTCTAATTATAATAATTCAATGCACTTCACTCTCACATACTGTGATTTCCTGATCAATTAAGTATGCCTTTCTAGCACATTCTGTTCAGAATAAATGTCAAAGTTAGACATGATTTCTATTACTCTACAATGCGTGACTAGAGTAAAATCATTTTTGTAACAAGATCAGTACAGTGGGTGGAAGTAAAGCTGGAAGCCAGAAATGTTTGTGAATGACATAAACATAACACTGATGCCACACTCAGGGTGTCTTTTAGTCACCTTCCCCTTTTAATGATACCAAAAATGCTTGATGCCATTGCAACAACATCTTACACCAGGTGAATGGGACTGTGGAGAAAACACTGACAGAAGGAAATGGCAATGCTAATTAATTACAGATAAAATTGGTTATAGTGCAAAATTTACCCCCAAAAAAGCATGACCATGTGAATACATTTTTATTGGACCCATGAAAAGGAGTGGTCTTAACGCTTATTCTTCATTAGCTTCCTGGTAAACAGTTTTTTTTCTGCTTCTTTTTCCTCCCGACACATTAAAAGAAACATTTCTGCTCTCATCTAAACTCATTCTTGGAGGATACAGTCTCTTTTATCTACTTTAGTACTTTGCCTTTTTCAATTGCCCCCATTGTAATATTACCATTCATTATATTGTCTATGTGAAAAAAGATATTGTATCATTTCATTTACTTCACTTTTGTTACCTTCTATTGTTGCTAAAAATCAGACCAATCTTTTTTAAAAAAACATATTTTTATTGATTTCAGAGAGGAATGGAGAGGGCGAGAGAGAAACATAAATGATGAGAGAGAATCATTGATCAACTACCTCCTGCAACCCGGGCATGTGACCTGACCAGGAATCGAATCGTGACCTCCTGGTTCATAGGTGGACGCTCAACCACTGAGTCACACCAGCCAGGTGAAAGCTAAAATTTTATCAAGGTTTTCAAAGCTCCTGTATAATTGGCCTCTCCTATCCCTACAACCCAAACTCCTATCGCTCATATTCCTTATTAATTATTCCATTCACATTATTATTACAGTCCTTGAAAGTCCTACACATGTTCTAATCTTCTGAGTTTTTATATTTTTTCTTCCACATCCCACGAAAGCATTCCCAAGTTGTTCACAAAACATATTTCTACCTGTAGTCCATATCTAAGCCTAAATGTCCTCCTGGCTTTCTCTGAACACCTCACCTTTATTATCTTCTATTTATTTAATTTAAATAATGTTTACATAATGAGAGAGAGAGAGAGAGAGAGAGAGAGAGAGGGAAAGAGAGAGAGAGAGAGATTTGCTTTAGTGTTATGTTTATATAGTTCACATTCATTTTTGAATTCCAGCAATACTTCTATCCACTGTACTAATCTTACAGAAAGGATTTTACTCAGCTAGTACTCAGCTAGTTTATTATAGACTAGTGTAAATATATACTTTTTTAATGTTTTGGGCTGTCAAGTCAAAGCATTCCTGTACTACTGGCCACTTTTTCCCTAGTACTTACACAAGTGCCTACATTCTGTTGACACTTAATAGATGTGATTCGAATAAATATATTAATAGATTGATATTGATATTTAGAGGGTATATAGAGAGAAGATGTACCACCTGGAGAAAATAAGTAAGGAAATGTTAGTACAGTTGCGAAGACAATAAATTTTACAAGACAACTAGAAGAAAAGAAAAAGTGTATGTATAAATATAATAGATTTTTAAAAATTATGGTTAAAAGTCATGACATACAACTTACTATCTTAACTATTGTAAGTGTACAGTTCAGTATCATTAAGTGCCTTTATGCTGTTGTACAACCATCACCACCACCATTTCCAGACATCTTCTCCTTGCAAAACTGAAACTCCATACACATTAAACAACTGTCATTCCCCTGTTTTCCCCAATCCTTTATTATTGGGGAAACCATTTATTTATTATTCTTCCTGTGTCTATGAATTTGTCTACTGTGGGTACCTTGTATAAGTAGAATCATACAGTATTTGTATTTTTTGTAAATACTTTTCTGTATCAATTGATATGATTTTTTTTAATCTTCTTTAGACTCACAGTATGGTGAATTAAACTGATTTCCAATTATTAAACCACACTTACATTCCTGAAATGAACCAGACTTGGTTGTGGTGTATTCATTTTATATATTATTAGCTTGAGTTTGTTTATGTTTTGTTGAGGGATTTTGCATGTATGTTCATATTAGACTGCTATTTTCTTTTTAACACTGTCTTTCTCTGTTTTGAAATGAAAATAATACTGCCCTCAATAATTGAGTTGCAAAATGTTCTCATCTTCTATTATCTGGAAGGGATATTGTATTATTTCTTCTTTGAATGTTTGGTATAATTTTCCAGGAAAACCATTTGGGCCTGAAGCTTTCTTTTATGAAATGTTTTTAATAACTACTTCAGTTTCTTTGTAATTATAGGACTGTAGACATGAGCTATTTGATCTTGAGTAAGTTTCAGTATTTTTTAGATGTTAAAATATTGCTCTATTTAATCTATGCTACTGAAAATGTGTGTATAAATTTCTTCATAATATTCCTCATTCTCTTGATGTCTATGGATCTTTAGTGATGTCCCACCTTTCATTCTGATACCAGACTATGTGCATTCTCTTTTTATTTGTCAGTCTTACTAAACATTTATAAACTGTATTGCTCTTTTTAAATCAAAAGTTATTGGTTATTCTGTTTTTCTTTATTGTAATTCTGTTTTCAATTTTACTGATTTAACATATATTTATTATGTCCTTTATTTGCCTTCTTTGGTTTATTTTGCTCATATGTTTATGCTTATTTAAATGGAAAATGCTTTTTTTTATTTTACTTTATTTTACAACTATTTTTATTGTTTAAAGTATTACATATGTTTCCCTTTTATTCCCATTGACCCCTTCAGGCCTGTCCTCACCCCCCACCTGAGGCCTTAATTATTGATTTAAGACTTTGCTTCAAATCAGTGGTAGGCTGAGTTATTCATAACAATTTTTGTGAGGTCACTTTCCTAAGCTCTTTCCTTTCTTTGATCTCCACAGTAATTTTTAGTTCCCAATGGTTCCATTTTTTCACTCTTTCAATTATAAAGGGAGAGCTTTAATTTATTTTCTCTGCCATTCACCTCAGCTACAAAGACCATATATCCATGGTTAATTGATGGGAGGCCAGTGAGAAAAGAAAAGCAACAGAAGATGGTCCCATTTGCTTGAAACCACAACCCCAAATACAGGAGCTATTTCCAGTCCCTTCAAATGTGGACACTGCAGGCTGCTATTGCAACCACTGCTGTAGACACAAGTTTGCTGAAGTCCCAGACAATGGAGAAAATGTAAAACCAACCAACCAATAAAATAAATGGTTGATGTCTGTACAGTCTGAGTGTCAGCAGTTCTCTTTCCCACTCTACAAAAAGGAATGTGGAGAAATCTGGAAGAGTTATTTCTGGAAACCAGAAAACAGATATACTAAAAATTTGAACCATATTGAGTATATATTTCTTTTTAAAATTTTCTTTATTGATTAAGGTATTACATATGTGTCCTTATCCCCATTACCCCCCTCCCCCCCCCCATGTCCTCACCCCCCTGTTGTCTGTGTCCATTGGTTAGGCTTATATGCATGCATATAAGTCCTTTGGTTGATCTCTCCCCCTTACTCCCACCCTCCCCTACCTTCCCTCTGAGGTTTGATGGTCTCATCGAATATATATTTCTAATGCAAATACAGTACACATAAGAAATACATTTTAAAACTCAAAAGATAATAAGGAAAAGAAAGAAATCCATAATAATGTGTCTAAATATAAATTTTTAAAGTAGTATTTTTAAGTAGTTAATAGAGTATGTGGCATTAATTTCTAAAAATAACATTCAATTTCTAAAAATAACATTCAATTTCTAGTCAACCCGAGGTTCGCACACCATATATGAGAAAATGCAATCCTAGTATATTATATTTTTCACTATAGAAAAATGTGTACAAAGTCAAGACAGTGAAAATACTGTTCATGGGTTTTAAATGTTAGTTTCCAATGATGAATAAAGGACAAAAGACTTGGTTGTAAAACAAAATTGAGCAACTTTGAAATTATAAAAAAAAAATGGTTTGAAGAAGTTAGAGCTGAGTGCAATAAGGGACTGTAAGACTCAGGAAAGGTAGAAAAAAGAGTGGAAAATATGTATATGGATATTGAAATAAAGGTGTCATCAGATTTATGAAAAAAAGGAATGATTCAAATAATTGCAGAGATAAATTTAAATGGTCACCAAAGCACATAAGTACAAACTCAACCAGGAAAAATATTTAATGATTACTATGGTGAAAGAGCCTTAGAAATCTGAGTTTTCCTAACTTTTTAGATAATGACAATAATGAATACTGCAGAAACTTTTAAAATCAACTCAATGGGATTTCAAATAGCACCTCAACATGCAAATAATTTACTCCTAATAAATAAAAAATATAATGAAGAATTTAAAAGCCACTAACAGGACAGACACTTCAGGGATTACTAAGCAAAACAACCTGAGGTGAGATAGACATGAATCTGCAAATGAAAATAACTAACTTATTACACTAAAAGTTAATAGAAAGATACAATATCTAACTATAGCACTGAAAATTCTGAATTTTAAAGATTATTATAAACTTCTAGAATCATCTTTAGGAGAGAAAAAAAGAAAATAGTTACAAGGCAGAGTATAAAGGAAGCTGTGTCCTTAGAGATCTCAAGTCAACAATAACAGTAATACACTAACAACAGCAAAAATAGCAATACCACCAGCCACCAATAAGAAAAAAAAATATTTAATAGGTCACAATTTTGAAGAGAAATCAAAATTTTCCAGATGCTCAACAGGTAAAAATTAATTAGTTGAAAAATATTATCAAGCCATATCTAGACAAAGTAGAAAGGAGAATAAAAATAATCACAAATGGGAAAATATAGACTTAAAAAGACAGTGATCTATGCTCCTTCAGCCACAAGAGAAATATCCTCAGGACTTAGTAGGGGAAAGTGAAACAAAGAAGTAAAGAAGTTTAAGTGCTGCTAGAGCTCAAGAACATTGGCACACTCTGCTGGTTCACTCTGTTGGTAATGGGTGTCCTCACGCCCCCCACCTCCTCAAAATTCTGCATATCCTTAGTGCAGCAGCTAAAACTTTAATTCCTTGACCTTTCACCAAAACCCTTTGTTGAGCTTCTCCCATTGCTGGGTGAGGTTCATATGGAGTTCTGTGATAAAGTGTATTAGCTCTTCTGCAAGTCTAGGAATCATTGAAGTCGGAGGATAGAAATGAGAGGAGAGAAACATGGGGTCCAGTTCATTGTAGTGTATTCCAGCTCACTTTAGAGTGTGCCTGGCTATTCCCTTTGCATGTTCATCTTTCCTTCTTGTAGCCAGACCTTCTAACTTCAGGACCAGTCCAGTACCAGATGCCAGGGAAACAGACGTGTATAAAGGGCTTAACTCACAATAATAACAGATTACATCAGCATATTAAATTCCTTTTATCACTCTTAATGTTTCTGCTTCTTTGACCAAACTCTGAAAGGTATATCTTCCTAAAACAGAATGGCTATGTCATTGTTCTTGAAGCAAAGAATATAATAATGGTTTATTTAAAAATAGTAAACATAAACTAAAACATAAATGGAAAAGAGTACAGTAGAAAGATCTAAAGTAGGTTAATTTCCTCAATTTATAAGATGAAAAAGGATGGTGTGCAATAAGAATAAATAATATTCTAAACCAATGGTTGGCAAACTCATTAGTCAACAGAGCCAAATATCAACAGTACAACAATTGAAATTTCTTTTGAGAGCCAAATTTTTTAAACTCAAACTATATAGGTAGGTACATTGTTATTAACTTAATTAGGGTACTCCTAAACTGGCCTTTGCTAAAAACGTCCTCAATCTGATTGAGGTACATTCGCTGAGGTCGACCCCTTCCAACTCTCCCATCCACACTTGTCTTGTATACTTGTTTCGTCTATCTTTTGTCACCGGTGCGCGATTTGCAGACGCAACTAGCACTAACCACTGCACATGAGACTGCTGACTGACTGGCTTACTCAACTCGTGCATGAATCACGCGTGCCTCCCCCGTGCTGCGCTGTGTCTCCTGTCGCCTGACCAACTGACACCCCCCACTTCTTCTAATGCCACTTCTTCAAAATAGACTTGCCCAGGCCAAAAACCGACTTCTGCGCTTGGGCCACGAAGTTTCAATCGCACTGTACATGCGCGCCCGCACGTGGTATTTTGTGGAAGAGCCACACTCAAGGTGCCAAAGAGCCGCATGTGGCTCGCAAGCCGCGGTTTGCCGACCACTGTTCTAAACCATCAATCCCATAAGATTTCTGAGGAAATGCAATTTACTCTACAAAGAGAACATGGAAAAGTCTTTCTGGTGTTTGGACTAGATCTCAAGTGTCCATAGAACATTTTAAGAACATGATTTGAATGAAGAAAAATATGATTTTTATTGGTAGATGTTATTCTATATTTTTTAATAGTGGGAAATAAAGTCCTCTGGTTTACATTGATGGTGTATTAGCAACACACATTCTTTGTGATATGGCAATGCTTTCTATTGGTAACAACTCACTCTCTTCTGGTTGACAAAGAAATCTCAAAGTTGCCAGCACAGGGAATAAGAAACATATCAACACATCAAATAGGGTACTGTGAAAATGTAAAAATGTAATTTTATAAATTATCTTCCTCCTGCCCAAGTAGAAATGCAATATACTCAATAAAGTAAAAAGGAGAAATTGTACTATTTTATCAACTTTGACTTTAAAAGCTGTTAATACTGCCCTAACCAGTTTGGCTCAGTCGATAGAGTGGCGGCCTGCAGGGTCCCAGGTTCGATTCTAGACAAGGGCACATGCAGGGGTTGTGGGCTTGATCCCCAGTAGGAGGTGTGCAGGAGGCAGCTGATCCATGAGTCTTTCTCATCATTGATGTTTCTATCTCTCCCTCTTCCTTCCTCTCTGAAATCAATAAAGAAATATAAGTATAAATTTAAAAAGCTGTTAATACTTAACATTATGCAAATGACATGGCTTTCTGACACTGATTCCTCAATCCAAGTAAAACTGGCATATCTATTTCCTGGTATGTTTGCATATGTCTCAGTAGAGGAAGCTTTAAGAAATACACTCTGAAATTTTTAAATTTTAATTTATTGTTACCTTTGAGTTAAATGTGTGTATAGTTTCAATAACAATGTGATGAGGAAAAAAAATGTGATGAGGGAAGGAGACTTGACTTGGGGTGATGAACACACAATGCAACATACAGATGCTGTATTACAGAATTGTACACCTAAAACCTATATAATTTTATGAACCAATGTTACCCCAATAAATTCAATAAAAATGTAATGAGGAATGTTTTGACTCCTGACAGTTAAATTGTAACAATAGAAGAAAATTACACTTGAGCATAGATTTCTGAGGGCAAACTAGTCAAGGACTGAAATGAGCGGGGGAAAGTAGTTCCAATTAGACAGTATGAAGAGTCAAGCCAGAGGGAGGGGATAAAATGAGTTAAGGGTTTATACACGTACAAAGAGAAATAAAGACACATGAGCAAGTGAACAAATAGCCTCGTAAAATGGTTATTGAGCTGTGCTAAGTCAAGAGCTAAACTGTGTTGAGATCAAAGTGAAGAGTTTCAGAAAATTCAACATTAATTTGCACCAAATGTGTCAGCTGTAAAATCATATGGGAATCAAAGCTTATTTTTTGAAAAATTTCCTTTTTTGTTAGGCAATCACAGAAAGTTAAACATTTAAAAATTTGCAATGAGTTTTTTTTTATTTAACAACTTTAATTATGGTGACTGAATGTATAAAATTTAGTCAATAATGAAACAAAGGAAATATATAAGGGAGTAAAATGTATTTTATACTGTATAGATATAATATATATGTTTTAAAGTTAACAGCATGCCTTATACAAATAAGGGAGAGGGAGAAAGGGATAGAAACATCAATGATAAGAATCATTGATCAGCTGCCTCCTACATGCTCCACACTGGGGATCAAGCAAGCAACTCTGGCATGTGCTCTGACCAGAAATTAAACCGTGACCTCCTGGTTCATGGGTCAACACGCAACCACTGAGCCACACCAGTTGGCTAGAAATGGTCTCAACTTTAGTCATTGGTGGGTTTTATTGTTTTCTTAACCCTCGAATTTAAATATTCATTTGAAATTCAGTTTTGTCTTTGTCAGTTTATACATGTTTAAGTTAACCCAATGTTCATATTTTTAAGAAAAAAGATTGCAATGACCAGAAATCAGTTAAAAAGTGACAGAGACAGAGGCTAGGGAATGTTCCTAGAGAAGACAATATTTAAGTCTGAAATAATGGGTATGGAAAGATGCCAAGTGAATATTAATCGGGTTTTAAACTTGCTGCTGCAGTGGTCAATTATTTTGCAAGCCAATTTGAGACATTTAGCATAGCTTCACTTAAAGCTAGTTTTAAACGTTATTTAACACTACACATAAAGTTGATTTTTAAAGAATTGATGTGGGCAGTTAAGCAGTTTTCGCTGCAGCATTTGACATCTGCTGCTTAGCAAATAATAACATTAGTAAAGAAACGAGATGTTCCACAATAAATGGAGTGGATAGTCTAGTAAATCACTAGCAAATTAGCCATTAATCTTTTCCTGATCAAGGCTGGGATATGGTTAAAAACAAGAAGGGAAAAGAAAATAAGAACAGCTGGTCAGGAGAGTAAAACATAAAACTAAAGTAAATGTTACCATTTGGATAGAAGACAAATGTTTCCAAATCAAGGAAAACGAATCACACTTAAACAATAGATTTGAATCCCTTTTCTGTCTCTTCACAGTGAAACACTTTTGATTATGAAATTACAAGTTCTATCCAAGACTAAGTGTAAAGGTCTCTATTCCTTTCTGTCTGCTAAATTTTACCTCTGCCAAATTTTAGCAGATGGAAATTATAGCAACACCTACTTCAGGACAAGGAAGAGCTGATAATTTCCCTAAGTAACATTAGTTTACCAGCATGGAGACAGAATAGTTTAGAGACTATGCAGTGGTTCTCAACCTTCTGGCCCTTTAAATACAGTTCCTCATGTTGTGACCCAACCATAAAATTATTTTCGTTGCTACTTCATAACTGTAATGTTGCTACTGTTATGAATCGTAATGTAAATATCTGATATGCAGGATGGTCTTAGGCAACCCCTGCAAAAGGGTCGTTCGACTGCCAAAGGGGTCGCCACCCACAGGTTGAGAACCACTGCATAGAGGAAAACAGGATAAAAAAACTAATGGGAGTGAGAAATATCTCCCTACATCCACACTTCCTATGTAGTAGAGAGTAGAAGGGAATCTTTAGAAATCTATAGTCATAATATTGGAAGATTTTTTTTAGCAACCTTTATATACATAGCCACCATGCTATCAAAGATTGAACTAAAACACTGAATTATTGTCATAAATTCTACTTAATCCTTTATGTATGTTAAATGCATATACAATGGCTTGAAAACAAGATAGATCAGCGATCATTAAACATCTATGATAATATTCAAACTGTCAAAGGGATAGTATGAGTTAAGGATGATAACATGAAAAATAAAAGTTCAGAGAATTTTCTTGGTGTCACTAAATAAGTATCAGCTTTTGGATTCAGGCCTTCATTGAAAATATTATTCAAAGGAACCAAAGTGTCAAGTTCAATAGAAATATGGAAAATGATTTATCATGACAGAAAAAAACATGTTCTTACAATTTTACTATTTCTAAACAGTATTAACAAATTTTATATACTAGTAAGTGGAATTTTATTTCACTCCAGAATAAAAAGTTAATCAATTTGTTCTCATCAAATAACATATAGAATAACAACCACTTTGTGTAACATGTATATTTTATGACTTCTCTCAACATCAGTAACCTTTTTAAAGACATTATAAAAAACAATAAAGTAATTATCTTTAATTAAAATTTATCTTTGCATTAAGAATGCAAACAGCTTGTGATAGTGCAAGACAATCTTAAAATGAGCATGTTTGCATTTTAATTACACACTTCCAGTCCTTCTTTGATCAAATGAAATCTTTTTTTTTCAAATGAAGTTTATGGACAGTCATTTAATATATTTTCAAGTAATTAACTAAGTATGCATTTCTTTCACACTCTTCTTTCTTATTTAGAACCACAGATTATGGGTGATCCTTGAGAAGTCACTTACTATTCCATTTCAATCTCCATTTCTTTAATAATTTACACTATAATCCTTTCTAACTCACCACTCTGTCAGTCCTTGGCAAATTGAGTCAGTGCCTTCATTGGTATAACTGGGCCTGCTACAGAATGTTCTTATGGTTGGGTATATGCATGATGATCAAGTTGAAAGGCACTGTAGTAGTCACTACAATGATTTATGATTATCCAGCTTTGGGTTGTAACAAATAGAGCCTTTATGAGCATTCTGGTACACATCCTATTAAAAAAAAGTGTAATATGCAAATTATCCATCACTCCATCACAAAGATAGTGGTACCCATAGCCACAAGATGGTGGTGCCCAGTCCCTTCAGCCCCGCTGAAGTCCCCCAGTCCTGGGGGGGGGGGTAGCCACTGTGGAGGGCCTCTGGGCTGCGGAGAGCCTCTGGGCAGTGGGTGCAGAGTGGCCAGGCCCCTCAGAGAGCACAGAACCACAGGGAGTGGGCCTAAGCCATTACGGCTCCTGGATTGTAGAGGGCTCCCCTGAGGGCTCCCAGATTGGAGAGGGTGCAGGTCGGGCTGAGGGACCACCCCCCCTTGTGCACGAATTTTGTGCACCAGGCCTCTAGTCTATAATAATAGAAGAGTAATATGTTAATTACACAGGACAGTCAAATGACCTTCTGGAATGACCAGTGGGTGGGGGGCAGGGCCAGTGAGCCTGCATCGCCAACCCAGCCATGGTAGTCCCGGAAGTGCCCCCCCTTCCACAGAGGCAGTGGGAGAGGTGGCGCCAGGACTGGGCCCTTGCCACCTCCAGTTCTGGCCCCTTCCCACCCCTTCTACAGAGTAGCGGGAGAGGTGACTCCAGACCGGGCCTGTGCCTCTGCTGGTCCTGGGCCCAGCAATGCCCCTTCTGCAGAGGCAGCAGGAGAGGGGGCTGCATGGTCCCAGTCCCAGCTCTGCCACTTCTGCAGAAGCAGCCTCAGAGGCAGCTGCACAGGCCTGTTCCTGGTGCCACGCCTCCACAGAGGTGGGGGGACATGGGGCAGCATGGTCCCGAAGCCTCCACAGAGGCTGGACAGGGTACGACCGCAGTGCCTCAACCTCCCCTAACCCATTCCCTAGCCAGCCTAGCCCCAGATTGCTGCCCCCCACCAGTGGGCAGGGGGCAGGGCCAGAGCTAAGAAGCAGCAAGTCTGCTTCTGGTTGAGCCACATTGTCCCCCTCCACCCCCTCAGCCAGAAGCTGGGCTCATGGCTGGCAAGTGCAGCAGAGGTAGCATGAGCCTCTCTTGCCTCCATGGCAGGTGGGCAGTAAGGAGCAAGGGATCCTGAACTGCGAGAGCCCCAGACTGCAAGGGGGGTGTCTGAGTTCCAGCTTAGGCCCAATCCCTGGGGGTTCCTGGACTGAGAGGGCACAGGCTGAATTTCGTGCACTGGGCCTCTAGTCTTCTTATAAAAGAATTAACACATATCTATTATGTTATTTACCTGGTAGTAAAATTGCTTAGTCACAAGGCATGCGTCTGTTCACTCTTTCATTTTTCTACTAATTTTTAGTCCCAATAGCAGATTATGATATTTTATGGACTTCAAGACCTCAACACTTATTTTTATCTCTCTTTGATATGTTAGTTAATCTACTGGGGGCATTATGTCATCTGCAAATAAGAGTAATTATCTCTTCCTTTCCAAACCATATCCTTTTTATTTTTCTAAGTGTACTTCTGTATTGTATCATATTATTTGGCATTGCATTGTATTGTTTTTGTGTTGTTTTGTTTTTCATTCTATTGTTCTGTCATGACCTACTCCTATAGAATGTTTTACAGTACTAATAATATCAAGCATCCTTGACTCAATTTACTATTTCTACTTTACTAATAGTATATATCATGAATGGGTTATTTTATCAATTAAATTTTCTGTACCTATAGAAATATAATCTTTTATTTCTGTTAAGATGAACTATATTGAATACTTTGTAGATGCTAAATCACTACTATTCTAGGAATAAACCTAGTTTGTTCAATATATTTACCCCTTTTATCAACTGATTTCTTTTTTAAATATTTTTATAGTTATTAAATATGTGTTCATGAGAATGATGTGTCTATCTTTTTATTTTCTTGTTATGTATCTGTCTGGTGTTGAAATCAAAGTTATTGAGGCCTCATAAAAATAAATGCTATGTGTTCCTCTTTTTTCCATTATCTAGAGAATTTTGTTTGATATTGATGTCATTCCTTTTTTAAATATTTGAAATAATTCTGTAGAAGCCAGATGGCTCTAAGTTTGAAGATTATATTTTGTAGTTTTTTTAAATAAAAAGTTTGATTTTATTAGTAGATACCAATTTTCAAATTATCCATTGCTTCCTTCATTTGTTTTGGTACATTGTGCTTTTGAAAAATTACACCTTTTAGACAAATTATCAAATTTAATTGGCATAAAGTTGTTCTTAATATCCTCCAGTCTAATAAGAAATACTAATAGTAAAACTATGATGTGAAATCATAAAAATGATGTTTGGAAATAAAAACAAACAAAACAATAAAATGATCATAACGTATTTTTAAGTGAAAAAAATTAAAAAGTGTTTTAAAATCTTTACTAATTATATAATTTTCATATGGAGAGAGGGAGGAAAATAGATTGAGACATACACATGCTAAGTACTCAGCCTGAAATCATAACAAAATTATCACAGAATAATGGGAATACAAGTGCCTATCATTTTTGTCCTTAAAGATTTTTTTCCTGCAATTTGCATGGTTAATATTACTTTCATAATGAGAACAATGTTTCCAATTGAAACAGGAGCCCATAATTTTGTCAGGATCAATCTCAAAACTAATTTAATTTTTAAAGCATATTTACAATAATCTGCATAAATGCAATTATTTTATGTATTCCAAGGCTTGCTAAAGTTTTACTTCAATATTGTGTTTTTGCAAACTAGAAGGATTTATGGTATAAAAATGTTATACTTATGATTATAGTTATTATAGCACAATTATGTAAATCAAAATTAGGAGAGGGGGAGCATATAGGGTACAGTCTGGAGAAAACATAGTACAAGCTTCAGATTTCTCTTCCAGGGCAGTCACAAAGGACACAATTCCTCCAACAAAAGCCTGTGACATATATAAATTGTTATCTATAGGAAACTTATCAATAGCCCAGGTTCTTACAGGAGCTGGTTGTGTAGGCACTCTCTATCATGTGGTAAACTACAGAGCAGCATGGACCCTCACATAATATTTGGTTTGTGTTTCAAGACTGATGGTACCACACACACACACACACACACACACACACACACACACACTCTATGAGGATACAGAAAGGTTTAGACTTGTACAGTGAGACTTTCAGAAGAGGGGTGTGTGGAGACCAGGGTGCCACCCAAGTAGGTCCTGGAAAGCAGGCTGACATAGGGTTTTTATAGTGTTTAAGAGCCGGGCCTGGGATGAGGGCTGCATAGTTTGAATCTCTTGCCAGCACCAACGAAGGGAGCACCGTACTTTTCTATTAGCTTACTCCAATGTGAGCCATCAGCTTACGAGTGAGGGACAAGGCTTAAAAGTTGTCTGTAGTGAACATCAAAATATGGAATTAGATACTTCATTACACCTTACTGTAAACATACCAAAATTTCAGATCCTAAAGTGAAAGCAGATGTACAGCATAAACCACAGTTTTAGCTCAGTAAGCCAGTCTTATCACTGAGGAAAATAGCTTAAGGATATGTTTACCCACCAAATTCATAGACACTGGCCAAGGGTCAATTGAGCAAGAAGAAGTTTCTTAGCATCAGAGTCTCAGCCATGCAGTATTAATATTTTTCAGCACAGATGTACACGGAAGTTCATGTAGACCACCTGACTGCTTTGAGGTCAGAATATTTTGTAGTTAGGCTTTAGTAAGATTTGTTTCCCAGCTTTGTTTTTGTATTACATGCAGCTAATACTATATAATAAAGAGGCAATATGCAAATTAACCCTTATGCCCTCACAAGATGGCTGCCTATGACCAGGCCGGCAGGGGGTTAGTGAGGGACAACCAAATGACTGAACAGCAGGCTGTGTGGGGTGACCAGGCCGGCAGGGGGATTAGTGAGGGGACAACCAAATGACTGAACAGTAGGCTGTGTGGGGTGACCAGGCTGGTGGGTGGGCTGTGAGGGGCGACCAGGCCAGCAGGGGGAGGCAGTTGGGGGCGACCAGGTCTGCAGGGGGGACAAGGAGGGCGATCAGACTCATGGGGGGGCAGTTAGTGGCAACCAGGAGGGCAGGCAGGTGAGCGATTAGGAGCCAGCAGTCCCAGATTGTGAGAGGGATGCCCGACTGCCAGTTTAGGCCCGATCCCGGGGATCGGGCCTAAACCGGCAGTCAGACATCCCCTAAGGGGTCTCAGATTGGAGAGGGTGCAGGCTGGGCTGAGGGGACCCCCCCCCCCTGCGCCCCCGTGCACAAATTACGTACACTGAGCCTCTAGTACAGCGGTTCTCAACCTGTGGGTCACGACCCCTTTGGGGGTTGAACGACCCTTTCACAGGGGTCGCCTAAGACCATTGAAAAACATATATAATTACATATTGTTTTTGTGATTAATCACTCTGCTTTAATTATGTTCAATTTGTAACAATGAAAATACATCCTGCATATCAGATATTTACATTATGATTCATAACAGTAGCAAAATTACAGTTATGAAGTAGCAATGAAAATAATTTTATGGTTGGGGGTCACCACAACATGAGGAACTGTATTAAAGAGTCGAGGCATTAGGAAGGTTGAGAACCACTGCTCTAGTAGGACATATTCTTGTAGAGATGTTGTAATACAGAGAAAACAAATAAAATCAACCCTCAAAACTGTGGGTTCTACCCATTATTTTGTCTATCTAAGTTCTAGGCTTTTTTAGCTATGTATTCAACTTGTTGAACATTTTCTGCTAACCCTCTGATTTATATAGTGTGAATGCTGTAGCATTTGGGCAACAGAGGTCCTTGATTGACAAGACCTGATGTCCTCGATAAGAATGAAGCAATAAATGTATAAAATAAATTTCCACCTATTTTTTCTTTCTGGCCTGAATGTTTGGTATCTGTAGTTGTCTTTACATATAGTCTAATTTTTCTTCATGTTCTCTGCTTGAAGAGCTACTATATATATTTATAAAATAAAATAATAATATAATATAAATAAAAGCTATTATCTATTTTTATAAAATATTTCCATATATTTGTTAGTTTATATTTTTGATTAGGAACTAATTAATGAAATTTTAGAGCAAACACATACAAGAAAATAGAGTTTAGTTATCTTACGTGTGTGTATTAGGTATATATATTAACATGTTTTCAAGGCCGTTAACACTTCCATTTTAATGTTACAGTTTTAAATTTCAATTATCTTCTGATACACAAGAATCAAATTATTTTTTGGTTGGAACATAGTTATAATTCTTTTAATGAATAGGAGATTGAAAATATATGCAAGGTATGGCACATTTATTGAAGTAATTATACTTTGATTGCTTAGCTACAAATTTCATACCTCCTAGCTGAGGAGTTAAATTGAAATAGCAAACATATTATAATACAATTTACCATATAATTAGCTGTTGGTAGCATTATGTATTTCAAGTAACACCATTATTAAAACATTTACAATTTACATAATCAGACAAATAATTTAATGAGGTTGAAATAGAAGAGAGTTTTTGTTTGTTTTTTTCCCCTACATACATGGAAAGACTCACAAATAGAAATAGTCGACAATTTTAAATACAGGGAATAATTAAAGTACCATAAATCAGGTCAAGATGTTTAATCCAAATAAAGCAGAAATGGGCATTTTTAACAATAAAGTATGCCCCTTTTATTTACTATTATAAAATTGCACACTTTGTTAACAAAATTGGTAAAAATAAAATGTTTTTATAGTTTCACTATTTGAACTGTAATGCATTTGATATTTATTTACAAAATGATGGTATTTAACTTACGAATTAGATAAATCTTACAAAAGTTATTTTGCTTTTATTTCTGTGAGTTGTCAAGAATGCAGAATTTTAAAAATTATTTTGATTTTTTACCTTCTGTTTATATTGTAGAGGTATCACCTGAATCTGGTCTGCTAACAGTGCTAAGGTCTAAACATGTCAAAAATAATCAGAAAAGAAAATATATAGGTACAATTATTCAAATATAAAACTGAAACATGAACTCCAAGCCACCCAGTCTCTTAGAATTTAGAAAGAGCTTGTAGAGATTACAGAGTTGAAAATTGAAGAAAATAGTCTGGTTTTAGAAATGCAGGCAAAGCTACAGGTCTTTCAGATATGACCCTAAAGAACTTAGTAAAAATACATTGTTTTTTTGCCAGCTGTTTGCCGATTTTCTAAATTACAGAAAATGAGTTTTAAAAGCCATGTGCCAGATGGAGAAAGGCTCATATTTCCTGAAGTGTCAATGAAGCTTAGTTATAGCAAGTTACATACACGAAAAATATTGGTGTACGACAAAATGATTTTGTCAAGCCAGCAGCTGTCACGATGAACTACTCATCTGCCCCCATTTGGGCAGGTTTCCCATATTTGTTACAATATTTATTATATGATAATAAAATACTGGAAAATATTCACTCTTTATGCAAGTCAGATTTTGTGGCTGTCATTTATTTAGAAAAACAATTTTAACATAATGCAATGTTGTATAACCACAATCATTTTAAGAATACATGGTTTTGTGAACAAATTCGTATTTGAATTGATGACAGAGAACCGCCAGTTATTTTTATGATTCCCATGTGTTTTTAAGTATACTTATATTTATATGCAGACATTTTGAGAAGTGGGGTATGTTTTTATTTCACAAAAGTAGAAAATTAGCCATTGATAATATCAATATACCCAAAGCTCAAATTAATTCTAAGTTTAATGTTATGAAAGGATGCCTTCACAAATATGGTACCTCCTCTTAGAAATCAATAAGCAAAAATATGTTCCTAAAGTATGAAATGGTCTCCAGTAGCACTTTTAATAGATTATACTACTAAAAGGCTTTGACATATGTAATTATTAGCCTTAGCTTTGGAAACATGAAGGAAAGAAAAGATATTTACATTGAATTTTAGTAGAAAGGTAATGTTGATTATAGCACAGGCAAAGTGAGACCCATGAGAGCTGCATTTGACTGAGGAAGGCATGGGTATGTCCCATAAATGAGCAGGATGAAGAGCAGTATTTCTCATTTCAGTGATGCTGCCCAACACCCCTATATAATAACAATAACGGTGAGGTATAAATTTACAAAGCCTTTTAGACAGTAGTTAATGAACTGCCTATATTGTCAGGAAAATGGGCTGCAGATGACTGGAGGATGAGAGGAATCTTACTCTGTGTGCTATGTTATGGGAAAGGAATTTCAAAGTGAGACAAATCAGTATTCAGCCAAGCAAAGCCCTTAGACATTCAATAGCCGCCAAGAACAAAGATGTGAATGCCCCCATTCACTGCTTGGAAGTGGTCTCTTAGCTACATGAGATGTGCAGTCTTGGAGGCAGTCAAGCAATGCAAAAGCAGAAAAAAGAAGAATTTTTTTCCCCTGCCTCACGGGCAAGCACGTGCTCTGTCTACTTTCTAGTTCGTTGCTGTCTATGGGACAATTGCTGAACTACCAACAATTTCTTACCAAGATATTCCTCCCAAACGTATTTGAAAAAATTTGTCTTCTATTTACAACTGGTGTTTCTTTTGTTTGAAAGGCATTTTTTTTTTGCTTCGAATGTTGAATAACAATAATCCTACATTTTACATGGAAGAATCTTATAGCTTAGGTGGAAGAAAGCATGCTAAAAGTTCTTCTGATGCATGTTACTACTACTATTGCTATTAGCTCACATGTATTAACTATTTGCGATGAGTCAGATATTGTGTAACCACTTTGTGTGAGTTATTTTTTAAACCTCACAGCTTTCTGAGAGACTATTATTAATATCAACATCATCATTTAATTGACTTTCCCGAGATGCATGGCTGGGAAGTGACTAAGGATCTGAAGCCGGGCAGGCTGCCTTGAGAAAGGCAGTCCAAAGCAATTTGCTATATTAGATTTCATAATATCTGGACAACATTCCTCTGCATCTGGGTCACAGATAATACAACATTAGACATTCATGGAAGCTGCCTGGGTGTCTAAGGTGTGATTTTGCTCCTAATTTGTTCTGTAGACATATGTAAAAACCATTTGTTTTAGAAATTATTGGCCCATGGGGTCATTCCTGAGTACATCCCCTCTGCCCCCAAACACACACAGTCTTAACTAATGATTAGGAGAACGGTTTAAAACATCATTGTTTCAGCTCCCAATGGGCCTGGCCAGGGAGTCAGCCTCCACACCCCTATTATTGCTCTCCCTGCTACCGTCCTGGTTTCCTCCCGGAGAGGCAGACCTCCACCTTCTCTGGGGAAAAATTGGTTCTGTAGATGTCCTGGAAGCTCTAAGAGTGAGTTAAAAAAAAAGGCAAGAAAACAAATAAAAAACAAAACATTAGGCTAAGACAGACAAATCTTCGGGTAGACTCCTATGAACTTTGGAATTGAACATGTTTATCTCTTCGTTGGGTGTGGATGTCTGTTTTCCTCATATCCTTAGATGGTTTGGTGTGGAGTTAACTGACAGCTGTCACTATGAATAGAGCCATGTATATTCCATGGAAGGGGGAGTAGGGATAGCAATACACTGAGGGGCCAGATTATTATGATTGGCCAGATTATTATGACCACCCCATCAGTACTTCATTGGGCCACCTTTTGCCTTCAATACTGTGGCGATTCTTCTTGGCATTGACTCCACGAGATGTTGAAAGGTGATGCGAGGAATCTGACACCATGCCTGATGAATAGCACTGTCCAGTTCTGTGAGATTTGATGGTTGTGGAACCAGCTGCCTGATGGTTCTTTTAACTTCGTCCCACAAACGCTCAATTGGATTGAGATCTTGTGATTGTAGGGGCCACCTAAGCAAGGTAAAGTCTCCCTCATGTTCTCGAAACCACTCCTGCACAATATGAGCACTGTGGCATGGCGCATTATCTTGTTGGAAGAAGCCATCTCCACTGGGCTACGCCATCAACATGATAGGATGAATTTGATCAGCAACGTTACTTAGGTATGTTGTGCTATTCAGATGTTTATAATGGTCTGGCCCTCTAGCAACTTCAGCGCAAAATTATAGCTAATTTGCCTACAAACATCAGGTAGTCATAATAATCTGGCCACTCAGTGTATATCACATTATCAACCCTGGTGTGCCTGGAGTTCTTAAGAAATGGTGCTTATATCTAAATGTAATACTGAGATGCCCTGACTGGTTTGGCTCAGTGGATAGAGCATCGGCCTGCGGACTGAAGGGTCCCAGGTTCGATTCCGGTCAAGGGCATGTACCTTGGTTGTGGGCATATCCCCAGTAGGGGGTGTGCAGGAAGCAGCTGAATCAATGTTTCTCTCTCATTGATGTTTCTAGCTCTCTATCCCTCTCCTTCTCCCTTCCTCTCTATAAAAAAGATCAATAAAATATATTTTTTTTTTAAAAAAATAAATGTAATACTGAGAGTTAATTGCTGGTAAAATATTTGTAGTTGTGGTCCTTCAGTTTTGAGGTATTTGAGCAACAGTGTTTCTGTAATGTGGTTGCTGAGAAGCTTATGTAAAAATGATGTTCTGAGTATCCCCTGACTCTGTCCACTGACTCTGTCCAAGGGCATCGCTCCTGGAGCCAAGTTTGCCACCACAGAAAGAGAAAAAATACAAGGATGTTCGTGGGTGGGTATCACCCACTGAACCCAACTCAGGGATTTGCCTGAGATGGACTCCCCCAAACCCCCCACTCTCTACCTAGTGTCTTGGGCCACAGTTCATTCACCCACCTGTACACCAATTCCTTTGGTTGTGTCCGATTTTTACAGTGGTCCATGCAGTGGATATACAATAATTAGAATAAGGCTAACCTTGTATATTCCATTCAAAATAAAAAGGTTTACAAGGGAAAGGAAATAAAGTGCTATTATCAATTTCTCTCAAGCAAGAGCTAAGCTTGTAAAAAATATATTGTGTTGCTTATATCAGTTAGTGAATGAATTACAATAAAACTTTCAAACAATATGTATATGTTCCTAGCCTGAGATTTAGAGGTAAACATATATTTTCTGAGCTTCAACCACAAACAACCTTAGGGTCTAACCTTACTACCTATACTCATATCTCACACATTTTTTACGATCAATGAGGTAAGTAAGGCAAAGTTTAAAGCCATCAAAATGATTTTCTTTTTTGTGTGAAGTGTTATAAATATATCAGAACCTGAAATAAAAGTTAGAAGTGTACTAATTGGGTTGTGTTTCACCAAAGAGAAGGAAAGTGGGTTCACTTTGACTAAAAAGGGGTTTTGTGCTTAACTGCTGTAGGGTGAACTATGAGAAGTTGAACTTTCACACACAGAAGAGAAATAAGTTCACAGGTTTCAAAGAGAGAATGCATTCTGGAATTCAGAATAATGAGGAGGTAGCTGTACTATTCCCAATATAGGCCATTGATGCCTCTCAATTTCACTGAAGCAGTTCTCTGGCAAGTGAAGAAGCATAAATGATTCAAGGAGTTACCAGAATAAGATATTCATTTCTTCTTCTAACATCATAAGACTTTTATTAGAGCTTTATTTTGGATTTCAAGTAATAGGACATTAATAAATGAAGGCAGATTAAGCAAAAATGATACAGGACACCCTACACACACACACACACACACACACACACACACACACACTAAAGTCACACAGAGCTACAATTTGGAAGCAGCCTGATCCTAATCACCATTCAAAGGAGACAATCTGGCATAAGCCAGGAATATGCACATCAGCTAGCTGAATGAATGAGATGTAAACTTTGCCTGTATTAAGTCATCAAAATGTTGGAGGTTAATTTTTAAAGATAGAATACATTACAGAATTCAGAAAAATGAGGAGGTAGCTGTACTAGTCCCAGTATAGGCCACTGATTCTAGTGATCGAAAGACTCCCAGATATCCCTGAGGAGCTGATCAGTACTGATTCTCCTTTTATCTGGATGGTCACCTGAGACATTATTCTTTCTCCAGAAGGGCAATTGAGTCCACATGGCAAAAGAACCTATTCAGATCTGCAGAGTTTAATAGTTTAACATCCCCTGTGAGAAAACTGTTCCTAACATCACCAATTATAAATTTCTTGAGAAGAAATTTATTGTTCTCACTTGAGATGTCTACTCCTTGTTCAGTTAGGTGATCTGAACAGATGTGGTGAAATCTCCGCAAATAATGAATTATCTGATCTTATCACAAAAGGAAAGCTGGAAGACAAACTCACACTCACCCTTCAAATGAATTTCTGGCAGTTATGTGTGGGACTTTTACTAATACCATAATATAATTCATATATGAATAAAAGACTTATTAAAAGTAGAGTCATGATTAATTTAAAATTTCCTCCTTTTATATTTTAGCTACGTTGCCTTCAACCATCAAAGAGCAATAATAAGTGGGATTTAAAGTTAACATCATATAATAGTAGATTTCTATGGGGAAACCAGTGTTCTGTATATTCTTCCTGTGATATGATTTCATTGAACTTTCTTATAGCTTGTTCTCTTCACTTAGATCCCATCTGCATCACCAGCTTGTTTGTTTTCCTTGGGATTAAGGGTTGTTTTAATATTGGCCGTCTAGATCCCCGTAGCAATGCAAATGATAAAATTTAACAAAGCAGGAGGTGAAGTAATCCCCCAGGAAGGAAACATATTTTTCTATTTGCCTTTTTATTCCACACGTGTTGCTAAGTTGTGTGAGTAAAATGTGTTTGTGTGTATTGCGTTTGAGGCGATTTTCTACAATTTAACATTCAACCTTCGATTTTATCACATTTTTAAAATATGCATAACTGATGTGCATATATGTATATATATTGTGTTTCAGTTTATAGGACATCATTAGGAGAATAATATATAAATATAGCTAACATTCATTCAAATGATTGCTGAGATACTGCAATTAAAAAATTGATGTGTGAAGAATTCTGAGGTGTTTTTTTTGTTTGTTTTGGGGTTTTTTGTAGTTAGAGAAGCTCTCCATAATGGAAAAAGTAACCCACAACATTCCAATGACTTAACACAGGAGAAGTTTATGGTCACCCATTCAGCTAGCTGATGTGGGTATTCCTGCCTTATGTGGGATTGTCTCCTTTGAATAATGATTCGATTCAGGTTGCTTCCAAACTAGAGTGCTGTGGTCCCCTAGAAACTCTAGTCCTCTGCCATCATTCCTCCAAAGGGACAGGAGGGAATGAGAGGAAGGCTCTCCAGATTATTAATTAGCTTTACCTAGATACATCTCACCTCTGCTCACATTGCATTGTGGGCAACTCATACGACTACCACATATCAAGGGTCTAGGGAACATCATCACTAGCTGAGATGCCACTTCCCAGTGAGAGCTGTATGACATGGAAAAGGAGACACAGATTTTGGAAATCAATCATATATGTTAAAAATCATCAGGAAATTTAAAAGAAGCTTCTCACCTGGAACAGAGTTAATCAATCTCAGCTTTGTACATAGTTTAGCACTCACCAAATATGAAATCTGGCTCTACATTCCTTCTTGAATGTGAAATTTTAATACAGTGAAAGCCAGGTAACAGCACAGGTAAGATTTTCTGAATTGGGAGTTATCCTGGAGTATAAACCATTACTTAATACATAAACACACACACACACACATATATATATTTTACTATTATATGTGCCAAGCTAGGATTTACCATAAAGAGTATATTAAATTAGCAATCTATATATATAAAAGCCAAGTGACTGCAACATCGGAAAAACCCGGAACAACCAGAATGACCAGTCGCCAACCGGCCCGATCAGGGCCCTGATTGGCCCCCCCAACCTCCCATGGCCCCTGCCCCCAGCTGGCCCCACCTCCAATTTCCCCCCAATAAGGGGTGGGGCTGGCCAACCTCCTGTGGCCCCTCCCCCCTGCCACCAGGCCTGATGGGCCCTCATCAGGGCCGGCTGACCAGTCCCCATCCGTGCATGAATTTGTGCACTGGGCCTCTAGTATATTAATAAAGCATTGTAGTTGATACAAGTACTGCTTATAAGTTACAATGTATTCACCAATGGCACCAAATTTGCAAATGAAATAATGTATCACATAGTATGCAGCTTGCAAAATTAAATAGTTGGAATTTTGCTGCAAGTTCATTATAACTTCACTTCAATAAATACAGGGTAAAGCAGGAGTAGGACTACAGTTGTTCATATGGAATAAATATAATTAATAAATAATAATACAAGAATAAACTTTGTATTTTGCATACTTACAACTGTAAATCTATGTTTGCCCCACCCTGTATTATTGCAAAAAAAGTAACATGTATTATATAGGCAATTCTTTGTTGAATTTTACATGAACACATTTGTGTTTTTATTTTGTCATTTTAATGTTTGGATCTGTTATACATTTATGTGTTTATTTATATACTTGTTGTTATACCTTGCCTCATTATTACTCTCTACTGCTGTTACATGTTGCCTTACTGTTGTTTGAATGAATTAAATATTGCATTTTAGTATAAATACTTTGAGTTATTTAAACCCACTAGGATTTTGGCTTCCAAAGTACAGTATGGAAAACAGTAAATAGACTACCAGAGAGTGACATAGCAAAAACTCATTAAAAATGCTAATTAGCAGCTGAACCCTTCCGCCATACCCACTTCACTAATCTGCTGGCTAAACACATCATAAAATGTGCCTGCCTTGTAAGCGAGCAAATATCCGCAGGAAGGATGTTTTGAATTTCCAGATTACTTTCAATTAACTGGATGCAGAACAGAAGGATATGAGAGGCTGTGTGATTGCAGTTTTATTTTAAGTCCCTAAATAACCATTTGAGTCCAGTCATACTGTTGCCTTAACTGAGGCAGTGCTCTTGGCTGTTTTCACATTCACTCTAACTCTTCTCTTTGAGCCTCTTTCCACTGAACTATTTATTTATTTATTTATTTATTTATTTCAGATTTTTGTACATTTATTCCATATTTTTTTGCATTTTACATGGTCTTTTATTACATCTACTTTATTAGAAATAGAATCTATTCTATTAGATGTAAAATTTTGTAAAGTTCAGGATTACATTTTTTCTTGTTACCAGATAATGTCCTGTTGGGGAAAGTGTTAAGTCTGAGAATAAATCTTTGGAAACCTGTTCAGGAGTTGCTCGATGATATCTGGCTGACAGACCCACAAAACACAATTCTTACTGACACAATTCTTACTGTGTGTGTGCGTGCGTGTTTGAGAGAGAAATTATATTCTCCTAAAATATATTGGATTCATTTTAATTTCTTGAAAAGCTGATATAAAGTGGGAATTATATGTTTCTTAAAGTCTAGTTTTAACAAGTCTAGCCTTTAAGGGTTCTGGTTCTAATTTATTTTTATGCTTGATACTTGACATTTATTTTTATGGTAACTGAATTCTTATGTTTCCTAGGTCTGCCTGAAATGTAATTCCAATTTTTACTTCTTCATTTCTTGTACTATATATCCATTCCAGAAAAATTCTTGCCGCTTTTGCTCGCCTAAAAATTGTATTTATTTTGACTTTACTGATGAAGGATATTGACATCAATTTATAAAATTCTAAGTTGCCAGTTGTCTTTCTTTCATAACTTTTAATGTCATATCATTGTTTACTGGTTTCTAATGTTTCTTTGGCACAGTGAGTTTTCATGCTAATTGTTCCTCCTTTTTTGTAATGTTTCCTTTTCCTTATCAGATGGCTTTTAATATATTAAATATTGTGTGATTTGAATGTAATGTGTATTGGTATTTTTTTTCTAGACATATTCTGTTTGGAGTGTGCCACGCTTATTTTTTTAAACAACTGTATTTGTATTTTCAACCTGTTTTCAACTTAATTGAACTGTTTCTCTGTTGATAAACCAAAAATATAATTTATTTTTTGTATAACACTTTTCCATGTGGCTCCTTTATTTATTTATTTTATTACACTACTTTCCTACATATCATAAGTACTGTTCACTTTATTTACTGGATTCCTTTACGTATTTATATTAGTTATTTTAACTGCATATTTTCATAATCTATGTTATCTCTCTTTCTTGTTCTGTTGACTGCTTCATTTTTTAATGTGTCATGTTTTCTTGTCTTGCTTTGTTTTCTTTTTTTGTGCCTTGTAATTTTTTTTCCTTGAATGCTAGACATTTTGGTCACATAATATTAGAAATTAAAAGGTAATAATTATATACAGGAGATTTTAAGCCTACTCTTCTGCCAAGATGAATCTTTTTTTGAGGTGGTCAGGTGCATGTTGAAATATCCTCCTCCTCCTCCTCCTCCTCCTCCTCCTCCTCCTCCTCCTCCTCCTCCTCCTCCTCCTCCTCCTATCGTCATCATCATCATCATCATCTTGCATTTGTTAGGTTCCTTGCAACTTCAAATTATTTGAGTTCAGGACCAAAAGCTTCTAATTTGCTGGATATCTGACTTCAGTTAGCTTTCCCAGCCTTCAGCCTTCAGCTTGCCCTGGGCTATTGCAGCCCCGGAGAGCTCTCTCTGTTTTTCAGTTCTCCTGCCCCTCATCCAGATGCAGATGTCCAATGTCTGATGCTCAGTATAAGATTCATGAGACTTTCTCAGTCATTAATGGGCCCCTAGACTGGTGTTTAGCACAGCCTCTGTCACCTCCCCTGCTGTTTCTCCAACTGTAGAGGGCTAACTGCCTTGGATTAAGTAAAAGCCTGAAGTGCCTGGTGTGTTTTTATCAGTTTTCTGCTTTGCCCTAAGAGTTCTTCAGGTCTGACATATCTCTGCCTCACAGAGCGGTCTCTCCTGGGTGTTCTTCTTTGCCTTTAGTCTTTCTGTGAGCACTTAGTAAAGCAGTGGAAAGAGCGGTCTGATTGTAGTCTGCCTTTCAATCTATTACTCTAGACAGTTTATACTCTTACGCTAGCTCTCACTTTGCCATTAAGAGTGTCACTAACATTCTCATCTGCTTTCCTCTTACCCAGTCCTATTGTTCTACCCAAGACAAAAGCAGTTCAGGTGTCTTTGTTGACAAGAGTGTCTCATCTATTATGGAATGTGTTTATTATCAGTGAGGCTGCGGGAGCCAAATTTCTGGTCAGCATTGCATATGGGACTGAATCTCCTTTTGAAAATGGTATAAGTGTGCTCACTATATTTTTAAATTGTACTTTTTTTTTAAAACTGGTTGATAATCATCTTTTTTTCTGAGCCTGACTTTGTGATGTTTATTTTATATATTATGTATCATTTTAATATATTGGCAGCAAAAATTATTATCAATGGGTGAATTTATAGCACAACTTTGGTTGCATCAACCATCCCTCTATTTTTATTTTAATATTTTTATTGATTTCAGAGAGGAAGGGAGAGGGATAGAGAAATAGAAACATTGATGAGATAGAAACATCATTGATTGGCTGCCTCCTGCACATCCCCTACTGGGGATTGATCCCCCAAGCTGGGCACATGCCCTTATTGAGAGTCAAGCTGGTGATCTCCTGGTTCATAGGTTGATGCTCAACCACTGAGCCACACCAGCTGGGCCCATCCCTCTATTTTTAAACTGTATTTGTTTCTGAGAAGCATGGCAAAAAATTTCCTAAACCAACTTGTTATCATTAGTTGAAAGAAAAAAATATATAATACAGCCATAGAGTCTGAAAATAATAAGACACAGTGATATAAAGCTATAGGAAGGTCAAGGCTTATGAAAAAGCAGACTAAACAAACGCTGACTACACAAAATGTTTGCTCTTCTCTCTAACTGCCTCTTCACTATGATCATATGCAAGAGCGAAAAATGCTAGTTAACCTCTTTAACTTGCTGTAGACTTTTGCTCAATGCTATTCCACAGTGTCTCTTGGATAATTTAGAAAACCTTTGCTTAATAACTATAGTCAAATTGGCATTTTAATTTCCTGAGGCTCCCATTGTGTAGAGGTAGCAATTTAGGAATGCCCAAAGACAACTTAAGAAACAGCTGGGTACTAGTATGAGATAATGAAGCAAGCAACTCCAGAGAAAGATAAATATCACATGCTCTCACTCATTTGTGGAATATAATGAACAACATAAACTGATGAACAAAAACAAGATCCAGAGACAGAGAAGCATCGATCAGACCGTCAAACCTCAGAGGGAAGGTAGGGGAGGGTGGGGGTAAGGAGGAGAGATCAACCAAAGGACTAGTATGCATGCATATAAGCCTAACCAATGGACACAGACACCAGGGGGGTGAGGGCATGAGTGGGGGGGGGGAATGGAGGGATAAGAACACATATGTAATACCTTAATCAATAAAGAAAAAATTAAAACAAAACAAAGAAACTCCGTAAAGATGTATACATACTAGTAAGTAATGTTTACCAAATAAATTTAATCTCCTACTTACACACAAATGCTTTCTTGAGCTTTGGTAGCTTTGATTTGCACCGCATTCTTATACTATTTACTGAATTGAATCTCTGAATATGTCAATATCTGTGTTCACTAGCTGATGAAATAACCCAGAAACTGAATTAGTCAGCTGTATAATAATTCAGATATTTTACTAACTTTTAGAAACGGTGCCATGAGTTTTCCATAAATAGGAGTTACCATTTACAACCTACAAATGAGGAAACTGAAATACTAAAAAAACTAAATAAAAATCACATTACAAAAGAGCTAAAAAGTACATATAACAAGTGAGAAAACTAATAACATGGACACCTCATCCAGTTTTTTTCTTTATTTGCACAGAAAGACAAGATAACATCAAGATTTTTTATTTTATTCTCTGATACAAACTCAAATGTGTTCGTTACTAGGATTCAGCATAATTTCACACTGAATAAAATCTAAATCATAGGAGGAAATCAGGAAATGCACTCAGGAATTAATTTTACGAATTAAGACCAAATATTATAAGTAAAGATACAGAAGAAAAATACCAAAAAAATTGCATTTCCTTTTTTGTCATAGAGTGATTTTGAAACTTAAGATATTCTATTTTTATATTAAAATAAAAAATTAGATATAATGGCATATTTCTGCATAACCTTTTCATTTACTTGTGCAGTTGTCTCCTACTCTGACTTTAGACGTGCTGATGTGACTTCCTTTGGCTAATGGGACAACAGCAAATCCATGGAAAGCAGAAAGTTTAAGATTGCTATCTTTATACTCAGTCCCTACTTCTCCCAGTAGGTGTAAACAGCCCAGCTAATTAGCTAGAGAATCAGAGACCACATGGGAAAAGACCAAATATGAGATGAGGTTATTATAAACCAGTCTAGCCAAGCCAACCCCCCATGTGGTCACAGGCACATTAAGTGAGTTCAGCCAAGATCAGCCAAGCTGTGCAGAGATCAGAAGAACCACCCAGCTAAGTCAAGTTCAAAATTCCTACCCATATAATCAGAAGTCAAAATGATTGATGTGTTAAGCCACTATATTTGTGCTTGTTTTTTTATGCAGTGCTATTAATTGACATAGTTTCTAAATATTTGTCTGCTCCTATTTTTATTAACCTGCAAAGTGCTATGCATATAAAGATATATTCTGAAATAAAATATTAGTTATTATATTTTAGTTTATGTTTTAATTTTCTACTTCCAATATATCTAATAATTGCCATGAAGTAAAAGAGTGTTGTTGGTTTTTTCTTGTGTGTGTGTGTGTGTGTGTGTGTGTGTGTTTTGGGGGGGGGGGTTGTAAACTAGATGATTCTATAAAATCAATCAGTAAGTTGTATCTAATTTCTGATAGGCAAATTCACAATTTAAACCATGTAGTTCTTTATAGACAAATCCTTCTCTTTACTCAAAAAACTGTTTACTCTCATGAAGTGGGATATTCTGTAAATATTTTTTTAAAATCAGACTATAAGCAAAAATGCATGAAGAAAGATACAGAAATGGACACTGGAATTGTCAAACTGCATGAAATCACCAAATGATCATTCTCATTTATTTTGTTAAGACAAAACAAATGTACCTCTAATATCGAAAAAATAAATGCTAAAATAGTGCATGTTACTAAATGTATCATTTGTAAAATAAATTGTATCAGTAGTCTTAAAAAATTAAAGCAACTAAAATACAAATTTCTTATCTTGACAAGGTAAATAAAGTTTCATGTTAATTGAGCGGTGAACTTTACTTATTTAAATTAAGATATGTCTAGAAAATATAATAAATAATCATAAGAGCTGACAACTTGCATCTATATTTATTGTTCCATGATCACAATAAACTGACAAGTGCAGAGGTGCACACATATAAAATAAGTGTACATCATATCTGGGGGGAAATAGTAAAGATATAAGTTTTCTTTTGGTAATGGGAATGCTAGGTATTTTTTACCATTTTATGTATACTCCTTCATATTACTTGATTTTTTTCCTAATGAGTATACATTACTTTTATAACTTAAAATGTTTATTTACAATTTGGAAGGAAAATAATGTGAACATCTTTTAGTCTTAATCTTAAAAATAACGTTCATTGGATGATCACTCTATTAAAAATTGATCTGAGTAAGATATACTTAATACTAATTTTTAAAGTGGTTGGAAAGCATTGTTTAATATTAGGAGGCATCTATTATAAATTTAGGTCCATTTGTGGAGATTTCCTAAATTTTAAGATAAAATCAAATTTTTACAAATCCAAGTATGCCTCACTTTTGATTTACATCAACAGTTTGGAGTTCCTTCCTCTTAATTTCTTCTTGGTATATAATTGACAATGAATATTAACGTATGGACTGTTTCTGAGTTGCCCTTTTTTGCCTTACTCCCTATGACACTGTAGTATATAGCATGCATCCTTCAAGAGATTGAGAACTTTATTAAATGCCTTAAACAGAAGTGTTATATTGTCTCAAGATAACAAAATATTTGGAGGCATGTGGCTCCTGTGTTTTTTTATAAAAAAATACATTTATTGAAGTAAAATTGATAAAAACTACATTTATTTAATGTAATTTAATGAGTTTGGACATATGCATACATACCTGAAATCCTCACCATATCAAGGTAATTAATCATATCCATCACCTCCAACAGCTTCCTCATGCTGCCTTTTTTTTCTTTTTTGAGGGGAATGAAAAGGGAAAGAACACTTTACATGAAATCTACCCTCTGGACAATTTCTTAAGTGCACCATACAGTGCTAACTGTAACATGACACTGTGTTATGTAGCAGTTCCCTGGGACTTACTCATTTTGCATAACTGAATGATACACATCCACAAGGATGATATCTCTGTGGCTTTTTCCAGAGTCTGACCTGCAACTTCAGTCATCCTATTCGGAGTCAACACGGGAAGAAGGGGGAAAGAGATGGCACTGAAAAATCACCATCTTGTATCCAGAAAGTAAAAGCCTTCCTTGAATATTTTCAGTTTTGCTTTCTATTTCTCTGATAAGAATTACTTTATTGATCTTTTCTAGCAGCAATGGAGACAGGGAAGCAAGGATTTCTCTTCTCCAATCACTGGAGTAAAGTTGGCAAGAAAGAAGTCATTTGGGAATGGGTGTTGAGTTAGCTAACTATTTCTCTTAGAACTTTTGCTTGGCTCTAGGTCAGTGGTTCTCAACCTTCTAGCCCTTTAAATACAGTTCCTCAGGTTGTGACCAAACCATAAAATTATTTTCATTGCTACTTTATAACTGTAATGTTGCTACTGTTATGAATCGTAATGTAAATATCTGATATGCAGGATGGTCTTAGGCGACCCCTGTGAAAGGGTCGTTCGACCGCCAAAGGGGTCACGACCCACAGGTTGAGAACTGCTGCTCTAGGTTTTATTCATCAGTTCTCCATAAGCAATCTAATCTAATAAAAGACAAATAGGGTAATTAACCGTACCTCCAAGATGCTTCCTATTGGCTAATCAGGGTGATATGCAAATTAACTGCCAACCAAGATGGCGGCCAGCAGCCAGGCAGCTGAAGCAAACAGGGGCTCGCTTGCCTCAGTGATGGAGGAAGCCAAGGTTCCCCGCCTGTCACTGATGGGCTCTGAGCTGCACTCTAAGCAACAATGTTGCAATTATAGAAGCTAAACAAACCCCGGATATCTGCTTTCAGCAGCCAAGGCCCCAAGCTGGAGCCGGCCTCAGAACTAAAGCCAGCTCTCAGCTCCAGTGACAGCCATAGAAGCTAAATAAATCCCAGAATAAAAAAGAAAAAGAAAAAAAGTAGAGGATGGGAGTTTTAGTCGCCTGCCAGCCTGAAAACGGCCCTCAGCCCCTCACCCAGACTGGCCAGGCATCCCAGTGGGGACCCCCACCCTGAAGGGGGTGTGACCAGCTGCAAAGAGCCATCATCCCCTCACCCAGGCTGGCCAGGCACCCAAGTGGGACCCCCACCCTGATCCGGGACACCCTTCAGGGAAAACCAGCAGGCCCCCACCCATGCACCAGGCCTCTATCCTATATAGTAAAGGGTAATATGCAAACTGACCCTAACAGCACAACAACTGGGAATGACTGGTCACTATGACACACACTGACCACCAGGGGGCAGACGCTCAATGCAGGAGCTGCCCTCTGGTGGTCAGTGAGCTCCCACATGGAGGAGCTCTGCTCAGCCACAAGCCAGGCTGATGGCTGCCAGTACAGTGGTGGTGGTGGGAGCCTCTCCTGCCTCTTCAGCAGCGCTAAGGATGTCTGACTGCAGCTTAGGTCTGCTCCTCGCTGGCAAGTGGACATCCCCTGAGGGCTGCCGGGCTGCCAGAGGGATGTCTGATTGCCATCTTAGGCCCAATTCCCTGGGGAGCAGGCCTCAGCTAGCAGATGGTCATCCCTGAGGGGTCCCAGATTGAGAGGGCACAGGCCGGGTTGAGGGCCCTCCCCTGAGTGCACAAATTTTTGTGCACCAGGCCTCTAGTCCTATATAATAAAAGGGTAATATGCAAATTAACCCTAATGGCAGTGCTATGACACACACTGACCACCACTGGGCAGACACTTAACACAGGAGCTACCCCCTGGTGGTCAGTGCACTTCCACAGGGAGAGTGCTGCTCAGCCAGAAGCCAGCACATGGCTGGCCAGCGCAGCAGCAGTGGCGGGAGCCTCTCCTACCTCCGTGGCAGCACTAAGGATGTTCGACTAATGGCTTGGGCACACTCCCCCGGGGGAGCGGGCCTAAACCATTAGTCAGACATCCCCCAAGAGCTCCCGGGCTGCCAGAGGGATGTCTGACTGCCAGCTGGCCTAAACAGACATCCCCCTGAGGGCTCCTGGGCTGCCAGAGGGATCTCGAACTGCGAGAGGGCACAGGCTGGGCTGAGGGACCCCTCTCCCCCCCGAGTGCATGAATTTTCGTTCACTGGGCTTCTAGTCTCTTACATAATCATCTATCTAATATTTCCTCTTCCCAAAACCATATCCATACCTCACCTCTGAGTTCCATATCCATGTGCTCATGTACTACCAACCAGATGTCTTCCTCTGTAAGTAGTGTATATCTTGGATGCATCAGACAAATATGTGTGCACCATTTTGGACAAATGTTAACAAACAGCCATCCTCTGACTCCAAACAATAATAAAAACAACCAACAACTACTTACAGGCAATAAATTCAACCCAGGTGAATTGTTAAGTCAAAGTTAGAATCCAGGCCTTGAGATAATTCCCCCTTGTTCGTTACCACACATCATGATACTTATCGAAGCATTCAAGCTATTATTAGACTTGTTCTTCTTACAGATATGAGTCCAGTTTTAGGTCTTTTTTTTACTGACAATTGAACTATTGCAAAATCATCTTGGCTTAAACCTCCAGTACATTTGTACCTTAATGCCTCTTTGGATAATATCATATATGTTATTATTGCTCTAGGTATACTAAACTATTTGCAATTACATCCAAATTTGTGCAAATATAATACACAGCTGGGCATGAACTCTAATCATTAATATACCTGTAAATTCTGGTTTATTCTACATGACCCTGTACTGTGACATTTGTAATATTTTAAAAATCGTTTTCTCCATAAACATACCCATCCTCCCTACTTGGTTAGCATTCCACCTTTCCATGCTTTAATGATTGTACTAATCATTTATTTACACTTTGATTCTTGGTTCTCATACTGAAATGCAAGAATCTTGGAGGCTATATATCTTGTTTCCCTATGACTCTTCAAAGCCTAGAACATGCAGCAAAATAGGACTGGTGTTCTTGTAAGAAGAGACACCAGTCTGCTCTCTCTCTCTCTCTCTCTCTCTCTCTCTCTCTCTCTCTCTTTCCTTCCCCTCTCCTCTCTCCCCCTCTCTCTCTTTCTCCATGCACAGAAGAACAGCTATGTGACAACACAAAGAGAAGGTGCCATCTGTAAGGCAGAAGCAGACCTTTTACCTGCCACTAACCCTGTTGACACCTTAATCTTGGACTTGCAGCCTCCAGAATTAGGAGGAAAGAAATTTCTGTTGTCTGAGCCATCCAGATGTGTTCATTTGTGTGGCAGCCTAAGCAGACTAATAACATTTGTGAATCAATTGTCCATTTAATGTCAGCAGATGAATAGTATAGATTGTGCTACTAAAATTCATCAAAGACCTACTTTTCCATGAGCAAGCAAAATACTCAAAGACTGAGTTCATAGAAAGTACAACATAAGGAAATTTGCATTGCATTTATTCAGCAACTTTAGCAAATTGTCAGATTATAGGGTAAAAGTTACTAGGTCCACATAGTTTAATTCATGGTTATAGTCAGAATCCATATCAAGAAGCAACAATGTAAACTTAATTTCCAGGATCAAAAACTCTATTTTTAAATTTTGTTTTCTCCAAGCGTCTCTTAATGCAAAGAATTCAGAATGACTAAAAACATCGTAATTCTTGTTCACAGTGCATGGGCTTTTCTTTTGTGGAATAAAGATTGATAATGGGTTTTATGTAAATTACTTTTAATTTAAATTTAAATGCAGTTGATTACTTATTAAATTACTATTTTGTACCATCACAAACCTACAGTTAAACTCCATATAAAATGAATCTGGGAATAAGTAATTTTTCAATCTGTATTAACTTTCCCTTCCTTTATAAGTATAGTATATTTTAATTATGTAGATTAACAAAAACAAAGACACAATGAATTGAACAAGCTTAAAAAACCCTCAGCAAATCCACACACTGGGATAATAAAGGACTTAAAAAGATTCCATTGGAGGAAAAATTAAGAATTTACAACATTTTTATCTCTGTGGGAAATTACTTAGGTACATTTTTATGGTTATTATTGTTTAAAGATTTAAAACATACACATGCACACACACACACACACACACAGAAAGAATTGTGACAGTTAGAATAGGTACTGGAATTTTAGTATGTTTCCTGGGATTGAATCCAGGCTCTGCCTCTTATGTTCTTTATGATACTGGGAAATTTATTTAACCTCTCTGAACTTCAATTTCTTACACTATTAAAAATAAATAATTATGGGACACACCTTTTAAGTTGATGTAAAAATTACACGAGGTAATCTATATAAAATGCTTGGCATAGTGCCTGACACCTAATAAACACCCAATGAGACCAGGCTATCCAATAATAATGCTGGCAGATATTCATAACCCATTTTTATGTGATATTTAAAATAAACTGAACACATTTACATTAAGCAAATAGAGAAAATCTACCTGACATATAATAAATTTCAGAGATATGTTTAGTTCATTCCACTTATGACAACCTGGGGTTTTGAACTTTTGACTGCAAACAAAAGAGATTTACATATAAAAATAAGAGTATTTAACACCTTTTTATTATATATACTGTTTATAGCAAAGAGCTTATTTTTTACCAAGATGGAAAATGCTTCTAAGATACACAGTTTCTGTATAATACAGAAAAGTCATTGAAGTGATCAGGAAATTACCAGCTTACCTTGGTATTAGTCTGTTTACACACACACACACACACACACACACACACACAGCTAAAACTAAACATTCCTCATAATAAACTGCTACCAGATGAAGAGTCACAAAGCAATTGAAAAATTATTAAAATATACATGAAACCACATACTCTCAAAGGGAAAGCTCAAGCATAAATGTATTTTATACTCCAACAAAATACTATCTTAGTTTCCTTTTTCTTAATATATACAAACACTTTCTAATTTGATATTCTAAGAGATGGTTGGAGTTAATAGCAAATAATTGGTTTATTTAAGGAATACTATGAATAGAAACTTCAAGTTAAAAAATAATAATAATCCACGAGTGTCCTAGTCAAGAGATTTTTAAAAATGGCAAGCATAGTGGTAAGGAGAAGATATTATCATTAATTACTTTTCAACAGCAGTGGCAACGTTTCAAGGTTGTCTGCTGCCTGCAGATTTGTTAGCCCCTTCATGGAATATGTCACAAGGGAGGTATTTTTTGAAGCAGTAACAGAAGTGTGTGAAAAATCTCAGTATGATGCATGAGTATAATCTCCTCCTTGCAGATGTTAATTCCCCGCTTGTTGCAACTAGAGCAGGTGCCAACTATCAGTGAATGCTCTTTCCTGCTGGACATCATTCAAGAATCCTGGAGCAAGCTAGATGCCACTGACATGTGATAAATCCTAGTAGTTCAAAGTCTTTTCAAATGCATGAGTAGTTTTTTTATAATATTTACCCCCCCCCTTAAATTGAAAAATGAAATGCAGTAATAGAGGCTGAGTATGTACTCTGAGCTTGGAGACAAAATTTGACCTTATTACATGTCGTCTTTGATGAAGTCTCAACAAAAGAAAATAATTGTTGCTATCAAACACCTTCAAAGTGACTGTAGTTTAAAAAAATGTTGCCCTTTTTCACAAAACATTTTTTTAATGAAAAACAACATCATGAAAAGGGAAGAAAAACTGACGGACAAATTTCAAACTTCAAGGTCACACGGGATAATTTGGAATCTTGAAGGTGACAGAATGAGCAGAAAGGAATCTAAAGACATGTAAAAGCTGGTATCCGAAAAGAAAAAGTTTATATTCTCCTTATAGAATAAACAGATGACAAAAAAGTGTGCAGCAAAAACTATTTTTAATAGAAATGAGTTTTCAAGATCAATATAAACTTCCAAACTGACAACTCATGGTAAAATAGGGCACTCTTTTAATACAACAGATGACCTTAACCACCGAATATAATGATTATTCTATCTGAACAAACACAGAAGAAAATGAGTTTTCTAAATGTTGTCATTGAATTCGAATTGCCTATTCCTAACTTAAACACATTTTTCATGTACTGAGAACTTCTATTAATATCCTCTGGAATTATGAATGTAAAATATAAAGAGGACTATTATTGATATTAGCATCTGCAAGACATCATTTCTTAAAGCTAGAATGTGTAAAATGATTTAATTTCTTCAAAAATACTCTTCTTTTTAAATTTGACAAGTGGAGAAACTGAAGCACAGAGAAATCACATAGCATTCCCAAGCACTTAATTTGTGCCACATGGAGAATCTGAACCAATTTTTCAATAACATGTGTTTTTTTTTATCTCCAAGTGAGTCTTACAATTTCTTCTATTTGGGGGCTAGTTTTTGGTCAGGTCATCTTAATCCAAGCAGAAACAGAGAATATTCAAGACTATGATTAACTTTTGTGAGGAATGGCTGACTGCTGATTTCTCTAGCACAGTACTCCATGGATTATAACTGAAACCCTGAGATTTTTTAACCTTTATCCTGGGCAGTCTATGAACTCCCTTTTTTTGTCTCCAGAACTCCCTGGGTTTCTTAGTCTCCATTTCTTAACCTTTCCCCATGAGCCATTTATGAACTGCAAAATACTTCCAGACTCAAAACATTATTGCATGAGTTGTAGCTAAGCTTATTGAACTTTCCTTCTTCCTACGATTTTGTCCCCTTAAATCCTGGTAACTTGGAAGCTTTAACTTGCTTTCAAAGATGGTTTCTTTTTTTTTTTTTTTTCAGTTGAGCCCACTTTTCCAGTTCTTTCTAATTGTTTCCTCTGGATCTGTTTGTTGGTCTACTGTACACATACAAATATACATATACATAATTTGACTTTTATTTTCCTTTTTGGTCAAAATTTCATCTTGTCCTCCAAACATAGCAAGATAAACTAATATCCAGATTACACATTAAGATATACATAAGTCTTGCTTAGAAAATAAAACACCTATGCATTTTTTAATTCATGAAAATGATGATCTATAAAGAGGAGAGAGACTTCTTTAAAAATTTATGAGATGTACCACATGTTTTTTTCTCACTAAATCTTCAAAATTTGGTATGTATATTATACTTAAAAACACATCTCAATTCAGACTGACCACATTTCAACTCCCCATTAATCACTTGTGGCCAACAGCCACCATATTTGAAAGCACAGGTCTAGTTCTATTTTAATATCATCTCTATAACTAAGTATGGCAATCAACAAGGAAAAAACAAAACAAAATGGAGAATAATCTAATGTCAACATACAGTTGACATGTACACTACATATAGCTTTTTTTGTTTTATTCTCTTAGATATTAATTGTCTTTATTAGAATTATCATACAATTGGTAGTTTTCACCAAGTAATGTTTACTTATAAATCTAGATGAATAGAATTTCATTTTTTTCTGTTAAAAAGTATTTATTTTAGTAAATTAAACAGCCTGTAAAGAAATAGACAATTATCAGGCAATAGCATATTAGTGTCTTAAATCAAATTTATTATATACTTTTGCCAAGGAGATAAGTTTCTAAACCACATAGTTCTAAAAAATATTATAAAATTTTGGGGATCCTGAACCATATTGTATTTATCTCTTTATCTCGAAGACACTTATAAGATTGACTATAAGCTTATTTTTATGACTATAAGCTGGAACAGACTATAAGCTTATTTTTATGTAAATGAAAATATTTTTCTCTAGTTATTAACATTTTCCATGAAAATTTAATTTTTTTCTGACTGGCTATTGGTGGACAATTTATGATCTGATGTCTACATCTGGAGAGATTCTACGGTGCATGCATGGATGGTAATAATCTTTTATTATAAATGGTTTGCAAATGATCAGGAAAGCAATAAAATTATAATTTAATTCCAAAAATTCATTTGTTTTGGTAGATTTGAGTCATACAATCTATGCTTCATTTTATGCAGTGCCAGCAACAGCTTCCACTAAACTACATAATCATTTTCTCTAAGACGTTCAGCTTCTGAAATACTAAATTTTATAAGAGGGAGTATTTTAGGAAGATGGGGAGATATGTTAGGGAAGAGGTTTGAAAGACATTGAAACATAGATGTCATTGATATCGTATATTGCCATGAATTTATATTTACAAGTCATAGTACCAGGTTTATTATCTTTGAAACATGAATTTACTATTTGTAAAATTAGGAAAATATGAAACATACAAGTGATTGTAACACTTACCAACATTTGAATATAAAACTAAAACTGTTCTTGCTGGTGTATTTCTAGTTTCATTAAATCACAGAAAATGAGTTTTATGAACAATCCTCCAGATGGGCAAATGTTCACATGCTACACAACATTTCATAGATTTATGTGAAAAGCAATCTGTAACCAGATGCATACCAGAGATCAGAACGTGAATCTTGAAATACACACGGATTGCCGTTAGGTGTACAGCTGTAAAAATTTGATGTTTTCCTTCCAGTGGGTTTACCTGATGCCTTCTTAGTTTTTGTCAGCTAAGGTGATTAATAGTGAGTAACTTTTACAAGAAAGTAAGTTGCTAAACAAAAACAGTGTTGTTGTTTTGTATCGTCAATATGTGAGAATAGCTCGTGCATTCATAGTTTTACCTAAAACAAAACATTAATTTTGCATTTCCCATAATTCCCATAGCCAGAAATCATTAATGTTCCAGAATCACATATAGAGTTTTATATAGTGTCACACGATTCTTCACTTATTCTTTTGTAAAGCAACAAAAGTGTTATTAATATAAAAATGACTATCAATAAAAATATTTTGGTCAAGATTAAAACGTTTTCATCTCTTGCCTAATCAGAGATAATTTACTATCTTTGTGTTTTCAAACATTTGTTTCTTAATCTTTTAATGATAATATATGTAAAATAGCATAAACACAACCTAGGATTTCACCATCCTCTCTCCATCTCTTTCTGTCCTGCTTACCTGCACACACCCCACTTCCATTCTCTTTCAGAATTTATACATCACCGAATTTTCTCATGCACATGATTAATTATTGGAATGCAAAGATGTTCAAAAATAGCATGCATTTTTGTTCTTTTCCTCTTTTCTTTTAGAATAAAATGAAATGCTGATAGGGTATATTTAATCTATATAACAATTTCAAGGCTTGACCGTTTAAGTTTCTTAAGAGCAGAGAGTATCTTGTTTGATTTAGTGACCACAGGACTTGGAATTCTGCCTGAAATATAATAAACTTCAAAAAATGCTAAAATAAAACTGAGCCCACTGAGTCCATTCTCTTACAGATCTTTAGAAAATCAATTGCCATTAAAGTATAAAGTATATTATTTACTTACAGGCTGCCTTTCATGTTTCACCATCGAAATTATATTCGGTGAAGTGCTCAGTTCTGTACACGAAATGGTATCACCAGCTGTAAAAGTGATCATCATTTTTGGTAAATCTTGTGATGGGTAAATAGTTTATAATTGCTTTTAATGCTTTTTAAAAACATTTTTCTTTATTTTTCCCCCCATCACCATTTATCCCCCCTATACCCTCTTCCACCTCCATCCACTGCAGTCACCAAAATGTTTCTGTATCCAGGAGTTCTTTCTCTCTTTTTCATTTTTTGCTCAATTCCTCATATTTTAAATTCTCAGGGTCATTCTGAGTTACTCTTGGATTTTCCTAAATTTATTCTATAATTAGACAGATAATCTATTCTTTACAGGCTTCTATAGACACATTAAGTCATTAATGTATTTTCCTGCTTGGCAGCCCCTTCAAAAATTCTTGAACAGATGAAACCCCACCAGAGTGTTCTCACCCACCCATATACTGAATATTTTGAAGTTTGATAGTTGTAACAGTGCTATGTTCTAAAAACGGAATAGTTTTTTTAATGAATATGTAACTTGAGTTTGTGTAATAAATTGCTAATTATGAAATCAAGCAGATTAATTTTGGTAAAGAATGGCACAGTGTAAATTACCACAATAATCAGAAATGTTCCAACCAAAGGCATTTGTAACCATGCTAATTTAAAATTAGTGTAAATCTTTACATGTAATTGCTACTTATTCAACTATTGGCTTAGTACAGAATGGTCTAACAAATGTGTGCTTTACCACACATTTCCAATATGCATTGATATATTTATTAAAAATAAAGAATACATTAGAAATATTGCTGATTTTAGAGTTATAGTTCAGTTTATCATATTCCCCCAAATCTGGGTTTTATTCCTGAGCTCTTACTCCATTTTGCCTTCCTCTCCCTCCAGAAATAGCTATGGGCCAAATACTTACCTGTTGCCATTCTATATTGTTATGTTTTAGTTTCTTGTCTGAAATAACTGAACTGGGTAACCATGCCTGGAAACCTTAACTGGACCTAAAAAAAATATCACACAATAGGAACTTGGAACTACAAATCCCTAGTTTTATAACATAACTGTAACATTTACTGGGAAAAACTCATTTGACTATGCCTCAGTTTCCCCAGCAGTAAATGATTATATATTTTCAGGTTGCTTGAAAAATTACAGTGTTCTTACATGAAAGCTAGCACAAAATTTTGCTGAAAAGCTCTTTCTTCTTTCAATTCTATTTGGAAATATTCCTTTATCTCTCACTCTTTTTTCTTTCAACTCTTCTGAGAGATCGTCCATTCTTTGGAAGATAGGACCAGAATCTCTATTATCAAATGGGCCATTTAATTCTAAACAGATGATTGTGACAATTGAGAATATTTACACATTACCTAAATCTATCTTCAAAATAGAGAAGGAAAGCATTTTCTATATTTAAGAGCTATTAAATGTTTTACGGCAAACTATAATCACACAACAGCCAACCTCAACTAATTCAGCCTAGCTGGATTATTCCAGTCTTTGCTGTCTAATTTAAAAGTGCACAATGCCATGAACTTGTTAATGCTTTTTCGCCAAAAAAGAGCTTTAAAAATAGATAAATAACATATATTAATAAGCCACTTACATGTAATTTGGTGTTTTGAAAACCAACTTTCCTCTAAAGTAAGTTAAACATCCTTCTTGTAATTCTGATTAAAAGGCTAATTTATTATTTTCTTCACATATATTGTAGAGTAAAAGAAGATTTTAGATTTTGTTCAAATCATATTTATTTATTTTTAAGTATATATTTTTATTGATTTCAGAGAGAAAGAGAGAGGGGGAGAGAGAAAGGAACATCAATGAGAGAGAATCATTGATTGGCTGCCTCCTGCATGCCCCAGACTGGGGGTCAAGCCCACAACTCAGGCATGTGCTTTTGACCAGAATCTAACCCGGGACCCTTCAGTCTGCAAGCCGGCACTCTATCTACTGAGCCAAAACCGCTAAGGCCAAAGAATATTTATTTTAAATGAGACTCACCAAGATGAATATTTTTTTTTACAGTAAACACAAACATTGCTTATTTTCTGTTTTAAAATTCAAAAATCAAATTAACATCCAATATGTTCCTTAATCATCTCAGTATGAAAGTAAGCTGGGCCAGAAATGATCATATTCAAGACTTTGTCATTGCTACTTTTATTAAACTAAATGTTCAAATTTTCTGAGTCCAAGGTTTATAATGCCTCACTCCACTTCCATAAGAAGAACAGTCTCATGTCCTACTTCTGTAAGAATTGGAAATATGAAATATTTTTTTAATTTGCTAAAGCCATATGATTCTTACAAAGTCACAGATAGTGAATGCAGACAAATTTATCATGCTTATTTGTACATAAAAAAACACACAAACAAACAATACATTTACTCAGATGGACAGCTGTTCCAGGAGATTCATCTGTCCAAAAGCTTATTGTGCTACCATGAAAAATCTGAAATTTGAGCACCTTTAATAGCTATGATTTGACATGGCTTTAAGTTTTATTATTTTCATACATCATATCCCAAAATGTGGCTTTAACTTTTATTGACAGAGGGAATAAAGGATTATTATTAAACTAGAGGCCTGGTGCACTAAATTCATGCATGGGTAGGGTCCCCAGGCCTGGCCTGCGATCAGGGTCGATCAGGGCCTTCTGGCTGCTGGCTCGGGCCTTCCTTCATTCTGCGCCATGCCCTGGTTGTCAGCACACATCATAGTGAGCAATCGGTCTCCCAGTCAAACTCCCGTGGGAACAATTTGCATAATAGGCTTTTATATATATAGATATTTACCTTATTTATTTCTACATCTACTCTTAAGTGTTAGGAGGTATATCTCATCCATTTCTGTATTCCACATAGTTCCCACCATTTATATTTTCTCCAGAAACACCTCAACATTTTCTGTGACATTGAAGCTCATGAACTACATCTATTCTACTTTTTTTTTTCTTCTCTCCAGTAAGAGACTAAATCTTCAGTCACACAGTTTTGTTACATGGATTGAGGCAAAGTCAAGTTCTACTTGCCATCCCTGCCAACAGTGATTGTTCAAGAAATACATACATATTCTTAAGCCATACCAATGAGATGCCTTTTTCAGATATTTTGCTCCTATGTTTGTTTTCTAGGAATGTTATCAGGTAAGAAACATATTCCCATATTACTTTCTTTCTGCTTATAAAACATATCACTGCTTACAGTCATGGCTCCAACTTTGTGGAAGGAGCTGACTTGTGAGAATGAAGTAAAAACAGAGAAATCAGAGAGAAGAGTGGAGAGAAATCAGAGAAGAGAACTATAGTTCTAGTTATTTCCTGGGGACAAATACATTCCTGCTCTGTCCGTTGATCCTTTACAAAAGCTACTGAATTCCATATTTTTTTCTGTCTAAGCTAGTTGGAATTCACTTGCAAGCAAGTGAATGCTAGTATTTAATGCGTAAGAAAGATAGTATTATGGAAAATACTGCGTTACAATACTTTAAGAATTTTAAACTTCCCCAAAGTTTGCACCTCTCCACATGCAAGTCCTGAATCCAATGAAGAAAAAGACAAAAGCAAATAGAGAAATAACCATATCACTGATATGACTGATGTTGGAAAATACTGGGAAATCAACAGGGTGTGATACCACACCCCAGAATCACTTTTATTTTCTGGACACATGGGAAGAAAGGACATGCATCAAAATTATTGTAAATCTTTTTTTAATATATATTTTTATTGATTTCAGAGAAGAAGGAAGAGGGAGAGATAGAAACATCAATGATGAGAGAGAATCATTGATTGGTTGCCTCCTACACACCCCTACTGGGGATTGAGCCCACATCCCTGGTATGTGCCCTTGATTGGAATCAAAACTAGGACCCATGAGTCCACAGACCAATGCTCTATCCACTGAGCCAAACCAGGTAGGGCTGTACATCTTAATAAAGAATAAAGAATTTTTGAATTAAACACTTTATCATAATAAAAATGATTCAAATGTGTTTTTAATGTAATAATTCCATATCATGTGCTTTTAATGATCATTTCTATTTGAAATATCAACCAAGTTAGTCCAATGATATGTATAAAAATGGTGTATGGAGTGACTTACAAGGCCTACAAATTAACCGTAACCAGGACGAGGCAAAGTGAAGACAGTCATCATGTCCACTTTCCATGTCCACTAAGGAGTTCTGGCAAACAGGTTACTGAAGATGTTAGTTTTTTCTTGTAAGAAAAGACTTTCTAAAAACTTCACAGTTTTTTTTCAAAGAAACATTTTATGATGTAAATACAAAAAATAAAAAACACTGAACTATTTTTTTTGGTTTTGTTTCATTAAACTGTACAGTGTTGTCATCTGGTACATACTCCCTGGCTTAAAAGCTCTTCCCTTATGAACCTCCTGACATCTTTTGTCATTCAAAACACCAAGAATATATTTATCTTCAGTTATGGCAACTATGGCTAGGAGCAAGATGAATTATTTCATATAAGAAAAGGATAAGAACAGCAACA
>NW_005871048.1:55173331-55181120 GCF_000147115.1 Myotis lucifugus | reverse complement strand
TCAATAAATAGATGCATTGTATGCAGAAATATGCATATTTCTGCTCTATCACTAAAATTTCTATACTTTCATTTAGAAACAATCATTTTAGATTTTAGCTAGCATCCTAACTATAAGTCAGATTAGGTACTACCCTGATTTGCTCTTCATTATAATATCAATTTATTGTTAAAGGAAGTTAAAAGAATGATATTTCTCACTAAGATTTTAAATATTAGTTTCCATTTTGCCTCAGAATGAGATGTTTTATTCATTGGCAAAATTCCCAGCCCAATAATATAAAGGAAATAAATTATGTACATTTAGATGGCACTTTAGTGGATTCTTAATTAAGAAATGGTAACCATCATCTAAGGGGACACGTTTTATTTAGCAAGTAAAAGAACAGATCCATTAATCCCCATAAATTCCAATATTTAACACCAGGGATGACTTTAAAATTACTGTTAATTTTTTCCTTGTGTGATATATATAACATATATATATATGCTTAGAATATTGATTAAGAATAAGGAATGAATGAAATTTCCTTGCTATATAAGGGTAACAAACATTTTCTATATTTAAATATAAAATGTGAGCATAGTCATTACTTATCATGTATTGTGATTAAATAAATAGTGGTTTTGTAGCATTTTAAAGCCACTGAACACACTGTCGTGTTTAACAGAGATGGTTATTGAATGTGCAAGGATTTCTTGAAGGACATCTTCATCTTTGTAATTATGGGCCAGTTACTTGATTGGGTATTTTCTGATGATGAAGAAACCCCTCAAATCAGTGGAGGATGTTAAAAGAATTAAGACCTTAAAAATATAGAAGGTGATATAGGTAAAAAAAAATAGAGTATCTACAATTAGGCAGCAAAGTACCTGAACAAATATGAGTCACAAAATATAAACAAATATACTTATAAAAATATACTTCTTGCAATATGGATAACTCTGACCATTCATATTTAACTCTCCATATGCTTCAAACACAGAGTAAAAGACACAAATGCCACAGAGACACCTAAAAAAACACACAAAATGGTAGAACAGTATCTCCATAAACTAGAAGTCAAATAAATTCAAAGTAACATTTTCAGGCTGATTACAATGGACTGAGAGGTGAGAATTTTATATCTGTAGAATGACTGGTAGGGGGCGGGGGGGCAATATCTTAGTCTAACTAAGAACAAAGATCTTTTAAAATTTGATATGAATATTTCTAGTTGGTTTGGTGCCTCTAATTATTTCTAATGTTTACATGGAAAAGTAAGTAGATAAAAGCATACTGTTACTGATCTGCATCCTTACCTGATTAATTTTATGCAAGTTCTGCATGACCTTATGTTTTCTTTTCTTTTTTTTCTTTGTATGAGTATATCCAGTATTCCCCATATGTGTACAATCTGGGAGTTTTGTCATTAAGGCCATAGGGTTGGAAACTGGGGGACTATCAAAACTTTAGAACTGGCACAGGAAGAATGACCCATAAAAATTACATGATTATTACAGTTCTATCCTCTATATATTTTGGAGTGAAGCAGACCTTTACAAACAAAGTTAAAGCAATCTGTAAGCATCTCCTTAGAGTCCAGGACTTTGTACCATAGTTAGGAAATTGATCCATGGCTCCTTTGTTTCTCTGAGTCAGAGAAGTCACAGGCTTACTCTTGCCTAAGGGACAGATTTGTGCTCATTTCTCCTTTCTCCTAAAACATGGTGAGTGATAATGACAGACATTGTTCCCATGGCTCCCTCTAAAATGTTTTTAAGGTAAAATTCAAGAAAAAATAACTTTTCCCATCTTGATGTAAACCTCACGTCACCCAGTGATTTCAAGTTATTTATGAAATGTAGGCACTTTCTTTTTTTCTGAAGTTTAAGTTTAAAAATATAAGAAAATAAAGATAGTTTAAAAATGAAGCTGCCTATAATAGCTCTATTCTAACAAAATAATTTTGGCTTTTGCATGTATTCTTAACATATTTGCATCACTATTAAAAGAATGTGTGTGAAAAGATCACTCCCTCTCACAACCTACACCTCCACAATAAAGTTCACCTCAGTATTCTTAGATTCTTAATTTCTATTAAGATATATTTTATGGCATGATGACTTTTAGACTACAGTTCTATGGAAAGTTTCATTTAGCTGTATATAAATATCAGTGGTTCTCATTCAGTCCTTCGCCACTTCAATACACTTCAAATTTTTCCATTGTTTTTGTGAAAAAGTAAAGTGAAATACCTATTGCTGAAGTAAGTATAAGTTTAAGAATGCTTTTGTTTCCTAACTTACAAAATTCTCCAAATTCATAGAGGAAAACAAGTGGGATTAATTTAAGTTGTCATACTCATGAAGCACATATAGTTTTACTGAAGAATAAATGTAAGTACACATTCTGAGGAAAAGTAATGTGAAGTCTGAACATTATAGAAATTACACTTGGCAAAATAGTACTGCCATACCTAACCCCTCCACTGGGGGTGGGGGAGAGAAGGTTAATAGACTCATGCAAGACATTTTCTAGTTGCAGCAATATGGAGAATTTGCAGTGGACTTGGGTTGGTCAACGTGATCAAGTTCAAAATCCTGACTTTGTACCTCATGTGTCCTTCTCTCAGAAGCATATTTCCATTCCCATGATACTGATATGTGATAACAAAGGACATTTGTTAATTTATAATGAGAAATTACTGTCCCAGAAATTAGCCATTCAGAGTATACATGATGGGTGATTTCTTTACCTGGGTGTATATTATGTCCTATTCAGGTCCTCAAGAGATTGGATAATGCCCATCCACATTGTGGAGGGTAAACTACTTAACTCAGTCTGCCTATTCAAATGCTACTCTTTTCTGGAAACACCCTCAGAGACACACCCAGAAATCATGTTTAACCAGATATGTGGGCAACTTATTATCCAGTCAAGTTGACACATAAAATTAACTGTCATAAGGTCTTCCTTATATTCAAAAGGCTGAGAAAGCTATGCAGATATTAGATAATATATAATAAGCCATGCAGATATCCACTATTGTTTGTTTTAATATAACATATTTATTTGATATATGTTGTAGCACATGAAAGTTCAAAATCAGAATCTAACTGGTGTTTGTATTTGAAGTTTGACTCTTTCATTCATTGAAAATAAAATGAATGAATTGATCTATTAATCGTGGCTTGGCACTAAAATGTGTTTATCTCCTGATATTTGACCAATAATTTTCCTATATTGGGAATTTTATGTAATCACAATATAACATACTATAAAACCCTTTAAAAATAAATTTCACTAAGCTGTGCATCTGAAACCAATTTAAAAAATAAATACATAAATCAATCAGTAAATGTCCAACTGCGGGCTTAGGCTCGCTCCCCGGGGGAACGGGCCTAAGCTGGCAGTCAGACATCCCTCTGGCAGCCTGGGAGCCCCTGGGCCTAAGCTGTTAGTCAAACATCCTTAGTGCTGCCGCAGAGGTGGGAGAGGCTCCCACCACCACCACTGCACTGGCCAGCCATGAGCCAGCTTCTGGCTGAGTGGCACACCCCGTGTAAGCACACTGACCACCAGGGGGCAGCTCCTGCGTTGAGCGTCTGCTCCCTGCTGGTCAGTGCGAGTCATAGCAACCAATCGTTCCCAGTCATTCTGCCCTTAGAGTCAACTTGCATATTACCCTTTTATTGTATAGGATATTTATGTACATGTGTGATATACAAATATTTGTATGTATATGCATGTATGTATGAGCATATATATCACCCATGTATAATATTCTTATATAAGAAGATTTAATTTTTTAAAAATATCAAAACAGTTCAGATAATTAATGTAGAATTGTACCCTCTACAAAAGGAAGTCCTAGCTCAATAAGGTCCACAGGGAAATTTTTCAAATATGTTTAAAGAAGGAATTATTCTAATCTATATTACAGAACTAAATTAAGACAGAGAAATAAATATTTTTATTTTACTTTTAATAATGAGGAAACCCTTTTAGTAATTTTCTATTTTTTATCCTCTACTGCGTGGAGAAAGAAGAAACCTTGGAGAAAAGGAGAAAATTTGGAACTTGAACAGATTGAGGTCTATATGGTGACCCTAATTTCTCACCCTTCCAGATATCCATGATTTTGGATAAGAGCCAGTGTACAAACTTGAACCTTAACTTTGGGCTTGGTCGATTGACCTGTACTGAGCAGTGATATATGGGTAGAAGTGACAGTGTTCTGATTTTGACTTGAGGCCTAAAAGAGACCTCATCTGTTTCTGTTGCCCTCTGGCAGCTCTCCCATCTCTGTAAGAATATGTCCCCTTTGGTTTGTGATTCAGCACAAGACAGATTTACTTGGCCTCTGACTGGCTAGTAGATTCATGAGCAAGTCTTCCAAAGATGAACAGACTGCTCAGCTTAGCTCAGGGTAGATCAGCTGATATCAAGCTGACCTACAGATAGATGAGCAATAATATAAAACCACTGAATTCTGTGGTGGTTTCTGTGTATCAGTAGAACACAGACAGATTTATAATGACTGACTTGAATGTCCGACGGTATTTGGGAGATCTAAAGATAGGAGAGCTCACCACATGATAATAGAGTACACAGCTAAAAAAAAGTATGGGAAGGATATTTAACAATAACCTTAGGAGATTCGCTTCACCTGAGTGTGCCAATCATGTTTCATGCATTCCTTTTTTTAAAATATATTTTATTGATTTTTTACAGAGAGGAAAGGAGAGGGGTAGAGAGTTAGAAAGATATATGAGAGAGAAACATCGATCAGCTGCCTCCTGCACACACCCCACTGGGGTTGTGCCCACAACCAAGGTACATGCCCTTGACTGGAATCGAACCTGGGACCCCCCAGTCTGCAGGCCGACGCTCTATCCACCGACCCAAACCGGTTAGGGCCATGCATTCCCTTTTGATCTGCACTTACCTCATGCCTGAAAAATGATGAAATTAAATACTAAATTCTTTATGCTGAAAGTATCAATAGACTATGCTGGGGAAAATCCTTCATGATGCTAACATTAATAAAATAATTGGCATTTAATCTGGGATGCTTATTAAATATTTTGTATTATAGAGAAGAGATATTTGAGACTCATACATTTGGTCTTTCTCAAGGCTTACTATGCCAGATATCACCAGGCAAAACCTTGTTCTCTTCCAATCACATCTTCTCTGTCTACGAACAATTATTTATCTAATTTTATTTTGGAATACAATAGTTTTTATAGATCATTCAACCAACTCCTAAAACACTAGATTTCCATGTTTTCTCAGCTCAAATTTAAATATCAAGAATCAAGGTGATATCATAAAACACATTAAACTCATAAAACTTTCTCAGGGATTTTTTTAGTTACAGTCAAAGATTTTGCATACACTCGCATTCCAATTTTCTTTTCACATTCCAATTTTCACACAACTTCAAACACTTAATATACTAACTGTGATCCACATGGGATGAAAAAAGCAACAACAAAACAAATGCCTAACGGTGCTCATTTCAAAAGTTATCAACACATATAAAGCAGTGAACAAGGAGAGAAACACATATAAAAACTGTTTCTACTTTGTTGGTCTATTGTTATGCTAACATGCTAATAATTTATATGGCATACAATCACTTAAAACCTTCAACCAACTTATAAAGGAAATAGTCCAAGATTTATAAGTTTTGTTCTGAGCAGATTAAATGAGTGCCTTTTAAAACTGTCACTTTCAAGTACACGAAGGAGTATTATAACCAGCTGCTCCTCATATCCACTGAGAGCACAAGACATGGAAATATGTTTAAATCACAGCAGGAGTGATTTAGATTGGACAACAGGACGATACACTTGACAGAAATTCATACAAGACCCTAAAAAGATTATCAAGGGAGATATGTAAACTCCTTGTCCACATAGGCCTTTGCAAATAAATTATATTCTACAACTACTGTGGTGATCATAAATTCTTGCAAGTAGGGCAAGGAGGTGATCGCTGAAATACTAAAGTAAAAACAAAACAAAACATCTTTTATTGCTCTACACTAGAAGTTATCTTGTCTCTCTCATTCCCTTTCTCACATGCATGGCTTCTTTTTGTCTCCCTTTCCTAGTATGAATTCATTATGGGCAAATCAATATAAAGTAGCTATTTCTCTAGCAATAAAGACCTACATCACAATAGAAGATATAAAAGTTGCTAAAAATCATGTCATTTTTATTCAATTAATTTACCTCATATTCAAACTGTTATACTATATTTAAATTATGTATCAATGCCTTAATATTGTTTTCTGTCTCTATTTGCACTAAAAAAATAATATAAAAGTTCCTTTGACTGAGAAAATATTCTGCTCTGTTTTTAAAAATATATTTAAATAAGTTGGGAATAAGATATTAAATTTAAAAATACAGTAAAAAATACACTCTTTCTTCATTGCTGTATTCATCTAAGTTATGCTCCCCCACCTCATGTAGTATGCTTACCAGAATAAAATGAAATGCTTTCTCTGTAGCTAAATTAGCTATCTATATTCTTTTTGATAGGTACCGGGGTTGATTTTGTTGTTGCTGCCTCAATAATTTCTCCTATCCCTGTCTATATGATTGTTGGCAACATCTTTGTCACCTTCCTATCAAAAAGTAAGATCCATTGAATCTGAGCAGGAGGTATGACTTCACTTGACCAATGGAATGGTATACAGATGACATTTTGAGAGTTCAGATTAACTTTTTTCTTTTCCTCTTGAAACACTGTCATGAGACCACTGTATAAAGTCATGTCTGCTCTTACCTTTAGTATTTCTTTTTTTTTTTCAGTCTTGGTTTGCTTTGTTTCTCTTTTTATAGATTCTCAAAGTGAAGTTTTTAGTTCATTAATTTGTCATTTCTTATTTTCCCATAGAAGCATATAAAGTTATGTTTCCATATAAACACTGCTGTAGCTACATCCCACAAATTTCAATGTTGCATTTTTCATTTTCCAACCAAATTTTTAAATTCCTGTGTGATTTCTTTTTATTTAGAAGCATGTCGATTAATTTTTAAATATGTGTTATAGAGCAGAAATAAATAAAATATAAAGCAGACAATAGAACCAATTAAGAAGGCCACAACTTAGTTTCAACATATATGAAATGGGCAAATTCATTGAAAAATACAAATTAACAAAATTGACACAACACTAAACAGAAAATCTGAATAGTCTTATATCTACTAAATTATTGAAATCCCTTGCACAAAGAAAAAAAATAAAGTCATGTCACTGAAAGATGAGAAATTATATAAATGAGAATTGAAAAACCATAGTACGAATGCAGTTCCCAGTAACCACACAAGTGAATGAAGACACAGGGGACATATCAAGCCCTTTTATGACTGCTACCACATGAGCACTCCAAGTGAAACCCTCCACTAAACCCCTCATTTAAGCCCAGCTCAAGTGTCTGACCCACCCTATCATGAGCAATTAAATAGTGTTATTTGAAGTCAATATATTTTGGGTATGTGGTTTGTTAAGGTGTGCACACATTACAAGCTCAATTTATACTTTACAGCCAAAATAAATTGTTACATGCAACATTTTACTCATGTGAAAATAATATTCTGTTCTATATATTATATAGTAATAAAACCATCATGGGTCTATGAAAAATAGCATAATCCTATACAATAAAAGGGTAATATGCAAATTGACCCTAACAGCTGAACGACTGGGAATGACTGGTCACTATGACACACACTGACCACAAGGGGGCAGATGCTCAATGCAGGACCTGCCCCCTAGTGGTCAGTGTGCT
>NW_005871048.1:55028063-55162180 GCF_000147115.1 Myotis lucifugus | reverse complement strand
AGTTTGGTTTGTTGCTCACAGAATAATAGAGACATTTCTTTTTTCTTTGCTCCATTGGTGGAGATTTCTTGGAAGTTTTAGGATATCTTCTCTTTAATTTTTCCTAGACACTTTTACTTACTTATTTCTCTCACCTTTGTTTTCCCTCCATCCCCAACCACAACAGTAACTTGCTCCAGGCTCAATTTGCTCTAGTGCAGTGGTTCTAAACCTTCTGGCCCTTTAAATACAGTTCCTCATGTTGTGACCCAACCATAAAATTATTTTCGTTGCTACTTCATAACTGTAATGTTGCTACTGTTATGAATCATAATGTAAATATCTGATATGCAGGATGGTCTTAGGCGACCCCTGTGAAAGGGTCGTTCGACCACCAAAGGGGTCGCGACCCACAGGTTGAGAACCACTGCTCTAGTGTCTAGGAGATCTGTCTGCCATCAGAACTACGATTCCCAGAATTCCTAGTGCTCCCCATGCTCTGGGTTTTCCCCAACCGAGGAAGCCACGTACCCCCAAGCTGCTGGCTCTTCCACTCTGCTCTGTGTATGCAAATTACCTGCCATTTTTGTTGGGTTAATTTGCATACTCACTCCTCATTGGCTGGTGGGTGTGGCTTGTGAGCATAGCAGAGGGATGGTTAATTTGCATGTTTCTCTTTTATTATATAGGATGGGGATGGTGACATAACCATGAAACAACGTAAGTAGAGTCCAATGTAACCCGAGGACTGCCTGTACTACTCAGAAAACACTTAGAGTCATATGGGAAGTAAGACATTTGAGGGCAAAGGTAAGCATAAAAAATTTCCCCAATATATAATAAAATAAAATAAAAAATAAATTTCTCCCCACCTAAAACATATGCTTATTTTACAGTTAGGAATATTTCAAAAAATTTTAGTATATTTATTGTTTTCTATTAATAGCTTACCTGATTGAAACATTACCTTCAAGATAATAACTAAGATGCTAATCAATTATCTGTATTTTAGGGCATCATTAAAAAGTATTTAAAACCACTTGCTAATGACAACTGTTTTATATTTTTTTATATTTCCTTTTAAATCATATTTAAATACATCTATTATTTTTTCCTATCATTATTAATTGTGAACCAATGATATCCTGAAAGTTTATTAAGTTCACAGTATTGGCTGAATGTCAGCACAGGCCATGAATTATCCAGAAATGTAATTTGTATGTTTCTTTAAAACCTGTAATGTCATATCATCTTAGTTCACATTCTTAGCAATAACAACTACTTATGACATATCTGCTAATCATTAATAAATTATTGAATTTATGGTCCTAAAAAAACTAATAATCTAATTTTATTCTTATTACTAGTATTTTTCAGACTAATGCCACCAAAAGTTACATAATAATAACTAAATAATGTAGAAATATGCATCATTACTCATGAATTCTATATGCATAGATTATAATTAAGATTTAAGCCTTATCAGATTTGGTAGCTATAAGGTATTTTTAATTTTTATGTTTTACTTTTGAAATTGGCAGTTGGACATTAGATTACTTGAATACTACTAGTATTGTCTCATCAAAATACATGGCAAATATGAGAATACTACTTTGATGAGTAGGCCCATGAACTATAATACATACAACTTCATGTAACCTAATCTACAGGCATCTATAAACCAAAAATATTTACTTGGAAATTGAAGCAATTCAAAAAAAATTCTGGAAGTATTCCAAAGCTACAGGCAAAAATAGAAGTCTTTACTTTAGTGGAAAATCATTTTCCTTGCTGCCAATTAACATTACCAAATGTGAATAGTAACAATATTATATTTTAATATCTCAAAAATATTCAAATAGACAAAATAATAATATATGTCTTGTCTGTATGTGTAAGTTATTGTTAAGATTCAGTATATAAATGCAGGAGACGGAGAAACACCTTCTCCTGTGAGAATAAAACAATTCTCTGTTTGAATGGGGTTTCATTTAACTTCTACATAGTCCCCTTTATCTGTGGTTTTGCTTTCTGGGCTTTAGGTTACCTGTGGCCAACTGTGGTCCAAAAACTTTAATGAAAAATTTCAGAAATAAACAATGTATAAGATTTAAATAATGTGCTGTTCTGTGTAGCATGATGAAATCTCTGGGAGTCCCCCTCTGTCCTGCAGGGGAAGTGAATCCTCCCTTCATCCAGCATCTCCTTGCTATTTACACTCCCACTAGTCACTTACTAGCAATCTAGGCTATCAGATGGGTTGCTGCAGTATCACAGTAAGGGTTCCAGAAACCCTTACTTTAACTAATAATGGTCTCAAAGTGCCAGGACAGTGATGGTGGCAATTCAGAGAGGCCAAAGAGAAGCCTTGACATGTTTTCTTTAAGTGAAAGTTCTCAACTTAAAAAGGCATGTTGTCTTCCTACATTATCACAAGAAGGGTGAGTACAGTACAGTAAGATCTTTTGAAAGGGAGAGACCACATTCACATAACTTTTATTATAATATACTAGAGGCCCGATGCACAAAGATTAGTGCAAGAATGGGCCTTCCTTCCCCTGGCTGCCTGCACCTCCTTCACTCCAGCCAGAGCCGCCTTTCTGCCTTCGTTCTGGCCCAAAGCCACCTTTCCGCCTTCCCACGCTGCCCAGAGGCCCAAAACAGCTGGGGCGGGGTGGAACACCTACGACCCGCCCCGCCCCAGGCTGCTCGGTGCCTGTGTATGCAAATTAACCCGCCATCTTTGTTGGGTTAGTTTGCATAGTCACTCCTGATTGGCTGGTGGGCATCACGAAGGTATGGTCAGTTTGCATCTTTCTCTTTTATTGGTGTAGATTATTGTCATTGTTCTATTTTATTGTTATTGTTAATCTCTTACTGTGCCAATTTGTAACTTAAACTTTATCACAGATATGTGTATATAGGAAAAGCATAGTTTACATAGGGTTTGGTAGTATCTGCAGTTTCAGGCTTCCACTGTGTGTATGGTATCCCCCATAGATAAGGGGGACTACTTTACTGGATTAAAGGACAGTTTTAAATCAAACATGTATAAATGTGTAATCAAATCTCCTTTAACTCCCCATGTGGATTACAAGTTTCCAAGTGATTTAATCAGTGCTTGGCTAAGTGACAGATGTTAGTATCAATGTTAACACCATATGGTGTTATTAGTATCTACAAATAGACAAGAGAATAATAAAAATGCTATACTGAGCACCAATCCTTTAAATTCTAACTTTATGATTGATGACTTTACAAGTAACATCTTCTTTCAAAAGTCGCTGTTAAAAAACAAACAAAAAAACTAGCTATGCAAAAAGTGAGTTTTTTATGTAGCATGCTTACTTTTAAAATTGTTATTAACAGTCATGATATAAATTGTTGGAGAATTAATCCTGTAAGGGTATAATCATATTAGTAATAGAAAACTGAATTCAACAATTTGAAATCATATATATATATATATATATATATATATATATACTAGTAATGTACTTTTAAAAAACATTTAATATTATCAACTATATTTAGAACTATGCATTGGAAATAAAACAACTGGTGCTAGCATTAGCACCCGGATATGGAGAACAACAACCCTGAGGATATTATCAAGGCATAAAGATACACATAAAAATTTTATTCTCTCACTTTATTCCTGCATAACAGTAATTACTAGAATCCAAATGCAAAAATATTTTAGGAAAAGACTTTCTCATGCATGTGACCTAATTTGTAAGTACAAACTATTCAGTAAAGGACAGTATACAATTTATTTTTCCCCTCAAGCAAAATGTCTCTTAAATTTTTTATAAATTTTAAATTCCCACAATATGAGCCCATATCCTAGAGCACAGTCATCATTCAAAACATTGCCACAAATCAAATGCAATAAATTCTATTTTCTCTTCCTAGCAATTGAATGAAATTTGAGATCTGAATAACTTGATTTTCTTTCCAGTGATCTTTGAAAGTAAAGTGGAGTAAAGAAAATGCTCTTTGCTCTTTTTCTGGAACTGGAATTTTTTTCTATGTGAAACTTACACTCCATCTCTTCATTAAGAGTTTTATTTATCATCTAAACTCTTCATTTGAAAAGTATTTTACAACTATTTTGAATGTAAAGACATTTTCATGCTTATGGATGTTTTAAGTTTTGTGGGGGTTATGTGAAGGACTTCTGTATTGCACATCCAGATAACTGATATTGCAGATACAAACAAGGCTTACGACCGAAGGATCAGTCTTAACCTAACTGGATCCATAAGAAAATGATAATTATATACCAGAAAGCTCTCATCTTTTTTTGTTGTAATATTTTTAATTAAATTGATGTATGTGTGATGTTTAAATATTGGAAATATAGAGGTGTGGGAAGTATGTATATATGGCATTCAGTTACAGAGCCTAAGTCACTAAGACAGCATCCTATCTAATAAAAGAGCAATATGCAAATTAACCGTCACTCCATCACTCCCACACTCCATCACTCCCACACTTTGTCACAAAGATGGCAGCGGCCAAGGAGCTGGAGCAAGCAAGAGGCTTGTTTTGCCCCAGCGATGGAGGAAGACAAGCTTCCCGCGTGCCCTGCCGGCCTTGAGCTCTGCTCAAAGCTACAAAGTTTCAATTATAGAAGATAAATAAATCCCAGATACCTCCTTCCAGCCAGCGGGCGTGGCCAGCCTGAAAACGGCCATCAGCCCCACACCCAGGCTGGCCAGGCACCCCTGTGGGGACCCCCACCCTTAAAGGGGTGTGACCAGCCTGAAAGTGGCCCTAAGCCCATCACCCAGGCTGGCCAGGCACCCCAGTGGGGACCCCCAACTTGAAGGGGGTGTGGTCAGCCTGCAAATAGCCCTCAACCCCTCACTCAGGCTGGCCACACCCCCATGGGGTGAGGGTCCCCACTGGGGGGCTTGACCAGCCTGAAAACAGCCATCAGCCCCTCACTCAGGCTGGCCAGGCACCCCAGCAGGACGCTCACCCTGGTCCGGGACACCCTTCAGGGCAAACCAGCCTGCCCCCACCCAGGCACCAGGCCTCTATCCTATATAACAAAAGGGTAATATGCATATTGACCCTAACAGCAGAATGACTGGAAATGACTGGTCACTCTGACACACACTGACCACCAGGGGGCAGATGCTCAATGCAGAAGATGTCCCCTGGTGGTCAGTGCGGTCCCACAAGGGGAGCTCTGCTCAGCCACAAGCCAGGCTGACTGCTGCGAGCACAGTAGTGGTGGCGGGAGCCTCTCCCACCTCCTCAGCAGCGCTAAGGATGTCCGACTGCAGGTTAGGCCTGGTCCCCGCTGGCAAGTGGACATCCCCCGAGGGCTCCTGGGCTGCTAGAGGGATGTCTGACTGCCAGCTTAGGCCCGGTTCCCTGTAGAGCGGGCCTAAGCCAGCAAGTGGACATCCCCCAAGTGGGCCCAGACTGTGAGAGGGCACAGGCCGGGCTGAGGGACCCCCCAGAGTGCACAAATTTTTGTGCACTGGGCCTCTAGTCTATATATATATATATATATTTATATATATATATATATATATATATATATATATATATATATATATTTAAACATCACACATACATCAATTTAATTAAAAATATTACAACAAAAAAAGATGAGAGCTTTTCTGGTATATATATATATATGCCTAATATGCAAAGTGTCCCCTCAGGAGTTTGACTGGAAGTTCAATCGCTCGCTATGACATGCACTGACCACCAGGGTGCGGTGCAGAACGAAGGAACGCCCAGCCGGCAGCCGGGGAAGGGAGGCACTGGCTGGCAGCTGGCAGCCGCTAGGGACCCTACCCGTGCACAAATTTCATGCATGGGGCCTCTAGTAAAATAATAAAGTAATACAGCCTTACATGTTAAAGTAACTAGTTTATTTAACATTTTGAGATATTAAATTTTAGTATTTAATAAACAAAGTGTAATTTTGCTTTAAAAACAGTATAATCTTATTCCATTAGAGTTCACCGTGTGGTGTTAAACACTTTGAGGAAAGGTTTTCCATTTTCCTGTTTTATTTGCTAAGAACTATGAAATCATTGTGAACTTGTTTTTGTAAAGATTTGATTCATTGTCTTTTGTGAAAGGTCACTCTCACTATGTCCCTTCCTTTACCTGATCATTTGTGTATCCCGCTGAATAATGGTTCTCTGAGGAAATGACTGTCCAAAGTAACCTTGGAACATGTTGCAAACTCTGTACTAGTATATTGATAATCTCTTATGCTGATCCACCAGAGGTTTTATACTACATATTCCCCATCCTTGAACTGTTTTGTTTTTATTAGGTTTGCCAGTATACTATATATATAAAAATATTTTTTTAAGAAAGCTATCTGTGTGTTATAGCTACAAAATTCTTCATATCTAATGATGATTTTCTACTGCTTCCATTCATGAAAGAAAAAAAAAATATTATCTTAATTATATATATTGGGCCTCAGACTTTTCCTCAAACTCTGCAGAAGTTAGTCCAATTGACTTCTGACACCTATGTCATACTATTCTTGTCTTTTAGCCAGTATTTTTAAACTATTCTACCAGGATACTTAATGGATTATGTTTTCAGTTTTAATTATCATATAAGTTATGAAAAAGGGAAAAAAGAACTCTGCTGAAAAACTACAATGTTCCGTCTTACTTTCCTTTTCTAAGAACTCCCATGGGCAAATATGTTTGAATAATCTTTAGTTTTTCCTTTTGTTACCTCTCTAACTCTACATAATATGATTAGGATATTATGTCTTGATTTGTAGATTTTACATATTATTTATTGATATCCTTGAGGGGCACAACAATTTAGATAGTTACCTACATCTTCCTGCCAACAGTTTGAAATTTTTGATATGTGATTTAGTTAATTCAATAATATTTAGAATAATAATCTAAACATTTAGCTCATCTCCATATCCGTGCAAGACCACAATAGAATGATACAACTAAATCTCTCAGTAGCTAAGAAGAGTCACACATATCTCAGCTATGGAGAGAGAGCAGACAAGTGCATGGTTAGTCCATAGCTAGGGAAGGAAAGCAAGGAAGAATCAAACATTGCTGAGCATATTCAGCTGGGAAGCAGAGGACTGTTTGCTTCACTTGGAAGCTATAGCTTCACACCCCAGGGAATCGCATTGTCCCTTCCCCGCTCAGGTACTGGACTATTGTGGGGAGCAGGGGGAGATAAGGATATGTGCAATAAAGTCAAAATGGCGAACGGGGAGGTTCTTGGCCATAGAGGCCTGTCAGTCTAACCTGGGAAAAAGATAGTTGCATAGGGGTGGAACCCAGTGCAAGCCCAGGAAATATTGGGAAGCTAATTGGTTAATCTGAAAAAGCTTCTGGTTCCTCCCAAGCCTGTGAATACATAATTTCAGGAGACAAAGAGCCCCCGCCCTTCTGACCCATATAAAGAATGGTGACCATGTTTGCCATTTATTTGTAACAGAAGACAGTTTTTGTATTTATGCCTATGTTCTATGTAAACATTAAAACTAACTCACAAGGTAGTCTTGAAAACATCTTTATTGCAATTTAAGATATAGAATAACTAGAATTATATATTAAATATCTAGTACTAAGAACATGAGAAAAGCATGTGGAGAAGAAATTATTACTATAAATTTTTACACAGTAACTTATTTTAATTTTTTTATGGGACGATGTTATAGAAGTGTTTGGGCACTATCTGGCTCCTCCAGTTGTCATGGTGATGGAGAGTTCCAATTTGAGGAGTTTCATAAGGCTGTTCAGCACTAAATAAGGAAACCAAATATTATACTATGCTAATAATTCAAATAAGCCACAGCTCCATTTAAACTTTTGTCCTCATTAATATTTTAATTGTTTTATTAGCATAATATTAGTAACATTCACAAATGGTAATTTTGCTTCTATGTCTTATAATTGATGGTAAATAATAGAGAAACTTGTCATCTTTTCGTTATCCAAATCACTTTGGACAACTTTATTAGCATATTTGATATTTTTATCATTCCCATGGTGCTATACAAAAATGTATCAGTGAATTTACATTAGTTGGTTACAGTTAAGAAAGTTGCATATTGATAAATATGATGAAGATAATATTTTTAAAGCAAAATAATATATATCCATATTCTTTAAGTCCACTATACCTGTGCTAAAATACACTTATTTCTTTGTTTTTGTTTTTTATTATTACTTCTAACAAACACCCCCAAAGAGAGACTGAGTGCATAATACTTTATCGGGTTCTTCTCCAAAATCACTTTTCAAACTTTCTTTTACCTACCATGCTTTTCACTCAACTTAGGTTACCATTCAACAGATCGAGACTACTGGGAGCAAAGACGTGGGCATGTGTAATAGTCATGATTGTGACAGGAGCAGGGTGACACTTTAGGGGCTGAACAGAGATTGCCAAGGTGGAGTAATTTATTATCAGAGGAACTAAAATGGAGCCAGGGGGCCATGAGAAAGTTTGTCTTACACACATCCCACCCAGCATGTTTCTCCATGAACTTTTGAATTTCTGAGCCATGTCTGAACCTCATCTCTCTGCCATGGCACCAGGACCATCTGTGTTTTTTACTTAGAAAGGATCCAATCTGTTTTATCAACCAGCATTTTTCATTTGCATGATAGACTCAGCCAACCCTTACTAACCTTGCCAGAATCTTTCATTTATAACATCCAGCCAACTAAGCCTTTAAAAGCCCTGCCTGTCTGTATTCCCACTCGGGCACACTGCTACCTAGCTGTGTGTATCCCAGTTGCAACCTCTGACCTCAAATAAATGCTTTTATTTCTTCTTTAGTTTAAACTTCTTTCTGGATTAACAAGAGAGAGTAAGGCAACGAAAGAAAGATGAACCTAAGGGCTAACGTTACAAATAAGAACTGTGCATATTAATTAAATATGTAGAGGCAGATTTCTGTTCTAGCGCAATCTGTGAAATAGCAATATAAAGACTTTTGAAATATTGTGGTGTCAAGCCATAAAAATATTTTATCATAGCTTACATAAAGTCTCTGTTTCAATTCATCTCAAGGCAGAAAAACAAAAAAATATAGAGAGATGAATTTGTTTCACCCTCATCTTCATGATTCGGATGAAGTTAACCTTCAACGTGATTGATAGTGACCTAGTTTGAAAGAACAGTAGAAGGCTGAAGATGCTTTTTATGTGAAATTAGCTAATTCAAAGCCCTCCAATGTAAGTGTAGTGCAGGAAGCAAGGCCATCCTCCAGAGAGAATGAAAGAAAAGGGCTCGGTGCTGTCACTTTCAGATCAAAAGAAGCTGCCTTCTGCAGAGCCAGGCAGGGGAGTGTAAGGACTCAGCTTGAAGCTAAGCAACGTGAGGACCTCTTAGACATTCAGAGGTGCCTGGTTCTATTGGCAGAGGCATCACTGGAGAACACAAATATCACTGAGAGAAGCCAACCTCTCCGACCCTCTCTTGGTGGCCCTGCATTACTATTTTTAGGGCAAAGTCCTTTTGCATCCTTTTGCCCTCTGGGTTTCAGAAAGTGAAAGACAGATATGTGGGATTTAGAATTAGATTTAACAAGCTTTATATCACTGTCTAATATGTCATTTTCTCTTTCTCATAGAACACAATTAGTTGTTTCAAAAAGAAGGGATGTGGGTGGAATAACAAGAAAATATGCTTTTTTTCCTTCTAATTTTTAAGAAAGTAGTAGAGCATTTTTGCTCTCTTGTGAAAGCAGGAAATCATTTAGGGTGTTGTAAAGAGGGCAGCAGGCGGGTTTTTATGGAAAATAAAGGTAGAGAAATGGAGGAGGTGGCTAGATGAGACTGGAACAGAAGAGGTGAAGAAATTCCTCCTGCCTGACTCTCAGCCTTTAAGTCCAAGAATCAAGGCCAGGAAACAGATGCTGTCAGGTAAGCGTAAAACCTGCCACTTTCATAGAGCCAGCTCATCCCACACTCAAACCACCAGCTGTAGCTCATCTCAGCTCCGGCATGTCCCTTTCCATCACTGAAGGGCCTGGCTGAGACCAAATGCCCTGTCTGTGCTTTATAAATAGAGACCGCAGAATTTGTTCCAACTTTCCCACTGCTCTCTGAGCAAATATTGTCTGTAACCTTCTAAACTTTTGATATTCCTCTCAGAGCTATACATTTGTGTTCTCTGAACTATGAATTTCTTTGAAGATATTACAAAACAATGTATCAAAACAAAATTTCTCTCTAAAACAAAACAAAATAGGACAGTACTGAAAATAATAATAGTAATAATAATAATAATAATAATAATAATAATGCCCTACAAAACCCACCTGCCTTTAGTAGAAAATTTCGTGGGCTACAGGAAGGTGATTATAACCAAAAGTCATTTTTCCTGCTTAATTGTATTGGGTACCCCCATCATCAGTCCAAAAAGAATGAATATCAGAGAGTATTGTGCCAATAAAGGGGCAGGACGAGGGAGTATGATCCTGCCATCCCCCCTCTTGTCTTGTGCCTCCTACACGTTTCATCACACCTCCTTCCATTTTCCCCACTTCTTCCTTTTTTATAACTTTGAAATAAATTTCAACATTTGTAAGTATTTAAAATCCATCATTTCCTTTCTGTTAAGCTAAAGATAAAACATGTTTTAAATGGAAATCAATGTCAGTCAGCCACAGCAACATTTTCAATAAAGATCAGACACAACTATATGGGTGAAAAATTATGAAACTATCCACTAGTTATGAGTACACAGGTCGCTAATACTGCAAAATTAAACACATATTTATGGTAATGAGTAGTCAGGTTATAAAATAGGTACCTCATAGTTTGAATACCTCACCATAAAATTAGTAACTTATGCATTTGCGCTTCACAAAAAAAAGTAACCCTTGTATTTTAGTTTGCATGCTTGAAATTTGATGTCACACAATGAGATACAGATTGGATAAATGCAATAATATATATTTCTGAAAGATTATTGTCTAAGATAATTTGATATATATATATATTTTAAATCACTCAGGTGTCCTTTATAGAGAGTGCATTTTTCTGGGTTGAAGTTAAGGGTGTGGGGGATAATAGAGAAGAATTTGTAATATAATTTGTATATAAAGGTGGTGTGATGTTTTAGAAGGGGAATGTAGAGAAAAGCCCAGGGATGAGACAGGTGATTGGGAGGCTTGAATTTGTAGAGATGACTCAGAGAGCTGTTAAACATGATAACACTCACCCTGGGGTTCATGTTGTGGGCAGGCCTATTCTTATTAAGCTCAATACTCTCTTCCTATATATATGGCAATAATTAGAAAGCTGCCACCTCCATTGGTAATATGTAACAATGAGTATATAACAAAACATTATTTGGGCAATACAAAATCAAGCGTTAATGAGTTTCCTATAATGTCTTTATTCATAATACATGTTAGTTTTTTAAAGGAAAACAAATTTAAAAATCCCCAAATATTTATAATTAAGACTAAAAAGAAACAAAATATTGCCCTAGAAGCATGTTTGAATACTGTGTTTGTTAGATTTTATAAATCCTAAATCTGAGTACCAAGACTGCAGTTTGCACATAGTAGCAATAACTGAGAAGACTGCTGAGTCATAATTCAAATGTAATACATCAAAGTAATTTGATGACAGTGAGAAAAAAAGATGCTCAAAAGAAATGCAAATAAATGCACATACAAATAAAATGTCTTTGAAAGTTATCTTTGTGTACTTATCAGTGTACCTGTACACTCATCTTTAATGCAGGTAGACTTATGGCAAGTTTTATGCATTGTAGAGAAAAAGAAAAGCAGAGACCTTGGTATTACTAATTGGACAATAATAATCAACTTAAAATTTACTTTATTTTTTTAAATATATTTTTATTGATTTTAGAGAGGAAGGGAGAAGGTATAGAAATGTCAATGATGACAGAGAATCATTGATTGGCTGCTTCCTACACTTCCCACACTGGAGATTGAGCTCAAAACCCAGGGATATGCCCTGACCGGGAATTGAACCATGACCTCTTAGTCTATGCAGTGGTTCTCAACCTTCCTAATGCCGCGACCCTTTAATATAGTTCCTCATGTTGTGGTGACCCCCAACCATAAAATTATTTTCGTTGCTACTTCATAACTGTAATTTTGCTACTGTTATGAATCGTAATGTAAATATCTGATATGCAGGATGTATTTTCATTGTTACAAATTGAATATAATCAAAGCATAGTGATTAATCACAAAAACAATAGTAATTATATATGTGTTTTCCGATGGTCTTAGGCGACCCCTGTGAAAGGGTTGAGAACCATTGGTCTATAGATTGATGCTCAACCACTGAGCCGTGCTCGCCGGACTAAAATTTACTTTGTATTATAATACCAAGAGTAGAAATATTGAGAGTAACTATTCTCAGATTTAGATAATGATTTTGCAAAAATCTAAGAACAGAATACAACATTGTTATATTTTATTGATGTTCTTAACTATATTATTAATTTAATGGATGAGAATTCTCCATAACTTTCTAGGAACAAACTGGGTTTGTTTGTTTATTTTAATTGGCATGTTGCTGTCTACTAGTGAGGTGGAGAATCTCTTTGTAAATATGTGTAAATATGTATGTATAGATATATAAATATATTGGATTTAATTTTATATCTTTTTTATTTCAAGTTCTTAGTACATATTAGGTACAATCCCTTGCTAATGTTAGACATTGTGTGCCGTGCCAGCACAGCCAATAGCCGCACCCTACACATTGTAAATAGCTTCTCCTAATCTGTGACCAATATGCTTACTTTGTCTATTAATATCAATAGAATTTGAAAAAGGCAATCCTACTTCACTGATTTATAAGACCATTGTAATGATACAGTAATAGTAAAATAGTATTATAAACAATGAGATTTAAATTTACACAAATTTAATTGGTAAAAATTTAATAAAATAGTACAACCAAGTATAGGTGAGGATCAGTGAAAACAAGATCACTTTGAATTTGGTTTAGGACTTTAAACTTGCTCAGGCAGTCTGGAAAATATTCTGGACATTTTATAGAAATTAAATAAGCAAATTTTCTATTACCAGAAAATGGATTGAATACTTATTTTATACTTGAGTACTTATTGTCACACAAGAGTTCAAAAAGGACAGGCACATGGATATTTTTTACGGGACAATAATAATAGCAGGTATCTTAGGAGGAACATTTCTTTCTCTGGCAAGAGAATTATCTATGAAATGCTGGTTATCTAGGATTATCTAATATTAACACACCTAGAATATATGGATTTATAGCAGATGGCTCCCCTAGAGAGTGTTATATAGGTGTGTAAATATCTATATATATAAAAGCCTAAGTGACCAAACAACCGGTTGACTGGTAGCTATGATGTGCACTGACCACCAGGGGGCAGACACTCAACACAGGACTTGCCCCCTGGTGGTCAGTGCACTCCTACAGTGGGAGCGCCAGATGCAGGGCTCATGGCTGGCGAGTGCTGCTGTGGCGGTGCGAGCCTCTCCCCATTGGGACTGACTGGGCGCGAGCCCATGGCAGGTGCAGCAGGGCCAGGATGAGCGGGAGAGGCAGGCAGGAGTGGCAGGAAGCCTTGGACTACCAGTTTCAGCCCGATCCCCACAGGCCCGAGGGGTCCAAGATAGTGAGAGAGCACAGGCTAGGCTGAGGGACCCCACCAGTGCACAAATTTGTGCACCGGGCCTCTAGTCTAAGTATAAAATGCAGATGTTTTAGGACCTAAGTGATGTTTGTATAAGTGACCACCTCTCACTTCAGACATTTTCCAAAGCCTGAGTATATCCAATATTGGAAAAAAAGGACCTAGGAAGTATTGCAAGAGACCTTGGATCTCTGTCTTATTTGCCTGTGCATTTTGATTATTTGTATTCTATTTTTTAAAAATATATTAGCTTATTGATTTCAGAGAGGAAGGGAGAGGAAGAAAGTGATAGAAACAACAATGGTGAGAGAGAATCATTGATCGGCTGCCTCCTGCATGCTCCCCACTGGAGATTGAGCCTGCAACCTGGGCATGTACCCTGACTGAGAATTGAACCGTGACCTCCTGGTTCATAGATCAATGCTCAACCACTGAGCCAGGCTGGTCGGGCCTTGAATTAATTATAAACTTTTAAGTGGGTGAGATGTGTAGTTCACCAGAGTCTACCTGACAATCTGATCCTCTTTGTTATCAAAATGGACTTTCAAGTTGTTTTGAAATATATGCTTAAGTTGAGTAGTATACTCTGGAAATAGGCCCTCAGCTGAAAATCTGCATGTGGAAATTACTGGGCTCTGAACCTGGGTGGGCTTTCAGAGATCACTCTAAATGAGGCAAGCTGGGAATTTATACCACTCATTGACTAATCATTAGAGGAGTGATTTTTTTTTCCAGAGCAAAGCTTAGCCCCTAGGGTGCCGTGGAGCACGATCATGCTCCTCCTGTCTTTTGCCAAAAGTGCTGGGAGCGCTATCAAAGCTTCGAAATGGCGTCCATTTCTAAGTCTGCTTTTAGTAGTGATGATGATATTGCTAAATATGTCAATGTAGTAAAGGTTTCCTTAAGTTTTTGAATATGTAACTTCATTTACTTGCGATTCATATTTTTTTTTCCCTAAACTGCTGTAAAATCAGCAAAAATGCCTTGGCAATTTTAGCATAGTTCCTAGGATATTGGTTGGCACTCAAAGGGTTAAACTTCTTGAATTGGCTCCTTCTCCCTAAGATACCATTCAGATAGATGACAGCCCAGCCCCCATCTGCTTCAGCTACAGGGACTGTTTGATTGCTATCACCTGGAAAAGAATGAGCTAGACCTTCTCATATAAACCCTACTTAGGGATAAAATGAATCATGGTATCTAGAATAATAAAAGTATAATATGCTAATTAGACTGGACGTCCTTCCGGACGAAGCCAGGGCTTCGAGGGAAGTCCAGGTCCCGGGTGCCTGCCGGCAGCCAGAGGGAAGCCCCCGTCCCAGGTGCCAGAGGGAAGCCAGTGCCAGCAGTCGGGGGAAGGAAGGCCTACACTTACACGAATTTTGTGCATCGGGCCTCTAACTTTTTTATAAACACATAAATACAATTGTTCTTATAAGATACTGGCAATGATTCAGAGCCACTGTTTCTTCAAGGAATGATAAAAGGAGCTTGATAAAGAAGATGAGTAAAGAAAATATCAGAACTCATTCTTCATCTGTACCTCTAAGTTCACTAACCCAGGCATAGGTAAAAGAGCCTACTACTTTAAACAACTCCCCACTATGACAGACCCTGCACTAATAGGTTTGCTTGGCAAGCTATTGATAGGATGCATTTCCTCCTCTTGGGCATTTAGTTAAAATGTGTGTGACCATGCTTTTGAAGTTAGGCATGGTCACATGACTAGGTTTTGAGCAAAAGAAGGTGAAGAGAAGTGAACTGCAAGGCCTATAGGCTTAGCTCACTGGATGTTTTTACGTTCAGTCCCTTATTCTTGTTCCCCTTCCTGATGATCTTAGGTGCAATGTAATGGGGCTTTGGAACTAAGGAATGTAACTCCTTGTAAATAAAGCCTTTTACCAAATCTCATTCTCCCCGGAGGCCTTCTGAAAGTGCTCACTTCTGCAGTACCCAAAGAACCTCAACCCCACTCCCACAAGTGAGGGAGGAATTTGATCCTCTGGCAACAGAAGTACTTGTTGAGAGAGAGAGAGAGAGAGAGAGAGAGAGAGAGAGAGAGAGAGAGAGTAAAGTGAGAAGAGAAAAAAGTTAAAAATAAAATCCTACGTTAATGTGAGGTGAAGAAGAATAACCAGTTAAAGGGAATACACTTACTGCTTTTGTGTAGGTCAAGCATGTCAAACTCACAGCCCATGGGCCGCATGTGGCCCACAACAAATATATTTTGTGGCCCAGCCAATATAATGGTATGTAAGAAATGTTTTAATAAAAATTTAATAATCTAATTTTTACAATATCCTGGTATACATAATTATTAACAACATAGTCCACTAATGACTGATTACTATAATCCTGTTGCATTCATTTCCCTTACGCGCCTTACACGCAGGCACACCTTTTCTCTCCACTAATACTAGTAGTGAATATTTTAGCTGATTGCCATGTCATTAGTCTTGTATTGACTTGTTTGTTGTGCACAACAGGAACTACTTCACTTTCAGAGAATGAGAAAAATAGGTTTATTTGTGTTACGTTTGTTAATTTGTGCAGTTATTCAGTGTCTGGTAAATTAATGTTCAAGAAAAAATATCAATTTTTATTAAAATGTTCTATTATTTTATGTTAATAATCACTCAATTATTTCAGCCCTTTGTATTCAGTATATCTCTATCAAAATTAACCTACGTTTCTATGGAAATTGAAACTTCTGTTTTTTTGCGACCCACATAAACTTAAACCTTGTTTATTTGGCCCATGTTAGCCTTTGAGTTTGACATGCTTGGTGTAGGTGATCTGACTGTAATGATTACCCATTTTATCAATAATTTCAACATGACTTTTACACATGTTTCAGAAATCTGCTTAAAAGTTATTTCACAAAATGTTTTTTTCCACCTAAACCACCTCTGCCTACTCCAGGCTATATTATTAAACATATAATTGAGAAGGAACTCATTTTGAAAAAAAAAAGGAAAAAGCAAGAACAAATGTTAGTTTCCTTCATTTGAATTTTAGCTTAGAAAATATTTCATTTGAAGAAGCTGAAACATTATGGTGCTAAATTTGATTTAATACAGCTTACCTTTCTTATTAGATTACTAAACACTCTCTACCCTTCTCTATATAGGTCAGTGATACGTAGTATAATCCATCAGGTCATGTAGACAATCCCAGAAACAAGATATTACAGCATACCTGATACTACTATAGTCATTCGAATGAAAAACAGTGTACTGATCATGACAATATGGCCTTGAAGTCTAACATTCTAAGAATGATTCACTCTTGAGCAGACAAATTTAATCTGTGATACAGATATGTCTTAGGTTAGGAAGGAGTTTATACACATTGCAGTCTGTAAACATCACGGTACATAAACATGCGTAAATGTCTTAAGGTTGGAACCAGTGTGAATCTTCCTTTCCAGTTTTATTGAAATTTGGTTTATGTTAATTGAAGAGAAAGGGAATATCCCCAGTTTTATTATAAGTCTGCTGCTGTTGTGTGTCACCTTTTACACCAGCATCCTTCACAGCCCCACCTTGCTATAGAGATAATAACAACTACCAACGTGATGGGGTGAGGAACTTGTATTACATGCCACATGCAGTGTAGCTTAGAATTACCTGTCTTCTATAAATATTGGCAAGAACGGGATATATGTAAGAGCAAAGTTAATAGACTAAGTCTTTCTGTGGCTTTACTTAGCCTTTCATCTTTAGAAAATATGCTGCGTTGTATGTTTATGTTTTCAACCTTTTTATATTATCCTGCATGTCGTCACATGAGACATCATAAACAAGGCGATGCTTCTGAAATATTATAAATGCGAAGAAGCGAACTGAACTGGGCATTTAAAATTATACTGTCTAGACATAAGTGAAAGTCCCTTTACGTATAGCTCTAATGGTAATTGGATCACTAACCCTTGGGAAAATGCATGTTCTAAATCTCCCTCTAATATTATTTTCTGTTCTTCATACAGTTTGAGTCTAAGTCGTGACTCACACATACTGTATTCTGAAGAGTCTGTTGAGAGGTCAGTAAGCCTTTCTGTGCATGGTGGTCCTCAGCTCCGTTTTCTTTGTGCATGTTATTTACAGTTTGTAGGAGTGCCGAACAACTTCAAACAAGCTCGCGTCTGAAGTAAACATATTTTTGGGTGCCCGACGAGTTGTGGAGCAATTCCTTGACCTTTCCTCTCATTTACTGAAGCAAATCAAAGTGTATTTCAAGTAGTGCAGTCTAAAGTCATTCTGAGAGCAAAGTTGCAGCATAAAAGTAGTTCACCCCTGAATGTCCTAAGCTAGTGATTCTATTCTTGACTCAAAAGAGCAAATAGAAAAAAAAATTTTTTTTTGAAGAAATGCTGTGGATGGCAGTATTCTTTAATAATGTCCAAAGTCGTTGATGAGATAGCTTGTTCCATTTCACGTGTATGAAGTGACAGCTTTGCAAGACATGTGACTGAGACAACAGCAGAATAACTCCAGAGGATAGCATATTCTGAGATGTCAAAAACTTAAAGTTTTTTTTTTTATTATGGCTAATTGTAAATTGCTTATGTACAGAGAGTATCAGATATAAAGAAAAATTATATGTAAAATAAGTAAAAGATAACATTTTCCCCTCATACCTATAGTTTTATCTATAACCTCAAATAAGAAATGCTGATATACTAGTAACTTACTTTACTATAGGTATTAATTAAAATAGGGACCAAATATTTATTATAATCGGTTACTATAATCATATTAATAATCAAATTATATCCAAGCAGATTGAAATGAGTTAAGTTCCTAAAATTCTGGAAAGTTAAAGATATTAAGTATGTAGATAGCACCTACATTACTCACTTTAGTGAAGCCTTAATACTAAGCAAGAAAGTATAATTTTAAATTCTATTAAAACACTATAGTGTGATAAATACATTTTCTTTGTTAGTCATTTAAATCTATTATTAATATTACTTCCGAGCAGAAATACTGTATTTATCAATTTATGTTGTATAATTATGTGAAACAATCTATTACTAATTTCCAATATTTTCTTAAGCACATTATACATATCTTAAAAATTACTATGATATATAAGGTTGGAAAGTAATATATATTATGCCCAGTTAAAATTGTTCAACCACAAAACAAATTATACAACTGCTTCCTATTGAATTCCTGAAAACTGAAAATTATTAAAATCACCATCAAAATTTTAATGAATTAGCCCTATCTGGTTTCACTCAGTGGATAGAGCATCGTCCTGTGGACTGAAGGGTCCTGGGTTCGATTCTAGTCAAGGGCACATGCCTGGGTTGTGGGCTCGATCCCCAGTGGGGGATGCGCAGGAGGCCACCAGTCAATGGTTCTTTCTCAATATTGATGTTTCTATCTCTCTCTCCCTCTCTCTTCCTCTCTAAAATAAAAAAAAAATAATGAATTAGAGAATCAGCTCTATTTTAAGAGAGCTAGTTTATTCCATGTGAAGTATATTTTTCTTTATATAAAAACTAATATATTTATGATACAGATTTCTAGAGACTAATCCTGTAGGTAATCACTCAAATGGCACTGATTGATCACTCCTCCCTGCTCCCTGGGTTCATGACCATTGACACATGGCTTTTTAGTGTTTTCCACTGAAGAGGTGTGTGGGAAGGGCACAGGGGGGAGTGAATAACATTTTCCCACGCCTTGAATTTGGATTATGTCATATGACTTGTTTTGGCCAATTGAATGAGATGAAAGTGTTAGCATGCTGCTTCTGAATGAAGGTATAAGAAGTGGTAGATTTTTCTGTAGGTTCTTCACATGTCTATCATCACCATGAAAAGAATATCTCTAAACTAGCTCACTGATCCAATAGAAAAGATATGGTGACAAGTAAAGCACAGCCATGAGTTCAGCTGAATTGGAGAGGCCAGATTCAGTCAGCCAAATACCTTCCAATGTGTAGGTGATCAGCAAGTTCAGACTAAAATTCAGCCTGAAGCAGGTCTGATTGAATCTAGACCAAATGGAAATATGACCTAAAGAAACAGTAATTGTTGTATAACAGTGGGATTTTAGCACTGCTTGAGTTATTACATAAATAGCTAAATGATGCACATATTCTAAATTTAAGAAAATTAAGAATGATAGGTGTGGTATGAAAAAATACAGTCCTGAAAATAATAGTTCATATAATTAAACTAGAAGCCTGGTGCATGAAATTTGTGCACAGGTAGGGGCCTGAGACCTGGCCGGCGATCAGGGCCAATCGGGACCTTCTGGCTGCTGGCTGGGGCCTCTCTTCCCCAACTGCCAGCTGCCAGCTGGGGCCTTCCTTCATTCTGCACCACCCCCTGGTGGTCAGCACACATCATAGCGAGTGATTGAACTCCCAGTCTCCTGGTCGAACTCCCAAGGGGACACTTTGCATATTAACCTTTTATATATATAGATAAGAATAATTGATGTTTTAGTCTCTTTTTGTAAGTCACAAATACTAATTTTATAGAATGATCTTCTGCCCACAAACAATCAAAAGCGTCACCATAAGTTTGGCATACATGGCTCCATGAACACCCACTTAATAACTCCTTTGGAAATACTGAAAAAACTCCATTTATAACAAATTATGAAGTATAAGTATATGTCTGCTGGTGTGTATTTTAGCAATGTCATTTATCCTTCCTTTAATTTCTTTCAAGGGCACTCATCTAAATGAAACTTTATCAAGGACAAAAATAAGATCTAAAAATAAAGCAAATCTTACAGGATACCCTCTACAGATGGTGCTTGAAAGTTTACTTACAATCTTAAAAAAAATGCAAAAGAAAATACATCATAAACTTAGAATCAGTGAAAAAAATGGCAAATTTTGGCATACCTACCTCTAAAGAAAATTACATTTGATTGACAATAATAGTACTGAAGTACATGATGAAAATACTACACAGAGGAAAACTGAATAATTATATCATAAAAAATGACAGAAAATAAGCATCATTCACCTAACATGCACTATAAGAATCATTGAAGGAAGAGATTTTTCAAAGTAACACCTTTTCAATTAAATCTATATATACTTGATCACTAGTCCCCTCTCCATATTCTAGTAGCAAGATTATTCAGAACATTACCACACTAGTTATGTGTCTACATTTGGGAGATAGATAAATATCTGAGAATAAAGAGGAAGTTAAATATTATAAGACTCAATTGAAATAATTTTAATGGAAATGTTAAGAATGGAAGTTTCAAGTAAGGAATCTACCATTCATCAATAACTCATGTCCATTTTCTAAAGGTTCAATATTGTGCTGTTTATAAACATAGAAACCAAATGTCCGTCAAACAAATTTATTTAAATTTTACTTAGATTTCTCACAGTCTCCTAAATATGCCTTTTCTCTTCACTTGGAAGTTTTGTTGACAGTGTCACTGCTTCCTCTCAATGCCCATTTTTACTTGTTTTCACCTGGACCACTGCTCCTCAGCATGTACAAACTCCCCTGAGTTGTGTGCTAAAGATATAGGGTCGATTGGTCGGTAACCCACAAGCCTAATTTTACAAATTGGCTTGAATTTATTTTAAGAATGAATTCCTTTGCTGGATATTACACAAGGTACATAAATGCTAGTTACTATTAAAAATCCCTAAAACCGCACAGGACTAACCAAATTGCTTGAAGTTTTACCCAAATAGTGTTACTTCCATTAAAAAACTTCTGTAAGAACAAGGTGTGTGTGTACAATACAGATAGAAACACACACACACATGCACACAGAATTAATTTTGTTTTAAACTTTTCCTTCAGTGCTTTCAATCTGAATAAAATAAATACCTCATCTTTTTTCTGGTAGTAATCTAAACAATTTTATCATGAGACCAGTTAAAGCAAATGAATCCAGTGTTTCTTGGTAGCAAAATGGTCTCTATTGGGTTTTTGTCATAGAAAAAATATATTACTCCCATATCATATTCGATTTTCAACTAGAGGTAAGCTGATACAATTAAACACATTAGTGGCTCCTTAAGCAGAAAACTTCTTAATTAAAATGCAGTGACCAAACAGGAAATATGTTATAGTCTTCACACTACATTACACTATGACTAAATATAAGGAATAAGATTAATCTCATAATTAAGAGAAAAAGTTATAAGACTTATGAAAGAGAAACCAGTGGATTCACTAGTATGTGAAGTTGCTTCTTTCAGATACACCCCAGATGAATGACATTGGGAGAACCCTAAATTTACCTGTTATTGGGAAAGGGAAGAATTACATTTTCCCATCCTCCCTACTTTAATTGACACATTGGTTTTCCTTCTTTCACCCTATGTTTCTTAATATCATTAAAGTTAAAAATCCACTGATTATTCATTCTAGTGATACCTATAAATTTTCTGGCACTTTTTATGTTTATCCAACAAAGACATTTAGAGATTTGTGTTCCTTTTTTATAACAACTGACATATTGGCCAGAGTTAGCTTAATAATTTTTCAATATGTTGAGTGTATGTTTATTGTAAGACAGCTCAGAACACAGGTAAACTCATGTGAAAATTGACCAGCTAGAGTGTTTTATCCAATTCCATTCACCTAAATATAGAAGAAAGGGTACCTACAAAGAATTACTGTATGAAAGATTGTTGCTTGTCTAACCAAATCTCTGTCTCATACTTGTATACACTTTCATAATCTGTAGATGGTGAGCTTTTGGATTCTTGATACTAAACCTTATTTGTTATAATATTTAACTCATTTGTGATTTTTAGAAAGGTTATTTATAAATTATCCAGATAACTGGCCAACTTGGGTCACTTTGCTTTAGAATTCACCATTCACATCATTCTATTTTCTATAATATGTTGGTGTTTAATTATACCTGCATACATTGGAAATACTACCATTGCTATTTTACAGATAAAATATTTGAATCTCAGAGAAATTATGTATCATGCAAAAAGGCACATAGATAATAACTCTGGATTCAATAATGGACTACATTTCTGGCATAAACTCAATTTAGTATAATCTTAACTCATATCCTTTATTTGTTTAATGAGTCCAACCATAAAAACATAACATATTAAAAATAATTATGATTATTATTACTGATGTTTTATCATGTTAAGACATTGCATAAAGTGATTTATACACAGTACCTGCAATTTATATATTTACTCTGGAATTATATTTTCACAGATAAAGGCACCAATGCTGAGCATTCTTCAGAACACCAACAGTTGGTAAGGGGTAAAATTGATTGAACTCTAGTATCTGTATTCTTTGTTCTATTTCACATCCATTTTCATTTTCTAATAATTTCTTTTTACTTTCTGTAGAAAGACAAAGGTTTTTCAGCTCTACTGAAATAATCAAAATGAGTTTCTATTAACATAGTTATTCTTTATGTCACTATTTATAATTCAGTTCACGTTTTCCCTAAATAAATTTAATATCTAGCACAGAAGATATTTTCTCTTGTAGGTTTTCATGTTTCTAGTTTTCTTACCTTTCCAATTGCTTTGCCTTTCCAATTTATTTTTTGCTCTTTCTATATCTCTCAATCTAACTTTCACTGCCATTTTCCCATCCTTGCTCTCACCTTTGATCTCCCTTTTATTCTCTCTGTCTTGCTTGGACTTATAGGTTAAACAATTACACTTTTACATGAGTATTTCCTTTACAATACAGACAATTTAATTTGCTATAACACTGGACATTACACCAAACAGTCATGACATATAGAAACATAGTGTGAGCTAGATATTATGGACTTAGGTCTCAGATTGCACATCGAAACATACATCTAGCAAAGAGTGTTGTTATAATTAGCAGTAATAGCAGCCTTGTAGGCCTCTCATCCCGCAGTCCAAAATCCAGAAAACTTTCAGGGAATATAAGGTCTGAATGTGAAATAAAATACAAAAATAAATAATTAGGAGCAGGGGCGAGGAGGTAGAGGACTAGCAAGGAAAGGGTCTGCAAGAAATCTGGGTACCAGTGAATTAATGGACAGTGCAGAGAAAAATTTGTTGTGAGGAAGCTAATGGCTGGATCATTTCTATTCAGTAGGGAAATTCCTCAAGGTTTCCAACTACATTACAGCTGGCTCTGAATGCTGGACAAACGACTTATCAGCATTGATCAAAGCTGACTTTGAGGGCGTCCTTCAAGTGCCTCTGAGAGCGATTTGAAACAAGTGCCACTTCCTGGTTCCCTTGTGTTTCTTATGGCTCCTAGTGAACATCAATAATATGAATTCCATTTTAATTTTTCTGTAAGGGATCTTATTTATAGGGCAATTTCCAGTGCAGTATCTTGTCTGTATGAAATGATTGCCAACTCAGGCAGCCGTTAAAGTTTACTGCTTAGGCCTTCCTTCAAGGTACAATATGGATATTACTTTCAAAAGTAATTTGGAATACAGAGAGCGAAGCCTGTGTTAACTCTTTGCAAACATCCTAACTTAGACAAGGGCATTCTTGCCTTTTGAATTGATGCCTTGCTTTTCTAAGGTAACATAAAACGCAGCATTAGAACTTACTTTTTTACGGCCTTTATTTATAAGTTAATGATGTCTCACTTTTAAGTGAGCATTACCTCACAGAATTTTAGTTATTAATTGAAGGAAATGATCATTTTATTTTATGGCAGCTTCATGCCAGTTCTGTAACCCTCCTCGCACACTGTGATAAACCACACAGGCTGTCACATTTTTATGCATTCTCTCTTCGTGGGCAGAGGCCTATTCTCTCTCAGCAGCCTGTCTTCACACTCCTACACACAATTAAATAATGACATTCCCCAGCTGTAACCTAGTTAGCGGTAGGTTCTATTCAGAATGGAACCTGATCTTTCAAAGTTGAAATGGGTTCATCTGAAGCTTCAGGGAACATATTGCTATATTGAAATATTTCCTAAACATGATTTTGCACTAAAAGTTACATTGCTGCCTACACATTCCTCATTTTTTTTTCCTGTTGCATCAGAAACCTTTTCATATTTGGGCCTTAAGCAATGCAATGAACGTTTCCCATCAAAATATACACGATTGGCAAATGACTAATAATCAGTTTCTCTGGCTAACTTATACCAATAGCCTGGGCACAAAATTAACGTGTTTGCAATCAGAGACACGTGACCTAAATGTTGATTTGCAAATATGTGACAGATGGAAATACAATCTTAGGGACCTAGGAAGTCTAGTTTGGCTCATTTCTAGATGCAGAAAGGACTTCTCTGACCAGTCCGACTAGGAAGGGAAGAACCTCGTTGGAAGGCCAGTTTCATTGTTGGACAATCCAATGTTCTAATCTTTGTTTTATTAAACTGAATCCTCCCTCGTGCCATTCTTGCATTCTGTGGTGCATGTTCTGACCTCTTGAATTGTAGAGACTGTTATGATCATACTTAGCTAGTTATGAATATTAATAACAGGAAGAGAGCAAATGGGAAAACAGGCATTTTAAGCATGGTCATCTGGGTAGTTTCACCAGGTAGCTACAGTTTCATGCTCCCCAGGGACCCATGCAGATCACTGGGGGAAGGGATCCAGCAAAGGGGGAGATGGGAGCATGTGCAGTGAAATCGGGGTGACATAGGGCAGGTGCTTGCCTGTCAGTCTAGCCTGGGGAATGGATTGGCGAGGTTGGACCCCATCAATTGTGTGTGATATCTTAAAAGGCTGATTGGTTAGTTTCAAGAAGCTCTTGGTTAAAATCCCTTGACAAACAAGTTCCCTCTCTCTTGCTCCGTGACACACATTCACCCTGAGCTAGCCTATTTCTGTGTGGCCTTACGCAGCGGACTTAAGCATATTTTCAGAATTACAAAGAATTTAATATATCTTTGTCAGCCTCTCAAAGATAGCACACCATCAAGCTTAATTTGATTTGTTTATAAAAAAAACAAAAACACTTTTTTCCTCAGGCCCTAAAAGAACTTGGTGCCTGGTAACTAAGAAATGTCATGTTACTAGGTCATCTTTATTGTGATTTATCTGTTCAGAAGAAAGCAAAGCAAAATAAGCAACAGCAATAACAAAACTAATTTTGAGTCTTCACATATATATCTAAAAACCTCCCTTCTATTTATAGTCTCAACTAAGCAATCCACTCCAATGCCTTAAAGTCCTGGGCATACTAACCAATAAGGCCCTGGCCTCCGCACTCTGCAAGCTCCAGGCTCAGGGAAGCTATTTTTAGACGTGCTACATATGTCCTGTTCTGAATAAGTTGTTTCCAAGCAGGTCCCTGGAATGAGTCAAATACTCAGCATTTACCATTCACTCCCTCATGTAATCAATTCCAAGTGACTCTCTTTTGATCAATAGAATGGTATATGGGTCATAAAAAGCCTAAGGTGAAGGGCTGGGGAGGGGGCAGGAGCAGGGAGTGGGGGGGTGTCAATGGAGGGAAAATGGGGGAAAAGGAGAACATTTATAATACTTTCAACAATAAAGATACTTTTTTAAAAAAAGCTTTCGGTATCTGCCCAAATCTTTTTTCTCAGGTGCTGTGTTTGTGATACTACCCCCAGGAAATAACCACCATCTATGGATATAATAGCCAAAGTGACAGCTACGACTGGAACAACCGGAACGACCGGTCGACCAGTCGCTATGACACACACTGAGCACCAGGGGGCAGATGCTCAACACCGGAGCTGCTCCCTGATAGTCAGTGTGCTCCCACAGCCAACCTCCCAGGGCTCCTCCCCCTGGCCAGCGCCTCCCCCCAGTGGCCAACCTTCTGCAGCCCCTCCTACCTGGCCAGCCAATCTCCCATGGCCTCTACATGCCCCCCTACCTAGCCCCACCCCCCATCAGCCCTGATCAGGAGGCCAGCTGGCCAACCTCCTGGAGTCCCTCACCCCAGCCGGCCCCCCGATAGGTCTCGATCGCTGGCCAGGTTGAGGGACCCCACCTGTGCACGAATTTGTGCACTGGGTCTCTAGTACTTTGATAAGCCCCAAACTAAATAACTGAGTTAGAAATAGATTCTCTGGTAAATATCGCAGCTGAGGCCCAGGCAATAGTCAGCCCCTGTCATTCATATGACTTAACCACCCTGGTCCAGCCTAGCAGAGCTTTAGGATAACTATAGTCCAGTGCCACCTAAACAACCATGTGAAAAACCTCACATGAACCATTCAGCTGAGTCCAGCCAAGCAATCACACTCCTTTGATTTTATTGTATGGCTTTTTGTGAATTGTTATGAATATTTGCTATGATTCATGGCTCCATTTTTCCATCCTGTGTAAATGATCCTCTATTAAAATTTGTACGGCATTAATATTAATATAATTATTATGAGATAATATGAATAACATAAATGACTTTTATGAATAAGACATGTAATTTTTAAAATAACATTTGATGTAATGTGGACATAAATGATCATATAAAACAAATACAGTAATTAACCTTTCTATGTATTTTCAGCAGGACATTGATAATGCAGATGAGATTATTAGAAGGCACATTTATTATTCTTTTAATGCATTCAAGTCAATGTATTTTAAAAAATCACTTAGATTTATTTTGGCTTTAATTAAAATGTTTTGTATATATTTTCTGCAGAGTTAAATATAAAATAAACATGATTCTGATTAATGCCTTTAAGATCATCAAGGTGAAACAAATGAAAAAAAACAACAAAAAGCATAAAGAAGCAACATAATAATTAACTGTTAAAGAATGTAGTAATAATTTTAGCTGAAATAGGTTAATTATAACATGTTAATTTCATTAATTTTAAGTTGAAGAAAATATATTTGGATTCTAGTTAATTTGTTTTTACTCAGAGGAACTTCTCTGATAATTTAGGATTTTGAATATTCCTACTATTTATCCTGGGTTTACTGGCCTATTTAAAGATAATCAGTTTGTAAACATGCAGTATCATTATCATAGTTTACCTAAAAAAGGAAGTATCCATAATTACAATTTTTAATCACTGAGAGGAAGTAGCACAAATAATATTCCAGAATCTTCCAGTATTTGCTAATAGGCTTTACTAATTTTTCTAAACTTTTTCACTCAGCAGAGTTTGATTTTGAGACAATTTTTTTTTTATTTTGCTTAAATCTGAAGCCTATTTTAATTTAATTAAAAACTAAGGATTAGCAGACAGTGCCTTTCAAATCTTTGACCTCTTAGAAAGGATATATGAGGTAGCTTTGCTCCATAAGAACTAGCTTTTGTTTGTGATTATGAATAATGTTTCTATGAGCAATTTAATTCAACATTTCATTTAAAAATAAGTGTGCCCTTTCAATCTTGAAAAGTGGATTAAAGTATTTCTTAATCATTATACATTTAACTATAACTTTAATTAGATAGATTTTCATAGTCCAACACCAATAGATTTTAGACCTTAAATATTCAGTTTAGCTTTCTTCAAAATGATTTGTGTATGAGTTCATGGAAATTTGCTCCCAAAGCATTGAAGTAAACAGGCTGGCTTCCGAGATTCAACATAAACATCTATTTTTTCTTTGTTTATAATTAAAACATAAAGTCTTTGTGAAACAAATTGCAATGTCATACTAAAAAGCAAACTAGGAGGGTATGATAACATGTTAAAAAGTATGAGATGTTTATATAAAAATAGGAATATTGATCTGCTTTTTTATCAATCAGAATAGTGTGTCCACCTATAAGAATAGGTAGCAGATATAAACAAAAGCAATAGCCCAACTTGTTCAAACAGCTAAAGAGCAGCCTTTGAAAGAGCTGGTGAGACTGCACTCCGATGTTAGTATGGTAAGGTGAGAGAAGTGGATGGGGGGAAGAGAGAAGATACTGAGATCCAAACTACTACTGATTGATCAAAATTATCACTTTATTTTACGCTTCAATATCAGTGACACTCCGGTTGGCAAGCTGGAACTGTCATTGTGGGTTATTGTCTTACAACGTTTGAAGAATACATTTTGTAGATAAAGTACTTTAAGGAAAAGTGTGGAAGCTTATTGCATTTGTAGACAAACTCCCCCCTGGGGAGGGGTCCCAAAATGTGAAAAATCCTCTCTCTAAAATGGAAAAAACCCATTCCAGTGACTCTTTTTGTCTACAGGTTTATAAATATTGGAAGGTTTTTTTATCTGTTCATGCCACTTTTTAATTGGACCCTTCATCATTTTATGTCCCCTGTGCTTTTCCTAATAGGCCACTTTTCCTCTTGTCTGTCTAGTATCAGTTTCAAAGTTTCAAAACTCACTAGGTGCTTCCCCCTCCTGTTGTAAGATAAACATTCTAGTGGTTTGGAGATGTCACCTTCTGTCACTTATGCATTTCTCTCCCATGAACCGCTCCCCCTTCCCCTAACTGTCTTTTTCTGTCCCTAAACCCTTTCATCAGGATTTTCTTTATGTTTCTCAAATTAGCTATTTATAAAACTCAAGTTAGAAGTTTTGAAAAATTGATTTATATAGCTGGAGATCATTACACTTTTAAAAATAAATTTTAATTGGGCAAAATGTACCTATAGTGAGAAGAAATTAATTTTTTTAAAGTTGAGATGAAAAAATAATACCCATAATATATTTAACAATATATCAGTATGTAGAACACATAAGAGTAATATCAACCACAAAGGAAAGCATGCTTCTAATTTGGTTAATTTTTGGTTGGTAAATATCTAAATAAATGCTAAATATAAAATATATATTTAAATGACATTACCAATATGCATATATAAATTATTTATTTTTTTCAGATGCATGTTTATTGTGTTTGAGATGGTACATCAACTGCTCTTCGAACTACAAAAGGATAAAAGGAAATCACTTCATTACAAACTGACAACGGTAAACGGTAAATCCTTTTCACAATAGCATTAACCACATTCTCTGAAATAGATCTGGGTGAAATACAAATTACATAATTCCTAGTCATCTATGGATACTTTCATAAGTTTATACAGCAAATGATTTAGGCTAAAATGCCCTATAATAATTGGTAGACCTCAGGACCAGTATCCTTAGTAAATCACAACATGCATTTTGATAGCCCAAAGTAGCAAGTCTTGGCAAGTACCCATTTTAAACATAAAAAATCTTCAGCTACAATGTTCTACTCTTGATAGCATGTACCTTGGGGGGATCTCCCACTCTCCAAAGGATAAAAGCAGAAAGTAGAAGCAGTGTAACATATACAAGTATCAGTTATTGTATGAATTATATTTCATAGGGCCAAACTGCCAAGCATCCATGAATGAGATAAAAGAATGATCCAGCTTAGTTACTATCACAAAAGTTTAAAGGAATTTGATTTGGTGATAAAATTGGAATAGAATACCATTCAATGGTAGCAACCAAAATTAGTTTGTCAGAAGCAAGGATATTTAGCAAAAAAATAAGTGAAGAATAGTTGAACTTTGTTAAAATAGAAAGCCATTCAAAATATGAGATGTAATATAGTAAGATATTGGTAATTTCTATTTCAAAATGGTCTTAAATCAGTTTAGAAAATTTACTTCTGGATTCTCTTCATTTGCTAGTCAAACTAGAATATATTTATTTTTGTCCAGTGTTATACTGGTGTCTATTTCACAGCTTTTAATATGTATTGCTGATAATTCTTAGTCTGTTCATAAGCAATTGCTTAAAATTAACACTCCATTATATTCAAAATCAAAGAATAAATTGAAGATTAATTATATAAATATAAAATATATATTTTTAATATCATTGGATATTTATATACTTGTTCAGTCTTTTAACCATATAAAATTTAAAAAAAGTTTTGAAACTATTTCAATCATTGCAATTTTTAGAATTGCATGAGTTTTAAATATTTTCACAAAGTTTTAATATATATATATATATATATGCAAAAACATTTGAGTTATGTAAATTTTTAGCATAATCAAGAGAATTCTAAAACTCGTGATATAATACTTGGTACTTAGCTGGATTTTTAATTAAGTAAATGTATTTAGCACTTAACCTTTTAGAATTATTTCTACGCTTTCCTATCATATGCAAATTCTGATTAAGGGGAAATCATTTGTTGTCTTTAAGTCTCTGGATCTTTTATTACACTATCCATAATACTATGTAATTACAAGTAATGTTTGTGTGGCAGAAGAATGTAGATGTCAATAAATACATTTTTTACAACCTATAGAATTTCAAATATAAGCAGGATATGGTGAGAAACATTCTTAGTGTAAGAGGATAAATTTTTTTTTCTGGGTTGTGATTTGCTGATTTATTCTTGGTTGGCTTTTAAGAGTGATTAATGAGTTCTAAATATTATAACTCATAGATCCAATGATTTTTTAAAAGGGTAGTATGTTTAGGTTTCTATAGATCTTGACATTTTGCTAATTCATAAGCACTTTGGGAAATCAAGTTTTTTCAGTTGTACAAGTTTACCCTCAAACATTACCACAGTTACCTTTAACATATTTAAACTTATTAAAATGAAATAATATATTTATATTACCATTAATTTAAGTATTGAACCCAATGTCAACTCCCTAAACTAATTATTTAAAATCCAACATCTATATAAGTTCTGAGCCAAAACACATTTTATGGGAAAATTTGACATAAACATGAATGAAACTATAATTTTTGTTTTAGTGTGAATATTTACATATTTATCTAGGAAATTGATTTTATAAATTGGGAGAGCTTCCACAGATTCTCAGTAAATGTTACTTATTATAAAGTATTCATAATGTTCCCAAATCTAAATAATTCTGTAACCCAAAGCATAGTTGTCTATAACGATCACATAGATACTGTTACCTATATTAGAATCTATATATATAAAAGACTAATATGCTAAGGGCTCAACCATTCGCTATGACATTCACTGACCACCAGGGGGCAGACACAGGAGCTGCCAAGCTGCAGTGACTTGGCAGCAGCAGTTCTTGGGTGACGCACCCTGAAACCAGAGAGAAGGGAGCCCGATTCCTTGTGGGGCCGCGCATTACGTTGTTGCTGGGGCATTGTCGACCCTGAATCTGGTTTACTACACACTTGTGTTTGTGTTCCACACCCTGTACGACAGCAACTTTGCAGAGTGCCCTCTAGCACTCTGGGACTCCTCGGGGGATGTTGGAGAGCTGATTATGGTCCGATCCCTGCAGGCTAGGCCGAGGGACCCCACCTGCCAGAGGGGGCCCCGCTCACTCCACAGATACCAAGGTGGGACATTGGGAAGTTGGCTCCAAGGCGTGTCTGACCCATCTCACCCAGTCCTACCCCATCAGCCACCTTCTAATTAATTTCCTTTCAATGTGCACAAATCCATGCACTGGGTCACTGGTAAAATAATAAAGTAGTACCACATATAGACTTTATACATTGCATTAGTTAGTTTAGTGCATGCTTCTATAACAAATAACTTCTTAAATTTGGTAGTTTTAAAACAAGAACTTCATCTCTGTGGACATAATGCTTCAGGGCTGCTGTCCCTAAGCTAGCACCTTTCTGTGTAGCATGTTTCTGAAGTCAGGGTGCTTGCTGTAGGTTTGTCAACCCCAAGCTCTTTTTATACCAACTGGTGCAACAGAGTAGAGTGTGTGAAGTAGGAACACTGCTTTTTACAAGCTTTCTCCTGGAAATAATGCTCACCAATGTATCATGTCTTCTATGCCTGAAAACTAACTGCATGTCCACCCTGAGTGCTAGAGGAAATGGGAATCAGGTCTGTGATTGGATAGCCCCTTTTGAGAGATATGTCTCTATTTTTAAAGACTGAACAGAGACTAGACAAATCCATAGAGAACGAAATTAAGTTAATGTTTTTCAGGGTCCTGAGGCGTGGGAGGAGGGGAAGATTGGGAATGATGTATAATGGGTAAGACCTTACAATTGGTTATATCGATTTTTTGTAGTCAGGAAAATATCCTGGAATTAGACAGTGGTGATGATTGTATAACCCTGCAAATATACTAAAAATCACTCGGTTTTTAACTTTAAAAAGATGGACTTCATGATATGTGAATTATGTTTCAATAAATGGGTGTTCTAAAAGTACTTTCTGAAAGCTTCTTGAAGGGAATTTATCATCATATTTCTTTTCTATTTCACCATTAGTACATAAAATTTTATTTTGCATATAACAAATGACAAACATTTAACTTTAGCGAATAAAGTATCTCCAGAAAAGGGAATATGTTGACCTTTTTATATGACCTTTATATATACTTTTCAGTATAGGGTAGAAGTCTTAAACCTGTGGACATCCCTGAATGTTTATTTTTACTCTTCCTGTAGGAAGTTCACCACTGTGATGATCTTAGTATCACAGCTCCCAAGTTTTGAGCCACTGCAAGGTTTCATAAAAGTTTGCTAAACTCTCCTTATGAATTATCTAACTTAGTCCTGAGAAACTCTATTTGACATAGATTGCCTTATTGTATGAACATTTTAGATCAGAAAATTGTAGCTTTGAGCTTTTAAGCAAGTTATCATAGATCAGCCAGAGAGTTAATAGAGAAGCCAGTGCTCAAAGGTGAATTTGAGACCAGAACATGAGTTCTAAAAACTCTTCCCATATTGCCTACAGAGTAGTTAAATAACACAGAACATGTGACACATAGACACACATAGACATCTCTGTGGTCTATGAATTTTGCAATATTTAATTTTAAAGCTTACCTTTTAATTCAAATGCATTTGTATTCTTCAAAACACAATATTTACTATCTTGCTAGGTTATCTTTTGCTCATTTATTAAATATATTTTCAGAAACTGTTATCAGTGAAAAATGTTGTTCTTTTTACAAATACTGCATTGCTAAAATTGCCTGTCTCCAGGTTTCAACCAAATTAAAACTACCGGTCCAATGTAAGCTAAAATCACAGAAAAGTGTCTCTGAGTTATGAAATAAATAATGGTTATCCCTTCTGGTTTTAATCAGCAGGGTCCATGACAGTGTTAAAAATGCAACTTCTAATTCAATCAAAGTTATCATTAGATACCTTGCAGGCAGCAAAAAGAAGAAAAAGCAATTAAAGACTGCTAAAAATAGTTTTCAGAAGATTTTTTTTCTAATTTATTCCACTAAGACAAGGAATGCACTTTACACTGGTTTTTGTCTTATTTTAATAGAAACAATTTATTATAGAAAGAATAGTTTTAAGAAAAACTTTCAGAATTATGTGATCTTCCATGAATAACAAGTTAGTTTTTCCTAAATTCTTTTGGGATGTGGAATCATTTTATTCTCCAATTTAATATCCAGCAAAGAGTTATTTTTAATACATGTAATACATACATATGATTCCCAGAAATACTAAAGTTTGGTGATTTTCTTGGCAGCCAAGGAAGAAAGGCAGTATTATCTCAATTCAAAAGAATTTTGTTCAAATATAGTCTAATTAACACATACTGGCCAACTTGGAAAACTGCCATGACTCAAATTTAAAACATACAAGTAGGTTTACTACCTATGGAACTCAACTGCTGTAATATTACCTGTGTATGACTAAGCATTTTGCTTTCATTTATTTGTTCAACTCTATTTTGATATTATTGCAATATAGTTATTGGCTTGTCTGCACAAACCTATTTAGATACCTTTTTGAGTGTTCCATAAATCAAACTCCTCAAACAGAAAGTATAGAATTGTTGGATCAAATAACATGAACTATTTTAAGGTTTTTAATAAAAATAATTATGGTGTTCTATAAATTCAATACTGATTTGAATTCTGTTCATCAGTGTATGAGAATTTCTGTTCCATCACAATATTGCTAAAATTTGGTGTTAATGTTAGTCACTTTGATAAATGCCAAATATCCTTTATTATTTTCATAGCTACTAATTTGAATTCTATAGAGCTACAGCCTTTGCTTGTATTTATTGAATTTCTATATTTTATTTTTTATATATGTGTGAATCACTTCTACAGGCTACAGTAGAAAGACATATGCTTTGGTGTTAGTTATAAGTTCAAATCCCAACTCAGTTAATTAATAAATGTATTTGAACATGATAATTAATCCTGCTGGAGCTTCAATTCACATAAGAATAATAGGATTGGTAAGGGAAAAATAAGGATACTAATATAAATAAGAGGTACAAACTTACAGTTATAAAATAAATAAGTCACTGGGATGTAACATGCAGCATAGAGAAATAGCCAATGATATTGGAATAATTGTGTGGTGACAGAAATTACTAGACATTGTGGTGATCAACATCTTAAAGTATATAAATGATGAACCAATATGTTATACACCAGAAACTAACATAACATTGGATGCAAAGTATATTTTAGTAAAAATAAAAAAAAGAAATTACTAAAATATTACAGCCAGGTAGTTATGGCAGTCTCCTGTAGTATAAAAACAAACTTCCCACATGCAAATATGTCTGCCTTAATAAACAGGACTCCTATTATTTCTTTATTTACAGTTAGCATTGGGAAATGAAAAGTGTTTGGCAATAAATCAGAATAAAAAGAAAATCAGAATGGAGAGCTTTAAATGACTTTTCTCACCCACAAATTCCCTTAGATGGATAGACAAATGAGAATCAATTACGACAGAACAGTTCCAGAGATTCTTTGTGTAACTGGGCATAAATAGAATCGCTTTGAGGTATTAGTGATGCATGGCTAAGAGTGTGAGGCACAATATTTTCCTTTGCATGGAACACAGCAGTTCTCTAGGCTCAAAGTGTATTTGGGATCAATGAGACATTCTAACCATTGCATAAATATTAGACTCTCATAATGGGTTGAAGCATGCAAAATATCCATTCAACATGTTGTAGGAAGTACATAATGATGAATAGCTATTAAATGATGACTTCAGTTTACAGAGTATAGCTTTGACCTATGTAAATTTATCAAAAATAATCTCAGAAGGTGACAGAGACCTGCTCTTATGCTGGAGAAGCTATTGAGGCAGCAGAAATTCAGGTTATAAAGATTCAAAAAAAAATTCTGTACTGAAAATTATGTATCCTTACCTTTATATTCTGTTATCCTCTCTATCTTTAAAGCTAGAGAAATATTCAGTAATATTTTCTTTCAATATATCTGTAGCTTTATTCATGTATGTTAAATATTAGATTTGTCTAGGATTTTGTTCATCATAAGGAGGAAAAAGTAAACTACCATTGAAAAACCAGGTGGAAGACAAATTAAAAAAGAACTCCCATGAATGATGTTTACTTGGGCAGGGCATCTACTGTCAGCAGGAGAGAGTAGACACAAAAGGACACAATGACGAGAATGGGACCAAGCAGATATGTCAGTGTCCTGGGTGGTTGGTGATGCATTGGAGAAACAGATGGGAGTCATATCAAAAAGATTGTCCACAGAGCTTCCTGTTTCTGATCCTGCCTATATTCATTCTAGCCAAGACAACATGCTCTGTTCTTCCAGGCAGTGAAACTACATCATAATGTTTCAAGCAGAAAAGTTATTAACAAAGTAAATACAAGCTGATATTTCTCTGTCAAGCCCTTTCCTCTCACAGTGTTTTTCATTTCACTTAATGAATATCTGTGATTCCTTTTTTTTTAAATTCTACATTCAATCCACTAGCAAATACTGTTGGTTTTATATTCAAACTATAACAAAATTTAACCACTTCTCACCACTTTGGTAACACCTTATCCAGGCTACTATAATAACCTTAAATTCTAGGCCTTTACCTTCTTCCATTTTACTAAACACAAACAATTAAAATGAGCTTTCTAAAATGTAAGCCATATCAGTGTACTCCCCTTCTCTGGCTCTCTAATGACTTCCTGTCTCACAGAAGATGAAATTTAAATTATTTAAACCACCTAGGAATCCCTCCAGGATATGATGGACACTTAGGTTGCTTCCAGATCTTGGCTAGCTTCTATATATATAAAAGGCTAATATGCAAAATGTCCCCTCAGGAGTTCCATGAGGAGACCAGGAGTTTGATTGCTCACTACGACATGTGCTGACCACCAGGGGGTGGCATGGAATGATGGAAGGCCCCGGCTGGCAGCCAGAAGACTCCAATCAGCCCTGATCGCTGGCCAGGTGTAGGGACCCTACCCATGCACGAATTTCATGCACCAGGCCTCTAGTTGTAAATAAACTTTCAGTGAATGAACATAGGAGTGCATATATTCTTTTGAATTAGTGTTTCATGTTTCTTCAGATATATTCCCAGAAGTGGGATCACTGAGTCAAAGGGAAGGTCTATTTTTAATTTTTTGATGAAACTCCATAGTGACCACACCAGTCCTCATTCCTACCAAGAGTTCATGAGGGTTCTGTTTTCTCTGCATCCTGGCCAACACTTCTTGTTTGTTGATTTATTGATGATAGTCATTCTGAGGAGATACCTCATTGTGATTTTAATTTGCTTTTCTCTTATGATTAGTGATGTTGAGCAGCTTGTCATATGTCTATTGTTCATCTGTATGTTCCCATTGGAGAAGGTTTTTAATTAGGTTGTCTTCTTGGTGTTGATCTACTAGGCATTAGATCCAAGATATAGAAAATGAAACAAATAGGTTTTGTTTCATGAAGGACAAAAGGTAGTGAATGAAGACATAAGAGGTCAATAATTTACAATATAAACTATATGTCATGCTAAAAAGAGAAACACAAAGTAGGAATAGGGTGAATGAGACACTAGGACAGAGCTAGCCCTGGACTCAGACCAGTGGGTATTAGAGAATGACCAGGAAGCAATTGATGAAATAAGTTTTCAAGAATTGTAGGAGAACATTATAGGAAAAGAGAGAAGTATGTGCAAATTAGTGAAGTTATGAGAAAGCATTGTTATTTTAATTTCTAATTTAAAGACCTGAACCACTTCAGAGGAGGCAGAGAGAAAGGAAAACCTTTTTGTTAATGAATGTTAGTTAATTTTGGTGGCACCTGCTCAGGTGGAAGGATTCTGAGGACTGTCTCTCAGGGGTTCACACGTAGGTTCTGCATTAGCTGGGAGTGCACTGTGCATCACTGATTCCTGACATAATTGGGAAACTAGAGGTGTTTAGCATCCCTAAACGTAAATGTTCATCATTTCTTTTTTGTAGAAATTTGAAGTGGGAAAATATGTCACTTTTCCTTTTCATTCACATAAATTCAAAAATAAAAACAATTCCTATTATAAAAGAGCACATAATGGAAAAAAGAGAGAGAACAATAAAGTTCTGAAGACGTTTGGATACCTAGTCACTATCTTTCCTGTGGCCCTCTGTGTAGTGGACCACTTTACTCAAGATGGTTCATCTAATGCAGTGATGGCGAACCTATGACAAGCGTGTCAGAGGTGACACGTGATCTCATTTTTTTGGTTGATTTTTCTTTGTTAAATGGCATTTAAATAAATAAAATAAATATCAAAAATATGTCTTTGTTTTACTATGGTTGCAAATATCAAAAAATTTCTATATGTGACACGGCACCAGAGTTAAGTTAGGGTTTTTCAAAATGCTGACACGCCGAGCTCAAAAGGTTCGCCATCACTGAAATGGAACCTAAAAATTGTAACAAAGCACATAAAATAGAAATTTTCCCAAAAGAAAAGTTATCATGGGCAATTTTAAGACCTGTTTTTAAACTAAGGAGAAGTCTTACTTTCTCTCAAAATGTATGTTCAGGTCTGGAAAAAAAGCATTATTCATTATTTTCAATTACATCTACAAATTAATACAGAGTTAAGCACTTTGTATTCAGCCACCATGAAAGATTTATGATTTTTCCCAGGAGTTAATTTTATTTAATTCAAAGAGCTGACCTCTCTTAATTTATTTCCTGCATTTCCTATCTTGAAACATTAATTTAAAAAGTTAAACCACATTTAAACTATTGAGAGATAAAATAAATTACATGTGTAAGACAGAGTAGAGGGGAAAAAATAAAATGTAACAACCAAAAAAATGTGGATTTTTCAACAATGCCCAATATCAGAGTTTAGCAAGGAATTAACTGTTCTTTAAAAGTTTTATAGAAAAATAATGTAACACGCTACGTCTTTGATACTTTTTAAGTTTAATACAACATAACCAATTATGAAATAGAGAATAACCATACCTTTTGATGTTCGTATTAAATATCTTAAAATAACATAATAAAACTAGATACAAACAAAAGGAAATAGAAAACAAAATTCAAAACAATAATGGAAAATAATAAAAGTCTCCCTGGAGTGAAATAGTTTTTGTTCAAAAATGCTGATGACAGAATTTTAATGTATTTCAATATCTTACTTGGCCACGTTTCCCAGCGGGTTCCTTTATGTCATTCTTTTGCAGAATAAAGCAATAGTATTTCAGTTTTCTCTAACTGGGATTTATGGATAACAATTTCTCAGTATAATATTCTTCCTACAAAAAAAACCTCATTAGCCCAGGTGTTCAGGCTATCCATTTCTCTGAGGTTAAAAACCATAAGTCATTTGGATTTCAGTTTTCTATTTTAGATACGAATTTTGAATTTCCCCTCTGGCCATGGTGGAATTTTCTCCATTTTTCAAACATGCTGCATATCCCTCACTACCAGGCTCCTCCGTGGAGATCTCTTCCTCTGACTTCTCTTTAGCAGGTGCCTCACTTTCTGTCTATCAATGATGTATCGGTGTCCCAGGCATTCGTTCATTAGTTCTTCTTCCCCTTTTCTTACTCAGCTTCCTGATCCCTCTCGTTACTTGACCATCATAAGTGGATGATGATGCATCTTAACCCTGCATTGAGCCAGCTCTCCTGTGAAATCCAGTCTAGAGTATCACAGCTTTAATTAAACTGTCACTTGGATGTGCCCCAAGGATTTCAAACTTAACACGTTCAAAACTTAGCTTATCATATTCCTTCATAAAATAATGTTTCCTTTTGTTTTTCCAATCCTGATTCATATTACAGTAGCTCTATTGAGTATCATTTTTAAATTGCCCCTATGTATTTTCCCATTCTCTTCCAACCAGTTATCAAGCTCCCCTGATTTGGTTTCTTCTTATCTTTTCAATATTTTCACTTCTTCTCATGTCTACTGCCTTATGCCTTCTAGTACCATTTTTAACTATTGTTCCCAATTACAATGTATTAGTGTTATTTCCTGAGAATTATAAAAGTATAAAGCATAAAGTAAAAATTACTCATAATCCATTTATAGATAAATACCATTAATATTTTGATTTTCATATTCCCATACAAACAACTTTTTTTTTCATTTCAAATATATCCATAAACTACTTCTTTAAAAAAAAAAGAAATGTGACATCCATGGTTCATATTTAAATTGGAAGTAGAAAATACTAGAAATGTGAACAGATGTATATGTGAATTTTTACTTCCTAGTACCTATTCTGGAGAATAATGATAAATAGCTTCATGAAACAAGAATTGAAGACATTCTCAAGAAAAGTTATTGATTAAAAAATTTTAAAAATATGACTAATTATAAAATATCATCACAAAGAACAATAAGAGATGAGTAAACTCATCAAGATGCAACTCTAAAATAATGAAGAACATCAAGAAGCACAATAACAAACCCAAAGCTTTCTATAACCCAAAGAATGAATCCTAATAAAAACTATGGACTTCAGTAAATAATAATGTATCAATGTTAGTTTATCAATTTTAATACATGTACCACACCAATGCATGGTACAAATAATAGGGGAAACTGAGGCAGAGAGGGAGTAAATAGGAACTCTGTACTTTCTACTCAATTTTTCTTAAAACTTAAACTGCTCTAAAAATAGTCCATTAATTTTTAAAATAAAAAAAGAAATTACAAACTTCTTAGGTATACTTCTAAAATAGGTTATCTAAAAATATTAATCTGCTTTAAAATAGAAGAACATTTACTAGTTAGTTCTTTATTTTAATCTTATGTTGGCTAGCTCAATTAACTCCTTCTTCCCTACAAATGATTCAAATGTAATAATAGTCCTGAGTTCATAAATATTTGGAAGTCTGTCTGTGTACTTTAACCTTTAAAATTATTGTTGTATTCCACTTCATTCCTTTCAGAATTTTGCAGAAACTTTTTTTTTATTTCTGTTGAGAAATCTGAACGGTAGTTGATCTTGAAAATTTTTGCAGAATTTTGAAGTTCAATAACTTCACTAATCTTTGTATAATAATGTTTATCCCAACCCAACAATTTGGTATCTTATAGCATTTAGTTTTTCTCCTATTTTAGTGATATTTTCTGCTATTTGATTATCAGATTTTTTATCATTAATTTATGGGAATCTATTATTTCTTAACACTAGTTATTTATATGCTGGGTCTTTGTGACTCTCTTTTACAGCTCTAATTTTCATTGTAATAACTATATAGCACACTTTTTTTCTAGTACTTTGTTGTTTTAGAGTAGTTTTAGGTTTACAACAAAATTGAAAGGGTGGCACAGAGATTTCCCATATTCTCCTAGTCTCCTTCAGTGTTAGTATCACTCACCAGAATGATACAGTTTTTTCCAAGGATGAGCCTACATCAAAACATCATCATCACCCAAAGTCCGTAGTTTATCTTAATGTTCACTCTCGGTATTGCTCTTTCTATGGGTATGGACATATAACTACATATATTCATCATTATATCAGCATACAGAGTATTCACACTCCCTAAATGTCCCCTGTGCTCTGCTATTCTTTCCTTCCCAAACCCCTGACAACCATTGTTGTCTCTATAGTTTTAATTTTTTCCATAAAGTCATCTAGTTGAATTCATACATGATGTAGCATTCTCAGATTAGCTTCTTTTATTTAGGACTATGTATTTAAGTAACAAACTGCCAAACTGTCTTCCAAAAAATAATGTGAACTCTATAAAAAGCTTGTTGAGAATTGAAAAGAAGTGAATACTTTTTATATCGTTCTATAATGTTAAGGTCAACATTACCCTGATAGCAAATGCACCCCCCCCAACAATATTATAAGTAAGTAAAGCTATAGGTTAATACATCTCATCTTATAAAAATATGGGGAAATTATTAATGCAATTTTATCAAGTCTAATCCAACAATAAGTAAAAATGAAGCTTCATTATAACCAACTATTGTTTTTCATGGGAATACAAATAAATCAATGTAATTCAACATATTAATAATACATTTAAAGAAAATTTAAGAAAGAAAAAGCTTATGATTATTTCAATACAAAGAAAACACATTTTGTAAATGTATTCATCCAGCAATAATAATAAACTTCTAGCAAAGTATAAAGAAAAAAGAATATTGTCAATCATATGCAACATTTATTAAAAAAGCAAAAACCCTACACTTGCAAACTACTGATAAAAATGTAATTGGTAAGACCATATTAGAAAATATTTTGGGAGTTTCTTAAAAAAATTTAAGTGTATGTCTATTATATGTTCGGAGCATTTTTCTCCTAGATATTATTTACTCAAGAAGAATAAATATGTATGTCTATAAAAAGATTTGCACATACATAAATGTCTATAACAGATTTATTTAAAATAGGCAGAACTAAAAATAATCCAATGGCCATTAACGGGTGAATGGATAAATAAACTTGAAATTTTTATACAATAAACTATTATTAATGATACAAAGGAATAAACTTTGATACATGCTACAATATGGATCAATTTTAAAATAATTATATTGAATGATAGAAGCTGGGCAAAAAACAGTATATGCTGTAAGTTTCTAATTATATAAAATTTTAGAAATTCTAGGTATAGAGATGTGAAAGATTACAAATCCATACTAGAAAATATTTAGGCATGGTAGTTATGCTTATTTTCTTGATTATGGTTCTAGCTTCATATATACATACTAGTGACCCGGTGCACGGATTCGTGCACATTGAAAGGAAATGAATTAGAATGTGGCCGGTGGGGTGGGACTGGGTGAGACTGGCCGGACACACCCTGGAGCCAACGTCCTGAGGTCCCTCCCTGGCTGGCCGCACCTCAGGTGGCACTGTGGCTCGAAGGGTGTCTGTGGAGTGAGCAGGGTCCCTCAGGCAGGTCGGGTCCCTCGGCCTGGTCTGCGGGGATAAGGCTGAAACCAGCTCTCAACATCCCCTGAGGGGTTTTACAGGGCACTCTGCAAAGTTGCTATAGTACAGGATGTGGAATGCAAACCTAAATGTGCAGTAAACCATATTAGGGGCCAACAGTGCCCCAGCAACAACATACCCATGGCCGAAGGTGGAATCACGCGGCTCTGTGAGGAATCGGGCACCTTCCTCTCTGGTTTCAGGGTGCGTCGCCCTAGAACTGCTGCTGCCAAGTCACTGCAGCTGGGCAGCTCCTGCGTGGAGTGTCTGCCCCCTGGTGGTCAGTGCTTATCATAGCGACTGGTTGGATAGTCAGACACTTAGCATATTAGCGTTTTATTTACATAGATAACTGAAGTCATCAAACTGCACACTTAAAATATATGCACTTTTTCTGTTAATTATATTTCAATAAATATGTAATCAATAAAAATTATCTGTACTATTTTATGTAATATTAAACTTTTGCTGACTTTAGAAATAATGTCTGATATCTGAAAATTCTAGCTATTTTATAATAAAATACTATTTTGTCAGTTCTTTGTAAGAAATATTTATCTTACCATATTATAGTTTTTATTTTCTACCATGGACCAGTGAATCTTCAAAAAGTAAAGATCCATATTTATAAAATGCAAATATATTTCAGAGTGATATGCAAAATATATGGGTCACTTATTCTTTAATAATAGGATCAAAAAATATCTCTTTTTTACCAAGCTGAGAAGAAAATAAAGGCTTATTTCAATTGAATGCTATGGCCAATTATGTGGAAAGAACATGGCTTAGAAAGCTATTAAAGTAGAAAGAAAAATAGTTTAAAAGAGTAGCAGAAAGAGTAATGATTATAATAGTAAAAAAAAATGGGTGGAAAGTAAGAGCTAAACTCAAAATGCATACACAAACACAATAATACAAAGCCTCATAAAGAAAAGAAATACACAGAATCAGACAGACACACAATGCCTCACCAATATATGCAAATAAGAAAATGATAGAACGATGTTCAAGCCCTCCTTTGCTGCTCATTAGGATTCTCGAGCTAAACATTTTTAAAGCCAGATTTTGTTATCACAACTGCAGGCATATGGATTATAACTGTAATTATTTTCCCTGTGAGCTACAAATATTTCCGCTTCCCTGTGTCTACATCGTTTGGCAAACAGCAAGTTTGCATTTAACTTAAATTTCAGGAGATCTAACATCTAGTCACTGGACAGAGAAAAAGTTATGTTTTAAACTACTGAAATTTTCTGATTTTTCTATATATAGCTAGCACTGTCTTTATATTTATTTTTGGTTTTAGACAGAAATAATTTTAAAAATCAATGCTAAAGTAAGAAAATACTTAAAGTTCTATGTGTATGTCTTCATATGTTCATATATACACAAACAATAACTTTCATATTTTTACATAATATATAATATATTGCACATTCTATACTGACTACATATTATATGTTGCTAAAATATTATATGATATAAAAGAAATATATATGTACTATATTAGTAAATTTAATATATCAGATACTATTATAAAATTATATTTTATATATCATATTATATTACAGTGGTGAGAATGGGCATCTTTGTCTTATTCCTGGTCATTAAGGAGAAACACATTTTCACCATTGAGTATGATGTTAGGTATGGGCTTTTCATAATCATGTTGAGGCATATCCCTTCTACACCCAATTTGTTGAAAGTGTTCTTTAAGAAAATATTTGAATTCGTCAAATGATTTTCTACACCTATTGAGATGATCATCCGAGTTTTGTCTATCATTCCATTAAGGTGAGATATCACATTTATTGATCTGTGCATGTTAAACAATCCTTAGATCCCAGGGATGGATTGTTCATTGTGTACAATTCTTTTAATGTTCTGTCGAATTTGATTTGCTAATATTCTGTTGAAAAATTTTTGCATCTATATTAATTAAGGGTATTGGTCTATACCAGGGGTGGGCAAACTTTTTGACTCGAGGGCCACAATGGGTTCTTAAACTGGACCGGAGGGCCGGAACAAAAGCATGGATGGAGTGTTTGTGTGAACTAATATAAATTCAAAGTAAACATCATTACATAAAAGGGTACGGTCTTTTTTTTTTTTTTTTAGTTTTATTCATTTCAAATGGGCCGGATCCGGCCCGCGGGCTGTAGTTTGCCCACGGCTGGTCTATACTCTTCTTGTAGTGTTTTTATCTGGCTTTGGTATTAGGGTATGTTGCCCTCATAAAATGAGATTAGAAGTATTCCCCCCTTTTCAAATTTTTGAAAGAATTTGAGAAGGATCAGCATTAATTCTTTAACTGCTTGGGGGAATTCACCAGGGAAACTGTACGTCTTAGACTTCTCTTTGTTAGGGGAGTTTTAATTACTGATTCAATCTGCTTACTTGTTATTGGAGTGTTCAGATTTTGTATTTCTTTATGACTCCTTAGTATCTTAAAAAAATATTTGGCTCGTTAATAATTCTGCTACTTTTTTTCTGGTCTCAGCTTAGTAGATATCAATGTATTGACTCCTTTGCAGACATTTGAAAGTTTTACTGGTGAATCACTTCTTCAGGTCACTTTCTTATGTTGGCAATAGCAAGCTTTCTACTGAAGTGATGGAGGTGGCTGGGATACATCACAGACCATTTGGGGCTGGGTCACATAGCAATAAAATTGTAGGGCATGAAAGCAAATCTGTGAAACCTCTTGAATTGTGTGTTCTGAACTGACACAATGTCATTAATGCTATATTCTATTGATCAAACCAACTAACAAAGCCAGCCTGGATGTAAAGGGTGGGAAAAGGGACTGCTTCTTGCTGGGAGGAGCTGAATGTCTTCCTTCTTGAAATCTACCACAGTTTACTTCCATCCTATATAATAAAAGGCTAATATGCAAATCGACCAAACACGGAACAACCAGTCTCTATGACACACACTGACCACCAGGGGGCAGATGCTCAACGTAGGAGCTGAACCCTGGTGGTCAGTGCGCTCCCACAGGGGGAGCACCACTCAGCCAGAAGCCAGGCTCACAGCTGGTGAGCGCAGAGGCAATGGCAGGAGCCTCTCCCGCCTCAGCGGCAGTGCTAAGGAGCAGCGAGCAGGCAGGCGGACATCCCCAGAGAGCTCCCGGACTGCGAGAGAGCACAGGCCGGGCAAAGGGACTCCCCCCTCACCCCACCAAATGCATGAATTTCGTGCACTGGGCCTCTAGTATTTTTATAATTCCTAATCAACTTTAATATTTGTTGTTGATCCCTTTATTGTCACAAAATATTAGACAACCCTCTTACTTATTTGGACTCTAAATCACCCCTAAGCTCAGCTCAGAACTCTGTTATAGCACCTGCCTTTGTTGTTAAGAAGAATCTCCTGCTGCCAGCACCATGGTTTTAAAAAGCCCCATTACATTAAAACAGTCATTATATAAAAGAGGAATATTTGACGTTAAGTGTAATTTTTCAGGTCTTTTTGCTTTCGGTATGATGAAGGGGGTACACATATTCTTTTGGAATAATATTGGATCAAGCACATTTCATGAATTCATTTATTTTATCTTTACTTATGTATGTGAAAAAATAAAATACACCTTTCTCCTGCTTTAACATAGGAAAACCTGTGTCAAAATAGAGGAACTAAAGCTTATATTCTTATTTAACTCACTGGGAAAAGGACCTCTCTACCAAAGATTGCTAATTTTTCTACATATGCCGAGGATGAAATTGGCTTTCTGTCCAATAAACTTCAGGTTACTTTGTTGTTGTTGGGTTTTGTTATTATTTTTGTTCTGACTTGTTAGTATCTTTAATGTACTTGTGCTTTCAAAAGTTAATGTAAAACTTTATTTATCTAAGTGAGCTGTTAACTCTTAAGTCATTTTCCAAAAGGCTATCTTCCCAGTTATTACATTTCTGTAATAAATGCAAATTAAGTAATTATACAGTTAAATTTGGACTAGGCATTATTCTTTTGAGAAACTGTAGCTTTGTAATGCAAAGCAAGCATCTTTTCCACCTTTGGCACTTTACAGTAAACTCATTCTGATCTAAATTGATTGCTGTGGGATTATCTTGGAGTCATTAAAATATCGCTGTATTGACATTCACTAATGTCCTTAATTGGCAATTTCAAATTCCAGGTTTGGCATTAAATATAAAAGGGTATGATTTATTACATCTCTATAGCTGTTTATTTACTTTTATTTGTTTATTCATTGAGTATATTAAACACTTATTTGATATGTGTTATATCACTTTAGCCTATCTGCTTTTTAAAATAAAGATATACTTGAAGTCCTGAACCTCTCTGAACCTGCATTAAGGAAAAAAATATTTTATTTTATTTTATTACTTTCATATAATTCAGCAAAATATTGAATTTTGATAAATTTAAAAATCCAATTGCACATAAAGCAAGGATGTCTTACTCTTCAGAAATTAGTATTTTCAAAAGCCAGATTTTTTGTTTTTGTGAGAATTGAAAAAATTTGAATTTGGAATCCATGTACACTTTGTAAGCTTACTCTCAACTGGCCTGGCACTTTCTCTTTTTGGCAAATGTCATATCCATAGTGTTGCTTCTAAATTCCTTAAAAGAAAAAGCCCGAAAAAGAAGGATCCAGTCACAAAGTAGAAGAACAAACAATGCATCATTAGGAATAGACAAGAGAACCTCACTGGGGATTAGGACATGAGTGCCTTTTCTCCCTTCACATTCTCTCTCTCTCTCTCTCTCTCTCTCTCTCTCTCTCTCTCTCTCTCTTTTTTAGACAGTAATGTAAATGAGAGACCACCTGCTTTGGAGTAGTGTTGAATGTGTATCTCCACATGATTGCTCCTCCTAGTTCTTAACTTGGTCACATTCCCTCTGAATACTAGCTTCCTTAATATGAAACAGGCAAAACAATATAACTGCATAGTTGTGAAAAATAGACAAAATAAGGCCCCTACAGGGATACAGGTAGGCAGTTAGTGTTCATTGCATATGGTTTCCTTCCTTACATTCTTTCCAGCAATATAGCAAAATGTCCTGAACTTCCATAAAATATCAAAAGCTGCATAGAAAAGGACAATTTATCAATTCTTTCATAAATGGGTATTACACAAAGTCCTGAGCATTTTAGTACATGATTATAAAAAACTTTAATAGGTTATCATTTTATAGATCATCCAGCTATAAGTAAGTTTATTTTGAATATAATAGCTTAATGAGTGAATATAACCTAGAAACCATAACGATTCTAAAACGAAACGGGTGAAAGGTTACAATGCTGAAGCTGTGGTCTTTGTAATGTTACAGAACTTCAGGTCCGTCATTAACTAGGGCCCTTTCCTGCTGTGTTTCTTCTGCCTAGAACATTCTTCTTCAAGATATTGTCACTGCTGCCTCCTTCTCATCATGTGTGGCTTGGATTTTCCTGATAACACTATAGATAAAGGTGAAATCCCTCATCAGCTTCTCTTCACCTTCTATTCTTAGTCTTAGCACTCATAAGGACAATGAAATATCCTATATGTCTATGTGTGGGTGATTCATATCTGTCTCTTTTTAAAATATACAAATTCCATGAGGTCAAAATTTTATTGTTCACCCCTACATCTCCTGTGTACAAAATAAAGCTTGATAAACAATACTCATTTAATATGTATAGTATATGTTAACCAATGAACAGGTGAGAGTTTTTAGTCTTTAAACTCTTTACTTTTTTATGTTCTCTCTGGGGATTTACTGTACATGAACTATTCACAGCTCTAGATGGATCTTGTACAATTCATTTTTGAACCTGAATAAGCAATTGACTATAACTTGTCTATGCCCAAAGTTAAAAATATCCCTTATCGTTTGGACTTTATTAAGGATACCTAAATAGTATATAAGGAGTTCAGTTCTAAATGAGGAATAACAGGAAACAGCATCAGATACCAACCACTTCAAATGTTCAACTGCAAAAACAAAAAAGAAAGAAAAAAGAACATATGGTATTTTAAAGTAACTTTCAATGTATAAAATAGGAAGAATACTTTAAAGTTTAGGAAGTAAGAATCGTACTTTTTAGAAAGCCAACTTCAATGTTCATGATAAAGCATCTTTATTCAAACTTTCATTTTTATGCCTGTAGCTTTGGATATTAAATGGATTGATACTTTTGAAAAGGAACTCCTATAGCTATTTTAGTTCTCTGTCCCATTACACTTCATCTTCTTTCTGCTTAGTTTTGAGCTCAAAATTTGATACAGGCTTTTCCTGTATGAATATTAGAATATCTAATAATTATAGTTTAATAAAATGAAACTCAGGAATGAGATTCATCAACTAGAAAAATGTAGGTTTTTTTCATACAATTTAATAAAATCAAATGGCTTCTATAATCATTTCCATATAAAGCATCAAAAATGGCTTAGCTGGGCTGATGTAGTTAGTTAAAATATGCTCAGACAGATCATATGGAAGTAAGGTAATTTTACTTAAATTATATTTTATTATTCTTTTTGTATATAGTAAAAATTACTAGGTGTACCAGTTAATAATGCAAATTTTTTTCAATAGATGGAGTTACACATATGTTGATATATATGCAATTTGATATGTATGCTATTTTGTTATATTGACAGCAAGCTTCAAAACTTCATATGTCAAATTTGCTGAAGGTGTTAACATCACAGATATTTTTACACTTAAACATGTTGAATTTCATGCCAAAAAAAACAGTATTTGTGGGAAGTTATAATTAATTACTTTATTTTGAAGAAAGCTGCTGGTGAAAGTTATCATATACTTCGGGAAGCTTATGGTGAACATGCTCCATCTCAAGATACTTGTGAATGCTGGTTTAAATGCTTTAAAAGTGATGATTTTGATGTGAAAGACAAAGAATGTCCAGGTCAATCAAAAAAGTTTGAAGACCAACAATTACAAGCATTATTGAATGAAGATGCATGTCAAACTCAAAAACAACTTGCAGAAAGATTAAACGTTGCTCAGCAAACAATTTCCGATCATTTACAAGCAATGGGAAAGATTTTAAAGGAAGGACAATGGGTGCCACATCAACTGAACAAAAGACAAATGGAAAACCGAAAAGTCATCAGTAAAATGTTGCTTCAACGGCACGAAAGAAAGTCTTTTTTGCATTGAATTGTGACTGGCGATGAAAAGTGGATTTATTTTGAGAATCCCAAATGCACAAAATCATGGGTTGATACAGGTCAACCATCAACATGGACTGCAAGGCCAAATCGCTTTGGAAAGAAGACAATGCTCTGCGTTTGGTGGCATCAGGAAGGTGTGGTGTATTATGAGCTTCTAAAACCAGGTGAAACCATTAAAACTGATCGCTACCGACAAGAAATAATCAATTTGGACCACGCTTTGATCGTGAAATGACCAGAATGTGCCAGAAGACACAGCAAAGTAATCTTGCTTCATGATGACACACCATCACACACTTCAAAACCAGTTAAAGACAGGTTAAAAGATCTTGCCTGGGAAGTATTAACCCACCCGCTGTATTCACCAGACCTTGCTCCTTCAGATTACCACTTGTTCCGATCGATGGCACATGCACTTTCTGAGCAGCACTTCAAAACATACGAGGAACTGGAAAATTGGGTCTCTGAATGGTTTGCCTCAAAACAAGAAAAGTTCTATTGGGACAATATCCACAAATTACCTGAAAGATGGGGGGAATGTGTAGCTAGCAATAGACATTACTTTGAATAAAGCACTTTTGATGTCTCTCTTGAAATTATCGTGTTTTGATTACAAAATCTGCCATTACTAACCGGTATACCTAGTAGATGAGCTATTTTACACTCAGTATTTAACTTTTTAGGGTTGGACATAGAAACATTGAAACAGAGAGCTAAAAGGCATATTTATGTGACTTATACACACTAAACCTAAGAATGGCAATACCTAATCTTGTGAAAAATAGTTGTTAATATTGTAATTAGAGGCCCTTGAGATAGATGTGTTAATAATATTCCATGAAATTTCACTAAGGTAATTGTTATATTTCCACATAGGAAGTATTATTGAGTTGAGTGATGAGCTTATACACATTTTGAGATGTGAAGAATCAAATATGGTTACTCTAGTTGTAGCCTTTATTAGGAAAAATTGATTTTCTATTAACCTTATTATGCAGGGGATGCTCCATCAATGTTAAAAGGAAACATGTCCTAAGAACATGAGAAAAAAAGGAGTTTCAATTGAATTTGAAATTAGATGGTGTGATACAAGTAGAAGGAAACTCACCAGAATCTCAGTGAGTTAACTGAGTTTCTAGAATTAATTTGATCACACACAATTTGACTTTGAGAAAGTAAAAGCAATTCTTGAGCCTCATTTTCTGACCCATTAAATGGCTAGTGTACTACTTTAATATAAGCAGTAGAATAAGGATTGATATTCATAAGTTATAGATACATGTCCTAAAGTGTCATTCAATATTTAATTTTCTAGAATTTATTGGAGGTCTTATCTAGTGAAATAAGTCACCAAAAATAAATAATAGGTACAGAGATTGGGAGGAAAATTAAAACTCTCATTGTTTGCAGATAACACAATTGTATAAATATAAAATTCATAAACCTATTAGAAATAATATTCAAATAAGTGTATTAAGGCTGATTGATAGATACAAAATTAATAGACAAAAATATTCCTGGTCTTTCTAAACACTAGCAACAATGTAGAAGTGAGTCTATATGTAATTTAGAAGAAAAAAAATACCAACAATTTATTTAATGAAGGACATACAAAACCTCTCCAGTAAAATATTAAAAGCATTCTTTAAATATATTAATAAATTGAGATATATGATATTGACTATAGCACTCTGTATTATAAGGATGTCAATTCACTCTAAATTAAATTATAGATTAAATCAATTTATCTCAAAATACAGCAAATTTTTTGTGTGCAAAACGACAAGCTGATTCTAAAATTTATATTAAAATTCAAAATATTGTGAAAATCTAGGAAAATTCCAAATGACAAAGTTTGAGGATTTACACAATCAGAAATCTATAAATTACTAGAGTTTATTATTACTATAAATTATTACTAGAATTTATAATTAAAAAGGCAGAGAGCTATTATTCCAGTGGTATATACAACACATTAATGGAAGTGATTAACAACTCCAAAATCTACTAACCTAAAGTAATATCAGATACTGTAGGATAGTAAAATTTAAAAAAACAAACAACTAGATATTCTTATGACACACTATTTGGAAATGTCTCCAAAAGATTTTATTAAATAGTCCAAACAATATTAAAAAATCACAATATGCATGTTGAACTAACAAAATGAATCAGATTGTCAAATGAAACTCTTGTGGTCCCTGGCTGGGTAGCTCAGTTGGTTAGAGCATTGTCCCAATGCAGAAGGTTGTGGGTTCAATCCCTGTTCAGGGCACATACAAGAACCAATCAATGAATGCATAAATAAATGGAAAAGCAAATCTCTCTCTCTCTCTCTCTCTCTCTCTCTCTCTCTCTCTCTCTCTCTCTCTTTCTCTCCCTCAAAAGGAAAATTCAATAAATAAAATATTTAAAAAGAAACTCTTGTGAATTAAGGCTATCAAAAGATTACTCTATATCAGGCTTAGATGTCCTGTTCCCAGGTCCTTTCTTTCATCTTTGGACATAGACTCTCTTGCCTAGAGTAGATGGGATTTCTAATGAGGTACATGAGCTACCATATATATTGAGAAGCATCTAGGTTATAAAATATCTCTATTTAATATCCTCAGAATGTTATGTAGCATACTACACATTCAATGAGGATGTTTTACTCATAGATATATAAATTGAAAGTTTGCTTACCATTAGAAATCAGAAAGCAAGGTATGATGCTACAAGCTTTTTCTAGATAGAGACTATCCTCCATCAATTAACATTATCTATTTACTGGTAGATCAATGATCAACATGCTTACATGAATATTGATCAGGCTCCCTGCCTTCTTTCTTTTATAAGGAGCAAACTCCATAATGAGTCAGAAATGAATCACAAGGCAGTAACTTTGATTTCTTCATACATACATACTAATACTATGTGCATAGAATTTTTCTGGAAGGGCCTATGAAAAATAGAAATTGTGTAAACTTTCACAGGAAGATAATATTTGTGAACTGGCTGTTGGCAAATAAAATTATTTTATAGTCTATCCTTTCATACCAATGGCTTTTGTATCATGTGTATTATTTATAGTTAGAAACATTTTTTCTTCAGATTTTGAAAAGTGTTCTCCTTAAAAATGAAATCAAAACAAAACAAAAAAAATTATTTAAGCAGTAAAGTTTATAGTAACCAAATGGACTGTGTATTGTGGTAACTATAAAGGTGTGTTGTTCACATCTCCCAATAATTTTTTCAGCTACCGTAACTTCAGGATCTACCTCAGCTTCCAAGAGAGCCCTCAGCTGATGATTGACTAATGCAAGGGTTTCAGTGCCTGGATAGTTCAGCTGAATGTAAGACTCCTCAAAAGATCCACTTTTACGTTAGAATTCTCTGTTGGTTTCCTTGAAGAGTTTGTCAAATCTGTATCACAGTTTGTGAGTCTCTTGACCAATGCCACTTACTCCCCACTTTCCTTTAAGATTTCTAGTCTAAAAGCTTTATCTCATAACCCACAGACACAAACAACAGTGTGGTGATGGCCAGAGGGCAAAGAGGGGACATCAGTAACAGTGTCAACAATAGAAAGAAAAAAAAATTAAATATAAAATAAAACCTTTTTCTGTATAAGTATTCTTCCTCTCTCTTTTATCTTTCATAATAAAATGCTGACATTCTTAATTCTCTCTCATTGTCTGCTCCCCATAGAACCAAACTACTACAGCTAATATGAGGAATGGTTCCAAGATACAGCTGGTGAGGATTTAGGACTGGATCTCTCCTTGCCTGAATGATAATGAAGACCTGATCCTGTAAGGCACTGGTATGTGGAGCATGGCTAGTCCCTGGTACAAGATTGTGGTCCAATTTTTGAAACTTCCATATGGGTTTATTTTATTATGTTCCTGTGCATAGGAATGTCCAGGCTGTGATAATGACTCGGTCATTGGAAAAGAAGAGGGTGGAGAAAAATATATACAAGAGCAATGGGATTGGTTAGTTGTTAACACCCATTGATGTACTATAGAGAGATAGTAAAAGAGTGGGGGCAGTTAACTCCCCTTGGCAACTAATTGTGAATGCAAAGTGTCTCTCTTACATCTTGCAAAAAACAAAACCTTATCTTTTGAAATGAGAGAGGAAAACAAATCTAGAAACCAAGCCCAGGATTTGCTAGTTAGAGTCCAGCAGTTTTTTAGACTATAATCTTTAGCTCATGCAGGTCTGCAATGCCAAGTTCTGTGCCCTTGTTGGAAACCTGAAACCTTCACAAACATAAGCAGATACCCATAGGGACCACAAATACTATGATCTCCCCACTAAAGTCTTGCATGGGAAGGGGGGTCCTTCAGCCTGGGCTGCACCCTCTCACAATGTGGGACCCCTTGGGGGATGTTCGACTGCTGGTCCCTGAGGGATCAGGCCTAAACCGACAGTCAGACATCCCTCTCGCAATCTGGGACTGCTGGCTCCTAACCGCTCGCCTACCTGCCTGCCTGATCGCCCCTAACCATTCTGCCTGCCTGCCTGATGCTCCTAACTGCTCGCTTGTCTGTCTGATCGCCCCTAACCACTCTACTTGCCTTCATGATCGCCCCTAACCACTCTGCCTGCCTGCCTGATCGCTCCTAACTGCTCGTCTTCCTGCCTGCCTGATCGCCCCTAACTGCTTCTGCCTCGGCCCTTTCCACTGTGGCTTCAAGGTCGTTTGGCTGTCTGGTCTAATTAGCATATTACACTTTTATTATTATAGATAGTGTCTTATAAGTGCTCATCTTAACGGTCATCCATCTCCCTTTTTGGATGTGAGAACTAAGATGATTAAGCATTTAATATTTCTGTTCACTTAACTGTGGGTAGATATTCATCTCTAGTGAAAAATATACTTTTACACATTGGTTAATATTTTATCCCCCCTTGTTTTTTTCCTTACTGATACTGATTTTCTTTATTGCAAATATAATTATATGAGCCATTTTAAAGTGATTTTTATAATATCTTTTCACTCATTGGTATCTTCTACTTAATATATTCTAGCAATATTATAGAAGCTTCATTGTAAAAATTCAGATAGATTTCTTTATTGAGCATTCAATATTTCAGCAGAGGACATTTAATATCATTAAGCAGGTTATTGTCCCATATCTTCATTATTTCCTCTGGACATTTATTGGGGTAGGGGGCATTATTTGTAAATTTTTAAAAATAATTATTTTCCCTACATTGTATGAAATCTTACTAGGATTGTGAGGCTGTTGGAATTTTCTAGAGTAATACTAGCTTTATGTTTAAAAGTATCCCTAAGTAATACTGTCAAGACTAAATATAACCTCTTTTCTTCATTAACATTTTAGTTGGCTATTAAATGCAAATTGAGGAATGATCAAAGCATGCCTTAAATAATGTTTTATCTATTCCACATCCACTGTTGAAAATTTGCCTATGACTAGGAATCAATGTGAGGAGGTAAAACAGGCATGTTTAAAAACTCAAGAAGGCTCTCTTTGAGAATTAGAGGTGCCAACTGCGAAGAATAGTCTCACCACATGGCAAATTACCTAACACTATTGCAGGAGAAATTAGTGGGTCCAATTTTTCGACACTAGTGGATATGGGGAGGCCTTTGTGATATCTTCAGAAAAAGAATTTTCTAAGATTCTCACAGGTAAATTAATGGCTTTTATTCACTTGGAATTACATTCCTCGGGCTTTAAAGACTCATGCCCCTTTAACCCAGTCCTGAAAAAGTTCCAGCTGGGGTTCCAGTAGAGCCCAAAGCAGGGTCAGTGGCCAGAGCTTCTATTCTGTGTGGCAGCTGGGTCTGACAGAGCATTAGACTAGTTAAAGTCCATTAGTCCATTGTGTGGAATCCACATGGCTGTGGGCCATGTGGGTGAATGCAGGGTTTGAGAGTCTGCAACAGGGGTCAGGTGCAAACAGCAAGCCAGCTAGCCAAGAGCCAAGAGAGAGACCTCCCTTTGTTCAGAAGATTAAATATTCAGATTTCTCTTCATTGCAGTGGCCACGCCTATTCTGGCCAATTAGCTGTTCTTAGGTGTGATTGACAGGTAAGCCTCTCCCCACATCACTCAGACCTTGTTGGGCATGCCTCCAACTGCCTTTGTCCTGTCCCTTTCCCCATGGATCAAGGGGAACAGACTTGGAGAGTGTCAAATTACAGCTCTCCAGTAAAGCTGCATAAATAGCATGCCTATATTATTTAGTCTTCCCTGTACTCTTTTCCTATTAAATAATAACCAGATTATTACAATGATATCATCACTAGGATGTTTAATTTGAAGGAAGCTAACTATCATTTAAAGAGACTTTAGAATACATTGAACTGCACTGGGTAGAATGCAGTTAATCTTATAACTCTTATAGCACATAACTCAGGGTTGGTCTGCCTTGAGGAATATACCCTGATTCAGACCATCTTCATGGCTGAAGATTGAAAGATGCTTCTGTGAATCTGCCCTTCACAACTAATTAAACTAAGTAGTAAAGATTAGGAAGAGAGGCACTCATATTAAACCAATTCTAACAATCACCCCCTATACACAGGGGTGTATAATCATTTGCATTTTAACAATAGAATATGAGTGTAAGCTCTTCATAACTAGTTAAAGATGGGGAAAATAGTATTTTTTCTACAAAGCACACTGCTAGTGAAAGGAGTTTTTAGGGATAAAATAGGCAGGTTTAGGGAGTTTTAGGAATTAGGGGGTCCATGGAGGAGGGAGGCATAGTTGGTTGGGGGCTTAGAGCTGGCAAAAGGCACCACAGGATAAGGGGACAGGAAGACACCAATTCACAGAAGATTGGGGAAAGCCACAAGGAGTAGAGAAACAAAAGGGAGAAGGAGGGAAACAGATGTTCACAGGGGATAGAGGATTCTACCACTGAAGGGGGAGAAAAGGAGGAAGCCCCAAGTGGAGGTTTGAGCTTTGAAGCTGCTATAATGACCAAACAGAAGGGGACAAAGAACTGCAGCCTTTATAAACCTTAGAAAGAGGGGTTTAGTAGGTCACTCCCTTGGGACCCCCTCCCTACATAAATTTCCACCTTTCCATAGACCACCTTTTGTCCATGGCTTCATTCTTTGAATCCACCTGGACAAGAACCCGGGAAAGAAATCACTTTTGCATGCTGCTCGGAAGAAATCATGCGTTTCAGTTTGGTTGGTTCTGCGTTTCACTAGAGTCATCCTTAGGCAGCCCATGGTACACATTTCTACCTTTAAAAATGACTTGAGGAAGAATTGGTAGTTCTACTTTTTGCTCAAATCATATTCTCCATAACTGACAGTGACATGTGACATCTGCTTACTTTTCATTGACCAGATCGGCTGCATGACTTTGTAAGAGATCTGGTCATTATAGATGAGAAAATGGAATAGGCCATATGCTGTGTCACTGTACCACAAATAACATCATAAAATACTGCTACTTAGTATATATTAGTATTAAAAAGATAATAAACATATTAACTGAAAAGAAAATTCCTTAAAAATGGGTCCTAGAGGACATGTTTCAAATGATAAAGGACATCCAATAACCCACTTTACCATAATAGCAATAACATGGGGGTGGGGGGAGGGATATCTGTCAAATTCAATGTTTTCAAAACTCAGGAAATGAAATTAAACCTTGCAACAATCCAAACAGTATTTAATAAAAAAAAATGTTTAGCCCTAGCCAGTTTTGCTCAGTGGATAGTGTCGACCTTCAGACTGAAAGGTCCCAGGCTAGATTCTGGTCAAGGGCACATGCCAGGGTTGCAGGCTTGACCTCCAGTAGGAGAGTGCAGGAGTCAGCCGATCAATGATTCTCTCTCATCTTTGATGTTTCTCTCTATATCCCTCTCCCTTCCTCTCTGAAATCAATAAAAATATATTTTAAAAAGAAAATGTTTACTCTTAGTAAAGTGAAGCATAGTAACCTCTATTTTGTAAAAACTGTTGTTTGAAATTTCCACAAGACATAGATAACCTTTGTTCTGTGCATTAATTCTGCTCTTATTGGCTTGCTCTAATGATAGGAATTCAACTGTCTGACCTTGCCATCCCTAGCTACCCCCCATACCAGGTATCTTTTAGTTATCTGTACTCAAGGCTACTGAACTGTCTTGTACTCTCAAGGCTACAGGTTTCCTGTGAGATATCTGCTAAGCATACATAGGGCTCTTATGAAAACTTGCAAAAGGGACTGACGTCCCATATTTAGGAGACAAAGACATTAGAAACGTATAAAGGGAAAATTTCCTCCATGATTGCTTTGCTCAGACGATGCAATATTTCTCTGAGCCCGCTAGCGTAATAAAAGACTCCAAATTAATTTGGCTTATTAAGGCATACTATGTTCAGCTCGCTGATTTACAATAACAAGAGCAGCAAACTTTGTGGTACTTTTGAACTTGCCCTAATCATGCTCTTGCCACCCAGATTCATAGTAGCCTTGAAAAGCAACAGCCACAGAACTATAACAGCTGTGAAAAAAACAAAAACAAAAACCAGCTAATTTACAGCTACTAGAGGGGCACAATAGGTTTGGATTCCAAAATAAAAAGCCTAAAGCTTTTTCCAGTGAATTGTCATTATTTGACTTATCTGATAGCTTCCTGAAAAGTTTGATTCTCTGGGCTTTTCTCTGTTTGATGTGACACAGAGCTTGCTCTTTACAAACAGCACTATCTTCAGGGCATGTTTCAAAACAAACAGTGGCAATTGTTAAACAACACAGACGCCTGAGGTGGTGATAGCTTTGGGGGCCAAAAAAGTCTGACAAAAAAACTTAAAAAGCAAGAATGAGGAATGAGACATTCATAGGGAATTTTGAAAACCTCCGACTTTCCCTGCAATTCTGGAAGACCACATGCATATACAGAGCTGTGTAGTAGCCAGAACATTGCACATAATCCAGGAAAGACCTGAGAAAGCTTTGAACTCTGGTTGACCTTAAGACCATAGGCAAACAGAAAGGGAAAACTAAGGTGGGCTGGAAAACTAAAGACATGCACACAGACTCCACTGGCAAAGGCCGGAAGACTTATTGGTTCAAAGTGTGGAGGAAAAGGGGCCACCTGCCAACCTAACTCAGGGAAGGCCTGTATGGCAGCCTTGCAAACTCAAGAGACCTAAAGTAACCACAAAGGATGATCTGAAATTAAAACCTTTAATTAAAAAGCAATTTATAGTGGTAATCAAGTCCTAGACCAGTATCTTCCCTGACAAAGATCAACTTTGATCTTTACTGAGCCTATTGTCTTTTTGCATCTAAGATAACAAACATACTGGTGGAATGTCAGGGTAACTTGTAAAGTCTCCTTTTCCAGACCCCTCGGGGCACAGCCCCTGGTGCACAGGCAAAGACCACAAATTCCCTTTGTTATTGTCATTATGTTAATTGTTGACTGTTAACTTTCCTATTCCCACGTGTGTAAAGGAAGCATGTGTCTATCATTTTACTTTTTATCCAATCCCAGAGGTTTCCTTGCTTTGCTTTCTCCTGCCTCCCTAATCTGTCACCAATGGATTTCATGTAACCCACTCATGTCTCCTCCTTTGATTATAATGTATAAAACAAGGTGAAAAACTGCCATTCTCCAGAGCATTATCCCGATACTTTGAGTTTCTGCTTCCTGGCAATTGTCGACAGTTTGACTCAAATAAAATCACAAAAATTATTTACAGGTTTGAATGTGGTTGTTTTTTGTTAACAACTGTATTTTGGCAGAATGATCCCTGCTCGTTCCAATGAAAGAAACAAACTCTCTTCTCCTATATTGCTAATAGTTCCTCATATATTCTCACATATTTACATACTCTGGTTTTCAGGAAGAAATGCTAATTTAGAACGAAGAATGTACTATCTGATTGCTAAGAGTTTTTTTTTTAAAAAATGATGATTATATTTGCCTATGAGTACTTTCTCCTACTCTGTTGTTTAGGAGGAAATGCCATTTTCCAATTTTCAGTTCGCATAAAGAAGATTATCTGTTTACATCTGCAGTTGTACTGGATGCAACTTTAACTTCTCTCTACAGTGCGGTAGGTTTGCTGCTTGGGGAGTGACGGACAATGTCATCAGTTCTAAACTGGAAACCTGCATGCCTTGAGATAGAACCTCGGGAAACTCTACTCCTCACTTCTTCCTCCTGCACTAATCCAGTCAAAGAGAATGGTCTGGGCTAGTGTATTCTCTTTAAATTCAACATTTTTCTCAGGTGAGCTGCTACAAGACCTGGACTTTGGGGAAGTTAGTTAAAGAGTGAATAGACCTGGTCAGGTGTCACACCAGCTGAGGTGTCTTACATGGTTTTCTCAGTAATTATATTTATGTGTTGTTGTTTTTTTTGTTTTGTTTTGTTTTGTGTGTGTGTGTGTGTGTGTGTGTGTGCATCTTCTCATTCTGCTGTTGTTTGTTAATTTGATCACAAACCTCAGTAGATAAAATATGTTTTCTTTATTAGGTTCTCTCAAAACAGGCAAGTTCCCCTATTAGGTGTTTCAATTGCATTTATGATCATACATATAACTGCTAACATTTATATATAAATATATCAGGGTAGTATCTCTACTAAGCTATAATATCACCATGAACTTCTGAATTACTAATAACTTTCTAACTTTGTTTTGTTAACTTGCCTCATCTGTTTATGAGATCACCCATACTACTTGAACATAGTTTATCTTTCTGGTCCTCAGTTCAACTTATATACTATATACTTGATCAGTGAATGTATGCATTTAAAAAAGTGTGACAGACTTAAGACATTACATAAATAGTTTTAAATGAATGAATGAGATAGATGGATGCACTTTGACTGGCTTTGTTCAGTCTTGGTGGCACATTACAACCTCTATAAAGAATTTAAAGATTCTACTCTCAGGCAGAGTTTTATGGATCTTCAGTAGGGTCAAAGTCAAGTTCACAGTTGATTCACATGGTTCTAGGAGAAATATGTAGCTTTAAAAAGTTTTTGACAGTTTGTAGGAGCTGTGGCATACTGGGAGATCTTTGGACTTTTTAAAATTAAATTATTTGCTTTGTCTTTGTTTTCCCAAATCATTCCATTGGTGTCATCTTGTGTGTGTGTGTGTGTGTGTGTGTGTGTGTGTGTGTGTGTAGCTGGTACTGTAAAATGAGTCTGAGTTAGCTATTATTTGGGAAGGTTTCCACCCTGGCAAGTCTCAGAAGGTAGCTTGGGCAATCTCTGTTAAACACTGTCTTTCCTTAGCGTGTTCTTTGGATTTGTTCTTCAATGTGCTTATTGTCCTACTAAGAAGATAGAAAGAAGCAAAGTCAGACTTAGAGCATGGGGCAACAAAGCCACTTTTCCTGCTTCTCTCAAGTACACTTAATTTTGCACCTTCCAGATAAAAGGATTTTTAAACTCACATGTGACCCAGCCTCATTCATCAAGGTCAGGGTTATACATAAGAGTGCAAGAATAAAAAAGACACTAATAATAAAATCTTTCCTAAAAATAGGAAACCTAGCAGGGTTGTCAACTTCAAAGGACATACTCAGGTTTAAAATACTAGGTTCAAATTTCTACATTTGATATCGCATACAGATGTAATTTATCAGAAATAAATCAGTTATTAACCTTCTGAATTTTGCATGATCTTTAATAAATAGCCTTATCTAGTAAATTTCAGAATCTCTAGAGCCTTTGAGCTAATCCTTCTCAGTTCCCATAAAGCATTAGTGTTTGCACATGAACAGCAAGTTTACTTTTTTTTATTTACTATACAAAATGAAGGTAATTTTCATTCCAGGAGCTCAGACATAAGTTTTCTGCCCCAAAATACATGGACTAAAACAATACCACATCATTAATAACATTGCCTCAGCAAGAAAAAAGTCCTTATCGACAAGGGGAAACAGGGAATGAAGGCTCCCATTGTTTTCAGCAAATATGTGCTGTTCGAAAAGCACTGCATGGCTTTGATTTCTCATCAATTCAAAATTGAATATTAACATGCTGCCAAGAGATATGTAGGTGCATACTCAGCATTTGGAACAAAACTGTGAAAAGACTTCAGGGAACTGCATGATCAGAGTCTATAGTACAGAAAAACTAGAAGCTCCAAGACCTAGTGAGATTAGAAGTACATGTGGTTTAAGCAAAGTTGAGACTCCCAGGTCCATTGTTTGGGCTGTACCTTTCCAAACACCTACATGGGAACACTAGAAAGTGATCACATGACCATATGTATGTGAAACATTTGCACAGCACAGATGAGGTACTTTGTATTTATTTTATGTACTTCTCCCTTAATTGTGTAATCTTCAGGTTCACAGAAGACTCAGGAAAGATCTCTAGCTGCATCTCCCTTCCCTGCATTATTGCTCAGCAAAATCTTAATTGAGAGCAAATCCTTCTTCACTGATATATATTGTATCTAACATATATTTCATATAAATATATAGAATTCTAAAAATAGTAAGGTGAAAGTAGAGAAAATATGGGAGAAGAGGTAAATAATGAGTGGGAAGGTCAAATGAGAAAAACCATCTATAAGGTATTGGGAAGGTGTACTAATTGATAATATAATAGTAAAGTAAGAAGATATAGAGAGTGTTGAAAAACAATCTTTTAGAAGTCTCAGAGTTAAAAAATAATAGTCAAGTATCATAATTAATTGAATTAAAATGTAAGCTGACATACTAAAAAGTCACAATGGATTGCAACAAAACAACAAAAGCATCAATAAAAAATGCTTCTGCATTATTGATGTTAAAATTAAAAAATATTAAAGACAAAAAGGGTAAGTTTTCAGAAAGACAAAAACAGAACTACAAAAGAGTCAGGTTGAGGTTAATACAAAAAATGTAATATACCATTAGACACAATATCTAACATTTTGACAATATATTATACTAGAGGCTTGGTGTACGAGATTCGTACACTGGAAGGGGGGGTTCCTCAGCCCGGCCTGCACCCTTTCACAGTCCTGGACCACTCGGGGGATGTCCCACTACCAGCTTAGGCTTGATCCTCCCCGGGGGAGGATCCCTCTAGCAGTCCGGGGCTCTCGCAGTTGGGACTCCTTGCTCCTTACACCCCCCTGCAGCGGAGGCAGGAGAGGCTCCTGCTACCACCGCTGTGCTCACCAGCCATGAGCCTGGCTTCTGGCTGAGTGGTGCTCCCCCTTTGGGAGTGCACTGACCACCAGGGGGCAGCTCCTGCATTGAGCATCTGCCCCTTGCTGGTCAGTGCATGTCATAGCAGCCAGTTGTTCCAGTTTGGTCTATTTGCATATTGCCCTTTTATTTTATAGGATATCACATAACATACAAATATCTTTGTTATTACAAAATATTAGAATAAAATAAGTTCACCTATAATTTTCATACTGGTTAGCCACATTAAGTATGGTAGTAAATAAATGCCATTCTCTATTTTCAGATATATAATGATTTTCTAAAATTACTCTTGGAAAATGTATTCAGATAAAAAAATTCCTGAAGGAATCCTTGAGTTATACTCTATCAATTAGCTATGGTTGAGTAACCACAGCAAAACTTATCAGGGTTATACAACAATTGTTTATTATTTCTCATGACGCCATTGGTTACCTTGATAGTTCTGCTGATATGAGCAAAACTTGGCTGATCTAGGCTTGTCTATTAAAGATCTCACTGAAAATCTTCTCTATGTTCTCAGTGAACCTCCAGTGTGCTAACATTGGTCTGTGGTGGGGACAAGACTACAACAGGAACAGCAGAAGAAAAATTAAAGCTGTTTGAAGCCTACGCTGTTTGATTCTGAAGTCAGTCCAGCAACAAAAGGTAGGGAAAAAAGACTCTATGTTTGTTTGGAGGAAGTGAAAAGTCACATTGCAGAGAGATTGAATGTGTGAGCGATGGAGGTTTACTGCCATTTTCATAATCAGTAACATATGGTAAGCAAGAGTGACTAAAGACAGTAAATTAAAATTGTCTTATAGTTTTCACACACTGATTCTAGGGCTACCTTCTGGATCTACACAGAAAGCATTTCTATGAAATGGTTCTCAAATATTTAAAATAGCCCTTATTTTCCACCACACTTTCTCTTATACATGCTAAGCCAAGAATCCTCAAATGTTTATAGACCTTTTGCTATATTGATTTTAGAATGTTGACATTCAAAAGGAGTAATTTACATGCTTCCAGTGAACTCTGAAATGCACTGATACACTGTAGGTTAAAACATTCATGGATTTTAATGTCCAAACTCATAGTTATTTGAAAAACTATTGGTAATTAGTGAATTACTGCATTTACAAATTGTTCCAATAATCAATTCCTATATTTTATAAATAACATATTTTTTGTTTGTTTGTTTTGTTAATCCTCACTTGAGGATATTTTTCCATTGATTTTTAGAGAGAGTGGAAGGGGGGGCAGAGAGAGAAACATCAATGTGAGAGAGGCACATCAATTGCTTTCCTCCCATATGTACCTTTACCAGAGCCTGGAATTGAGCCTGCAACCAAGGTGCGTCCCCTTGAACGGAATCAAACCTGAGACCCTTCAGTCCACAGATCAATGTTCTATCCACTGAGCTAAACTGGCTAGAGCATAACATATTTATTGAGGTATAATTTATATATCACAAGATTGCTCCTTTAAAGTGTATAATTCAGTGTACAATTTTGAAAATATGTACAGTTATGCAACCATCACAAATACCTAAATTTAGAAATTTTTCATCACTACATAAAGAAAGTACACTCATTTACCAATCCCCTATACCTCATCTTCTGGGAACTGCTAATAATACTTCCTGCCTTTATGGATGTGCTAATTCTGAGCCTTTCACATAAATGGACTCCCACAATATATGCTTTATTATGTCCTGCTTCTTTCACTTAGCATGTTTTCAATACTCATCTTGTACCATGGATTAGTACTTAATTCATTTTATTGCTAAATAATATTCACTTATATGAATATAACAATTTCAATGCTCTAGCCAGTTTGACTCAGTGTCTCTCTCATAAGAATGATTAATAACCATAATAGAAATTGCTCATTAGATAAATACAAATTAAGACCAATATGTAAAAAATCAAAGAATAACCAACATACTCTATAAAAAAGAACAGAATAGAATGACTTATCAACTTATGAAATTTATAAATCTACAAAACATAATAATGTATGCTATTGAATAAAGGTTAGACAGACCAAAGAAATTAAATTATTATGACTAAAACAGACACACCCATATATGAAAGTATGGTTTATGATAAAGAGAATACTGCAGAGCAGTAGGAAAAGAATTCCACTTTCCAAATAAATGTGTTCAGAAAAGTAAACATACAAATGGAAAACAATGAATTTATTTATAAATATACGATCATGCTGAAACCGGTTTGGCTCAGTGGATAGAGCGTCGGCCTGCAGACTGAAGGTTCCCGGGTTCGATTCCGGTCAAGCGCATGTACCTGGGTTGCGGGCATATCCCCAGTAGGAGATGTGCAGGAGGCAGCTGATCGATGTTTCTCTCCCATCGATGTTTCTAACTCTCTATCTCTCTCCCTTTCTCTCTGTAAAAAATCAATAAAATATATTTTAAAAAAATATATGATCATATTCGATAGCTTTTCTTTTTTAATTCATATATATATATAATGAATTAAAAAAAGCAGGATGAAATATAGGAAATTATTGATGTTTGGGTAGTAAAATATGTTTCAATAGTAAAATGTACTATAATAAGTACAAAGGACTACATTAAAGTTGAAAGCATCTGTTTATCAAAAGATAGCAATGTGAATTAAAAAAATAAGCCACAGATCAGGTTTATAAATAAGAAAAGACCATGAAACATAGAGAGAAACACCTAAAAATCAATAAGGAAAAAAGATTAACAATCCAATTAAAAAACAGGCAAGAGGTTCACATGTACAATTTTATGAAAGAAGGAATCCATATGGCCAATAAGTACATGAGAAGAGTAAAACTTTATTATTAACTAAGGAAAGGCAAATTCACACCATAATAAGATTTCCACTTTTGCTTTGATAGAGTAACTTGTATTAAATTACCTTCCCATTGAAAATAATGAGGAAAGCTTAATTAAACACCAAAAGAAACAAACAAAAAAAGTATATGCAGCTGTGGATGAATAGCAGACAAACAGGATTGTTAGTAAGCAAAAGAAAGAAGGAAAGAAAATAGTTTAAGTCTACATTAGCAACCACTTCATCACCTAGTATATTTGGAGGTGGGACCTTTGAGAGATAATTGGGTTTATAGGGAAAAGGTAATTAGGTCATGAGGGTGTGAGACCATGATGGGATTATTATCTTTTTTTTCTCTGTCAGGTGCGGACACCTTAAGAAGACAGCCATCTGCAAGCCAGGAAAAGAGCTCTTATCAAGAAAGTACTAAAAAAAATGAAAATAAACAGAGAATTGAAAACTCTGTAGCAAAAAACAAAACAAAACAAAAAACTAGAACAGACTTCACAGAAGATAAATCTAAATGTACAATGAAAATAAAAAAAAAAACAAGCTGCTATAATATAAAATACCACATTGTGATATTATCCCAAAACACCAACATAGCTTAGATAAACTAGGCTTCCCATGTCAAAAATGGCTGATAATGTTTAGTTATTGGTGGGAGTCTTGTTAGCTAGCTGTTATTATTCACTAACATTAACCATATGTTCTGTATACGGTAATTTCATTTACAGGAAGTTAAAAAAATTAGATGATACTGAAGTGCTGTGTTTAGGAATATAATGTGTAGGTATAAAATTCAAGAAACAGATTACTGTAAAATTCAGGGGAGTAGTAGTTAACTTTGGAGTGAAGGGAAGAGGTGGTGAATGGGCCAGGGAGCTTACCAGTCTTATGTGCTAGCAAATTCTATGTCCTGACCTCAGTTCTGGTGGTACAGGTGTTAGCTTGTGATATGTTGTTGTGCTCTAGAGTTTTGTGTGCAATCATTAAGAAAGTGTTTTCTCTACTCCAAAGGTAATCACTGCATTACCCTTCCAGTTATGCTCCACACATATGCCTTCATACATACTTATATATTTTTGAAACAGTATACCACTGTCCTGCATTTTGTTCTTTTTCACTTAATACAACTTAGTGTTGATCCTATATTGGCATATACATAACTCTACCATACTTTTAAAAGAAGTGTGTATTCTATTGTACAGAAATGTAATTCACAAAACAATATATTGTAATTGTCTGCAACAAAGCATAAAATTAAGTTTTGATTTATTCATGTCACAATATGTATACTACATGCAGATTAAAATCAATATGCCATTTTCTTTTAAGGGCATTGTTCATAACCTTGGAAAATAAACAATAAAAATCATTAAGCAAAAATATATTTTTAAAAAAATCTTCATTTTCAAGACAAATAGGATACTGCTTCCAGACTGTCAGTGTTTTCGAGATAAAAGGTCAGAAATTTTTAACTGAGTATAATAAATTAAGCAGCTAGTTTGTAACTTTTATCAAGGAGAAACTTTGGTAACTGCTGAAAATTTAATTCTTTCATTCGGGCCTCTATATGTTAAAAACAAATAAACAAAAAATTTGTTAAACTTTTACCATGGCTAGAAACTGAATAATTTATTTTTGAAAATAAATTGTTATATCTTTCTTGAAAAATATTATTTTACAAATTTGATTTAACCTAGAAATTAGACACAATCTAAAAATATTTCGGTTTCTGAATATTCCGTTTAGAAAAATATGCCTTTAGCCTTTCTAAAAGAAATGCATTCAATTTCATTTTTGCAATCTTGAATCTCAATCTATATGATGTTTATATATATACCTCCAAATAGCCACTTACATTGCTTAAGATGATGAATCATTAGGTTACACTGATTACTTAAAATGTTTCTAACCACCTCATTGTAAGCCATACTTATTGAGCCATAAAATTCCAGGGGATGATTGGATAATGATAACAATCCCAATATAGTCCTCTTGATAAAGAGTTAAAATTCAGTATTTTGTTTTTTCTGCTAAGGATGTTCACAATGACTTTGAAAATTTATCTCCTAATTGCAACGTCCCAATTACTGATGCTCCACCACCAATATTACTAAAGGTGTCATTGCTAATGGGGCTGTTGCTACTATTCCCCAAAGAACTAGTGAATTTTAAACAACACCCAAGACTATCTACAATGGGAATTCCTGACCTATGCAATGCTAGCATTTCTCCCAAGCAAGTCTGCTCCCAGGATTTATCTATTGAGGATACTTTTCAACCAATCAAGTTACCTTCCAAGAGGTAGTATTGTTACCATTGTAATTAGCTAGTTATTAATAATAGGAAAGGAGCAAAGGGAAGATCAGACATGATAGGCATGTCATTTGGGCAGCTTCACCAGGAAGCGGCAATTTCACACTCCCCCAGGGAACCACCTGCCCAGGCCCTGCAGATCACTTCAGGAAGGGCCTGCACAAAGGGAAGATGGGCACATGCACAGTGAGTCAGGGTCATCTTGGGATGGTGCCTGTCAGTCAAGCCTGAGGAAGCATGGATTAGCTAGAGTAGCAAGACTCTGAAAATTTGGGAATACATAATCCCCTAAACAAAGAAGTTCTCTCTTCTTCTCTTCTCTTCTCTTCTCTTCTCTTCTCTTCTCTTCTCTTCTCTTCTCTTCTCTTCTCTTCTCTTCTCTCCTCTCCTCTCCTCTTCTCTTCTCTTCTCTCTCTCTTTCTTTCTCTCCCCACTCTTGCATTCACCCATGTGGCTCACAGCTATGCAGACCCTACACACAATAGACTGATGGACTGCAATGGGGAACACAAACTAAGCTATCCTGATGCTGGACTGGACACTGCTCCAATATGAAACCAAAACTCTGGATCCTAGCTTTGATTCTAGGCCTTTTGAAGCCACAGCTACACTTCTTCCTCGGTCCAACAAAGGGAAATGGGACCTCGGAAACTCAGGGGTTTGATTCCACAGAAATAAAGCATTCCACAATACCACATCCTCCCATGCCGGTCTCAGAAGATTTCTCTTCTCAGGATATTGCAAGAAGCCCACTCCCACCAGCAACAGATGGGGACGAGGACTTTCCCCACCAGTAACAGTATTGCCACGGCTCATGTTGCAAGCCTATGGATGATTTGGGTTGAAAGTAGAGAATACAAATTGTCATAATATCAATGTTTTTGCAAACAAGGTGGTTGAAATTTTATTACCATTGCCATGGTCTGGCTTTCTTTCTTTATATTTTTATTTTGCTGCAAACCCATGTTATTTAGAAATCATTTAATGCAAGAAACACAATAACAAAAACAAGAGCCACAGTATCATAGTAGATATTATTTCAATTATATCAATAACTTAAACTTCAATGATTTGAATACATCAATTAAAGGACAGAGACTGTAGTGTTAATTTAAAAAAATTAAGATCCAACTATATGTTTTCTGCAAGAAACCCACTTTCAACATAAAGACACACAGAGATTAAAAGTTAAGGTGGAGAAGGACATAGCATGCCAATACTAATCAAAAGAAGGGTGAAGTAGTTAATTCCTGACACAGATAATTTTAGAGCAAAGGAAGGTATCAGTAAAAAGAGGAGCATTACATACCAATGACGGGATCCTTCTCAAAGAGGACATAGCGACCCTTAATGTGCAGTGCCTAACAAAGTGTCAAACTATGTGACAAAAACTAATAGAACTACAAGGAGAAATTCATGAGTCCACTCTTCAGCTAGAGACTTCAAAAGTGCTCGATCAGTAATTAAAATAGCCAGCAAGCAGAAAATCAGTCAAGTCATAGTTGAACTGAAGGGCACTATCAATCAACTGGATTAATTAACATTTAGAGAATACTTCATCCAACAACACAGAATACACGTTCTCTTCAAACTCTGATGGAAAATTTACCAAGATAGACCACATTCCTGGCCATAAAATGCACCTTAATAAATTTAAAAGAATAGGTATCATAAAAATATGTTCTCAGATCTCAAAAGAATTAACCTAAAAATCAATAACAGAAAAATAGCTGAAAACTTTCAAAATCCTTGCAGATTAAGCCATATATTTCTAAATAACACATGTGCCAAAGAAGAAATATCAGGATAGATTTAAAAATACTTTAAATTAAATGAAAATACAACCTTCTAAATGTGTGGGATGCAGTGAAAGAGGTGTTTACAAGAAAACTTATAATACGGAGTGAATGTACATATTAGAAAAAGAAATATCTAAAATTAATAAATTAAACTTCTACCTTCTAGAAAAAAAGAAAAGCAAATTAAAATCAGCTAAGCAGAAATAAAAATCAACAAAACCAAAAGTGGTTCTTGGACATGATGAAAACTAAAAAGCCTGCACCCAGGTAAAGTATAAAGAGAGAAGACGTAATGACTAATATCAGAAATGGGAGGAGGGCCCATCCCTTTTAATACTGTGGGCATTAAAAGGATAATACTATGAACAATGCTGTGTCGACATCATTATCAAAGAAGGCAATAACAATCTCAGATAGGTTGAGATATTTCTTTCCAAACCAGGAATCTAATTAATCACCACGTAAATAATATTTTAGAACTAAATTTCAGTCTACATTTGTATAAGCAATACTGTGGCTGAAAACCACTGAAGCTTCCTAAACCACACCCCACACCACATTCCTAGGACCCTCTCTGCATTTCCACATTGGACTATATTCTGTTTACCAAAATCTGGCAAACTTGTTACTACATACATCATGGTTTTGTCATTGCTATTTTTTGATGCATGACTTTTAAAATCATTTTTATGGTATATGCAGTGATTAAAAATTAACTGGTTTTTGTATCAAATTATTTCCCTGATATCAGGCTCATCAAATTTTTCATTTTGAATAGTTGTCACGCCTGTTTCCTCTGTTCTTAGAATATGGCCTACCAAACAAATAGCAGATGTGAAATAAATCATTTTAGATTGAATACATTGTTTTTTTACATCTTGCCCTGTTCTCTAAGTCTATTTTTTAAACTTTATCTCAGTAATTTTTAAACACTAGTAAGTATTTACTTAAAACAATAACAACACCAAGAAAATAACAACATTTGTACTTTAAATGATATGCTTAATTCTGTTCTCAGACTGGAGATAAAGAAGCCTTAACTATTTGCAATGGCATTCCTTTGATAAATCCTGAGATTTGTCCAAAAAGGATATATTTCAATTTTTGTGCATGTAATTTTATCATTCCATGGAGCCTAGATAGAGTTACTGAAGTTCTCAGTTATTTCATGTGGGTCTAATTCTATTACATTCTTGGCCTGTGTCAATTAATTTTCTTTCCTCAGATAATAAATTTACACTTCTATTCCTCTTCTGAGCAGTTAGACATTTTCAGTATGGAACATTCCATTAAAATGAAGTGACAAATTGCCCTGTAGCACACAAATTTTCAAAGACTGTTTGGGCAGATAATATAGTTCTTAGTAGTTTCTTTCCAAAGTAATATATGTACACAAAAGACATTTCTTTTCTGCATTTACAAACTACTCATAATTTAGAAGTGATGTCATTGTTCCACAAATATATCTAGGTTTCAAAATGATTGATTAAATTCTGTTTAAAAATTTCGCACAGAAGTACAGTGTAGAAGCACATTTTATATTCCTCTGTGCGAATCTCATTTTCTAAATCACACTCCATTGTCATGAGCTTGTTCATCTTCCATACAGAACACACTGACTGAAAATAAGATCAAGTCTGCACATTTTGGGACATAAATTTTTGAGATTACTGCAGTTGGGACTATATATCTCTCTTGTACTTGAGCCTCAAAACCTTGCTGTTTTTACCACTTTTGTGCTTATAAGATTCACGCTACTCTATACTTTGTTTATATTCAGCAGCTAAGTATTATTTGTCCTGATATCATGACTTATCCTGTAATTTATTTTAAAATGTCAATAAGGTTTTAAGCATAATTACAGTAAAATTTTGCTTCATAATAATCCAGAATGAGAAAAAACAAAGTTAAAACTACACACACATATATACCCATTCTGCAAACATATAATTAGGGAGCATGTTGTAATAATGACTACCTTTTCTAACTTCAACTCGAACTTTGGAAATCGAATCTGATACTAATTTTTGCAAAGATATTTATAAATTATATACTTACAAGTATATTTATAACTGTTACAAGTTATTTAACCAAGTGTGTTAGATTACTCCTAATTTCTAATTGTCATGATAGAAAAATCTGTCTTTTCTCCTATAAAGAGTGGTTATAATAATTAAAAGTATTTAAAGGCAATTAGTACATTTTGAAGTTCTCTAATATTTTGTTATTATTTTCCTAAAAGCACATTTCATATTACATGTGATTTTAACAGAAAATTATTTAACATGAAAGGACAGAAATGATAAAACTTTTGTTGTCCATTTTGTAATAAAACAGATAAAAACATATAGAACAAAATGTAATGCCCTATAACATATGTGAGTACTCTCTAACAGAAGTGTGTACACTAACTGTACACAATTGTGTGATGCTGTAAGTTCTTTGTCTCGGTCTCTTCCTTTGTAAATTGAACCTATTTGTCTATGGGATTTCTAGAATTTCTTCTAGCTTGTATCTTCATATTAAATTGAATTAAGTTAAGAATTATGTGAAATTGAGGATACCACAAATTAGATTCAGGCTTCAGACTGAAATCTAGATAATCTTTTTAAATGGGGGAAATAAAAATTTGGAGAAACTATAAAACATAAGCTTGTGTCTGATGAAAAAGAAGCTGAATAACATTGGAAAAGAGCTAAGAACATAGCTGTAGAATTGATAAATGAAGAGAATGAAGACTGCATGGGAGGAAATATACTAATCAAACAACACAAGGTGTGGAAAGCCTGCAGAAGAGTCCTAAATTTAAAGCTGGTATTCTCCAATTGTGCGGAGTGCAAAAACCATAGCAAGGTGAGTCATGGTAAGGAGACAGCCGTATGGTTAAGTTCCTATCACAATATGTGATGTTGAAATTATATAACACTATCGCATTTGCTGCCATGATATTTGATAACTATAGTCGGCAGTATTGGAAAATTTTCTTAAAATTCAGGACCCTCTTTTAGATCACTTCATGATGAAATAGTACTCATGAAAAGAGAACACTGAATTTACATTAAAATTTGTATTTCTTAAAATCCAAACCTTGAATTAAAAAAAAATGTTAGGTAAAATTCAAAAGAATCGGTGGTCCATATTTCATAAAGAAAAAAAAGCCTGACAGTGATTTATGATTGATAACAACAATATACTCCATGAACAAATGTACATGATTCTTCATTCTGTGTTTATACTGTTTTTGGTCTTTATCATCCCATCTCTTTAAGGCTAAATAAGGAATATGGATAATGTGAACATCAGAGCACAGAATTGTTCCTAAGTGTCTCCACAGAGAATCCTGGGGAACTGGTAAAACACATGGTGGTGCTTCACTAGGAAACAGCCTAGAAGTCTATGGGATCCTGGAATAAAAAAAAAATATAAACCCTGCATGAAGTGATATAGTTTTTTTGTAGATGCTAAACAGGTGTCAATCTCAATTAAGCCATAGGCTATTTCCATAAACTTCTAAGGAAGCAGTGAGTGGTTCTTGGCTATTTATCCTTCTCTGAAAAATGGCAGAATATATGAATTGGGAAATTCATAACTATCAGAACATATAGATATCGAATTGCTCCAAAACTTAAGAATTCAAAGTCACCTGCAGAGCTAGGAGGAACTACTGAAGGAATACCTGGAAGGGGGGATTGTATAGGAACAGCTTCTGTGAAAAGTGAAATACATATCTGTAGAGCAAGTGTGTAGTAGGATGTAAATTCATGATATTGGTTGATTTCCCTGGTCACTTCCCACTTCTTTTCCTGGAAATGTACACAGGTGAAAAGATAAATCCAGGAATAATGGATGTGGGTCACAGTATTTCTTCATTCCACCCCTCCTCATGTATTTTATGTTTTACATATGTGTAGTAAAAATCATGGCAACTTTGTATTGTTTTCCTAAAAATTTTGACTGAACTCCTAAAGTTGAGGACAACAGGCACACTTGAGAGAGAGCAACCCACCCTCTCAGTGTCACCTTCTAAGCCTTATTAAGAAATGCACACACTAATTCCTTGACGTCACTTCCTACACCACAGCCTACGTATGCAGTCAGAAGAGTCTGGACAACTTATATAATCAAAAGACTAAATTTATTTGATGAAGGGAAGTCATTGGAGTGAAGACTCCTTTGGCTTTTCTTATGGCTCTGTTGAGTATGAATAATGAAAATGAGATTTTTCTTATAGTTGAAAATTCTGATAAAGGAAGGGTGATTTGATATAAAGTGACTGGAAAAGAAGTGATGGAATGAGATAGAGAGTCACTCTATTTTAACACTATTGAGTCCACACTCTTTAATAGCATGTTAGTATTAAATATGACAGAGCAGTTTACAAATGATAAACAATAGCACATGTGACAACTAATTCTCTTTCCTGTTCATATATCATATATATATATATAGATATATATATATATAGATATATATATATATATATCTATATATATATATATATATACTTTTTAAGTTTCTACTTTAGTTTGTTTGAGAATTGGCTCTATAACTTTATATAATATAATGCCACTACTTTTTAAATTTTTCATCACAAGCCTTATAGAACTAAATAGGAATAGAATGAAGAGATATTGTGACCCACATCCATTATTCTTGGATTCTAGTATTAATGCTATAACTTTTTTTAATGCTCGAAAGCTATCTGTTTTAAAATTATCCTCCTGAACAGTTTGTTACTTTTCTACAGTTCTTTCTCCTTTCTTCTTTGTTACATCTCAATTGCAATAAAGGCTTTTTTTTTAATTTGTTTGCTTTCTTTACAGGAAAGTTCTAGGGATCCTTGGTGGTTTTCTTATCTCTAAAAGCAGGGAAATAAAACTACTGTTTGAAAATGCTCCACAGATAGATGGGGCTTCTTTGCTGTGGTCTTCGGGGTATCACCTGGCTAAGCTATTTCACTGGGGAATCCTTTGTGTCAGAAATTTTAGTCATTGCTTTTGAGCTGGTAAGATTCTCCAGCTTGGAAAAATATATGCCAGCCTACCTGCTCTCAAAATTCTACAATTCTAGGAGGGAAAGATGGTTTCAGCTTTCATATTAGTTGGTAGGTAAACTTTCCTTGAAACCGAACCTGTTATCTATTAGTCCAGGGCCTTTTACTACCCTATTCAGAGAATTATGTTTAGTGTGAAAGTGAAGGTGAAGTAAGTACAACTTCCATTCAGCTATACTTTCAACCAATCCAGTTTTTCATATCAAGCTCACCCCCACTTCCAAATGTATTTGTTACAGTCAATTTCAGAAACCTATGGGACTTCAGATCCACAAATCAGATTGCTCCTCAGCATTCCACACAGCTGACTTCTAATGCAGACACTATGTATACAGTTTCCACCATTGTTGTTCTTGATCTTTCCTCTTCTATTTCTTTTTAATTTAGTCTTTAAAACGTAGTTGTTTTTGGAGGTTTTTTTTAAGTTTGTGGAGCCCTCACGGTGCCATACTACTCTTGGATAACTGCTGTAGCATTTCTAATTTTAATATGATATATAATGTTCTTGTGTTTTCTTTCATTTTTGGCTCAATTTTCATGTTAATCAAAGTAGCAACATCCTTAACTTTACACATTTAAATCCTGTATTGAAACTAGAATAATATTTTGTCACTTTTCTAATAAGTTGCCTTAAAATAGTAGAAAATCACAAACCTGATGTACAGATTTATAGTAACTTTATAGTATCCTATTGTTTAATTTATTTTCTTATAGTATTTTAAAATATGTTTTTAGTATCAAGTTATCAAATAGTTTCTCTTTTCTTACATTCAACTAATTTCTTTAAAATGATTTTAAATTATAACACAGTGCTTTCATTTTCTGTTTCATTTTTTGTTGTTGTTGTTGTTGTTGTTACTTAGGGACATTCTATTTGCCCTGTTCTCTGCTAATGGAAATATGAATAGAATGCCTTTCACACATTCTCAACAGTTTCAAACATTATACCTATTGCATAGAATCCTTTTTATTTCTAGAGATACCCAACTGTGAATATGTCATATTGAACCACAACTCCCATCTTTCCCTTGGACTTTTCATAATTATGCAATTTTTTTAACAGAATCCTTCAGTTTCTTCATATTATATTCCACATACATTTTTGTTCTATTTTTGAAATTTCAAATCATTTCTTCTTCTATTCCTGTTGGACTTTCTTCCCTGATTATTAATCTAATATTTTATGATCTATTATAAGGTAACAAAGCCAGTAGAGTTTATTCAATTTTACTAACAATAAAACCTATAACCTTAGCTCCTTCAAAAAACAGAAGGGATAAAGATTAGACAATAGCTACCTTCCAGAAGTAATCCCATGACCTGACATTTATTGTGAGGACAGCTGGTGTAGTCTAGTTCCTTATGTCTGGAATAATTTAGTATTTATGTGGCACTTCACATTTTCAAAATGTTCTTCAATCATCAACAAACATTGCCCATGACACTCCTGTCAGAGGTCAGTATAACTACCAGTAACTAGAACCCCTTAATAAAAAAAATGGTGAGAAAGTGACCATAGTCCTCTTTGTTTCATGGTGTTAATTTTCAAGCTTGTAAAATTTGAGCCTTTATTAAATCCATGGACTACATTGCATTGAATTTCATGAAATGACAATAAGGATGAGTTACTATAAATCATATTGTGAAAAAACTTAAGAAAATATAACTCCCCTTCCAAAGCAGGCTACATTCAATTAAGTCTACTAATAAACATAAAGAATATTCTCTGGGTGTGCTTATATTAGTTACTAGTTCAGAGAGGAGAGAATTCTAGAATATCTAACATTGCCCAGAATGAAATAATATAACAAATAGATTAGAAGTTTAAATCATAATTGAGAAAGACTGTTGTTTCCCAAGTCAGTTTCATGGAAACATTAATTCAGCGTTTTGCAAACAGATAATTAAAAATGGCAGGCAATATACACTGATGACCTACGACACATCTAGCAAGTATTATGTTTTTGTGCACAGATACTACACAATGAAATTGCTACTGATTTTCTGGTGTGTGTGTGTGTGTGTGTGTGTGTGTGTGTGTGTCCTTGTGAGTTACTGTTGTTGTTTATAGTGGCCTCATAAAGAGACTTTGGAAATACACCCTCTATTCTAACTCTTCAATGCTATTTTAGCTTGTATTTATTTATAGGAGGGTAATTAATAATAGCATTTATTTATTTATTTATTTATTTAACAGATTCATTTATTTTATCACCAGATGGCAATTTTCTGGTCAAAAGTGATCAGACTATCATATATTTTGCTCTAATATTTGTATTTTTGTAACTAAGTCAACTTTTCATTCCCTATATTTTTAATCTTTTTAATAAATTTTGTTTGTTGTCAGTCTTTCTAGGGGCTTGCCAATTTGTTAAGTCTTTCAAATAACCAAATTTTGGCTTTTTACATTTTTCTATATCAATATTTGTCTTTTCTTTTCCTGGAAATGATCAGAGAGGAAATATTTTAGGCTTCATTGACCATACAGTCTCTACTGCCTCCACCTCAATTTTACAAGGAAACAGTGGCAGAAGTTGGCTTAAAGGATGACTACAAAGTTGCTGGTATAGTGTAAATTAGATCCTATAACTCTAAAAATCTCTTCAAATCACCACTTTCTTCTCATTTTAATTAGATTAAAATCAACTTGCTCACTATGGTTTTCAAAACTCTACACAATTTAATTTATTTTGATCTTGAGATAGTCTCTCTGACTAACCACTTTCCAGTCACACTGCTATGTTTGTTATGCCTTGGTACAGACAGCTCATTTCCCTGCCAGGGCCTTTGCTCCTATTGTCCTTCTGACTGGAAATCTCTTCCTTCACACCCTTACTAATCTAGATTGGGGGGGGGCGGGGTGTAAGTACTAGTAAACACTAGGACCATTGCACTGCCACCAGACCATTCTCATAGCTCATGAATTTAACACCTAGAGGAGTCATTTGTGACAATCCCCTCCTCCACTTGGCTTTTCCCCCAGGTAATCATCCTGGGATGAAGGGAATAATAATAGTGGTCAGAAAGCAAATGCAGACAATGAATACTTTATTTACAAAGAAAATATTGAAAGATTTGAGGTAAGAATCAGACGGTGATGCACTATAGTAGGAGACTTAAATACTCTACTTTCAATAACAGGTCATGCAGTGAGAAAAAATCAATAAGGACACAGCATACTTGAACAATACTACAGACAAAATAGACTTAAGACATATCCAGAATATTCCATTTAATGACAGCAGAATACACATTCTTCTCAAGAGCACACAGTACATTCTCCCAGATAAATCACAGGCTAGGGCACAAAACCAGTTTTAAAAATGGTAAGACCGAAAACATTTTACATATCTTTTCCAACCACAATGGAATAAAACTAGAAATCAATCTCTACATGATAATACAATTATTATTATATCTATATTTCCATGATATATAAATCATTATATCATATTTTCTATCTTGCTCTTTATAGCACATATATTTGAAAGCAATTTATAGCTGTTCTTGACTGTAATGTTTGACAAATAGTAGAAACTCAATAATTATTTTTGCTATTAAAAAGTATATATAATATATCTTTATATATTCATTCTATATATATATATTCATTCTATATATATTATATTATATATATTATATTATATTATATTATATTATATATTATGTTATATTATATTATAATATATATATTACATTAACACCTGGGACAACAGCTGTTGCTATGGGAGATAGTGGAAGAGGGCCAGATTTCAGGAGGAGTAAGAGTTTCCTTTTGTCCCTGGTTTGTTCAGTATCACTAAGGACTGGACCCAGAAGGTTACAGAGACGGAGGATGAGTGCTGGCACTTCATTTATTTATTTTGCTGGCAGTTTGTTTAAAGATAAAGAAGTTATAAGGAAATAAGATAGCAACTGTGTGACATGCTGATGAGAATTCTAGTAAGAAAAGTTTCCATTTGGTTTAGCAACATGGAGATATAAGCAAAAGTAACCATGATGGATTTTTAAGGGTGGAAGCCAGCTAAGGAAGGGTAAAAGAATAATTGCTGGATTAGGAAGTAGAAGCTGTAGAAAAAAAAATTCTGGAATTAGAAAAAATACCGGAGGGGCACTTTGTAAAGTGTATGATTGTCTAACCACTATGCTGTACACCTGAAACCAATACAAAATAATATTAAATATAAACAATAATTGAACAACTAAACAACTCACAAACACACATGAAAAAAAAGCCAATCAATAGGATGATTGCTGGAGGAGAATTTTCATTATGATATTTGTTTAAATATATTTTATTGATTTTTTACAGAGAGGAAGGGAGAGGGATAGAGAGTTAGAAACATCGATGAGAGAGAAGCATTGATCAGCTGCCTCCTGCACAGCCCCTACTGAGGATGTGCCTGCAATCAAGGTACATGCCCTTGATCGGAATTGAACCTGGTACCCTTCAGTCTCCAGGCCGATGCTCTATCCACTGAGCCAAACCAGTTAGGGCATTATGATATTTTTAATAAGAGAGCTGCACTGCTCAGTACAGTAGGACTGTTCACATGTGCCTGTTGAATACTGGAAGAAGTCCAAATTGAGATGTGCCATAGTGTAAAACTCACACCAGATTTTGAAGACTTGGGAGGAAGAAAATAATTTAAGTTATTTAAAAGTGTATGTTACATTGAATACATATCAAGATGATACTATTTTGAATATGTTCAGTTAAATAAGCTATAGAATGGAAATTTCTTCTAATGTTTCTTTTAACTTTTTGTGCGGTTACATATGTGGCTTAAATTATATTTCTATTGAATAGGGCTGATGTAGAATATTATATTTGAATTCTTGAACACTTCAGGGAGAGAGATAGGAAAGGAAGAGGAAAATAATTTCTCTAAAAATTTCAAGAAAAAGAGATGAGATTAAACAAGGTTGATTTGGTTCAATCTTTGAGAGAGGGTAGAAAAATCATATAGACATAGGAAGGCTTCTTGAATTATGGGGTAAAAATCACAAGTTTATGTCTGCTTTTTCTGTGCAAAATATGTGCCGGTATTTCAATGGATTGCTTTTATGTGATTTGGACCCAAGATGGCAAGTTGTGATGGACATGCCTTCAGGTAGTCCCTCCTGATTCCATGCCCTAGTTCACACCTTTTATAATCGCTTCCTGTAGGTGTGGGTGGGACCAGTGACTTGCTCCTACCTAGAAGAATATGACAGAGATGAAAAGATTTTGCCAATGTGTTTAAATGCCCCAATCATGATCTATAATTATAAAAGCATAATATGCTAATTAGACCGGATGTCCTTCCTGATGAAACCAGGGCTGGGAGGGAAGCACGGGTCTCTTGTGCCTGCCAGCAGCCGGGGGAAGAAAGGCCTACTCTTGCACGAATTGCGTGCATCAGGCCTCTAGTTGTTCTATAAGAGTTCATCACAACGGAGATTGTTTTGTGTTGGACTGAGGTGAGAAACCGTTCTTGCTGGTTGATGAAGTAAGCAGTTGTGCCAAGGAAGCCCAATTGCCAAAGAACTGGTGACTTCCAGGAAGCTCCAGCAGCTCCTGAGACCTGAGAGCGGCCCCTTGCTCAGGAGTCACAAGAAAATGACTCCTAGCGGGAACCGGAATAGATTTTCCCCTAATTGAGCATGCAGAGGAGATGGTGTTCAGCCAACAGCTTGATTGTAACCTTTTGAAACCCTGAGTAGAGAAGCCAGTGCATCCATGTCCATTCTCCTGGCTTCCGAGAACTATGAGATAATAAATCCAGGATATTTTTAAATTGCCAAGTTTGTGCTCATCGGTAATGAAGCAACAGAAAAATAATGCAGAGGCCTTTCCACCTAAATAATTTGGACTGTGCACATCAGAGTTCTGGATGTCTACTGGGCTGAGTTTGGTGTGAGATGTAGCATCTTAATCTATTTTAATCTACTCATTTGACTGTGATAGATGTTTCCTCTTGTACAAAACAGGAACAAAACACTTTGGTCTAAATTAAATCTTTGTGATTATTTCCCAGTCCAACATTCTATTATTGTTGGGTTATTAAATATGCAGAGAATGATTCTACAATGTTCATTTTTACCACTTTCAGAGCCACATTAAAACTTGGCACTTTTCTGCAAATTTATACCATCCACAGACATTGGCAACAGACACATACAAAACAGTGTACAACTGAAAGACTCATAAAAATAGATGATCTCATTTGTATTTTGAAGTTTGCCAGTAAATAATTCCTGAAGATCTTTGAAGAAATGTCAGTATTTTATATCAATCTTAGATTTTTAAAGTGTTTAAAATGCTTTTGAGTTTTCTTTACAGTAAATATCTAACTATGAAGATTGAATACTGATAAGCCATATGACAAATACATTTGATATAAGATACAACTACTTGTGCCCTTCTAAAATTTCCCCTTAAAACCTGTATTACACAGTAAAGAAAACTGTTTCTTAGTCCTAGAAGTTGTCTGATCATGAGGAGGGACCGCTACTTTCTTCACTTCTTATATTTGTGTCAAATTACATTTTACTAGCAAAATCAATAAGAGGATCAGACAGACTTTATAAAAAGTTGCTGGCATATTTTGAACATGGGTGATGGTACATAATACACTCGCAAGAATGAATATCTAGTAGGGAGGTGTGGAGCCCTACATTATTCCTGTCAGAGTTAAAATTTCCACTGATGGTCCAGGAAAATAAGTAAAGCAGCCCACTAAACATACTTTCACATGAAATTACATTGAAAGAATATGTGGAGGGGGAAGAGAAACAGTGTAAAACAAATAGACTATGACAAGATCACAGTCAATCCCTCTAGTTGTCTACAGTGTCAAACTTCAATGTAAGAGTTCTGCACACAAATCAGAGTAGAAATGAATGCCAAAGGGGTCAGCGATGATTTCATTATTTGGAGCTGAGAAAAGGAAAGGCATGTGAGAAAAAAATATTGGGATGTGTCAAAAAGTGATTCATCGTCGCACAAAAAGATAACAACACAGATATATTCAGGAAGAAATAGAAAAGGAACACATCACTACTTTTTCTAACTTGAAAATGAACTGTGAAATTTGAAGCAGTAGATATGCAAAAATTAAATGGCCTAACCTAAGAATTTGCTTGGGGTAGGAAAAAGAAACCAGGCCTGAGTCGGTCACAACATCACTCCTTATGTCCACTGTTTGTTCTTTCGTTGATAGAATCTGATTATATACTGAATATCTATTAAATAATTAAGTATTTTATAAGGCTTGAACAAGGAAACTCATTTAAAAATGAGAATAAAATTTAAAAAAATGTTAACATGCAAAGATACCTATATCAGTATAGTAATATAAAGAGTACAAATGAATAAGGAACTTTTTATAAAATAGTACAACCTTGAGCACTGGACTTTGACTTGTCATTATTTGCCTAAGGTGACCCACTCGATCAACCTTAATTAAGAACTGTGCCCTCATAAAATAGATATTACCTTGATTATTATGCATGTAATGTCAATACTCCTACTCCCACTTGCTATTTGTAAGGGAATAATAATAAAAACATATTTATTCTAAAGCTATAAAGAAGCATAAAGCTGGAAGGCATGGTAAGGTCATTTTGTCTATCTTTTTTATGTGACTGCTATTAAAGTGTCTTAAATGATTAAAACTCTACTTTATTTGAAAAACTTAGAGCCTATTTCCCATTTTTAAGCAATGTTAAAATAATACAACAGAAAAAATATGAGCACTAAAAGCATTTTTATGGTATATGTATTATAATTTGACTCCTTTTTTCAAATGTTCTTAAAAATATGTTTTAATAATCTTTCAAAATCTTATATATTTTTAATATCCCCAAGTCCCACGTATGCCAGACCACATAGCTATTATATATAGATATATTAAATAAACTTGTTCTTAAAGCTCCTTTCTATTTCCTAAATTTATTTCAGCCAAAACTTTTACATTAGAATTTTTAACAGATTTTAAAAAAATGAAATGGAATATTTATATATTTAATGTTCATATTAATTATTAAACTGATCATAGTGATTTTAATCTTAATGAAATGACACTTTACACCATTTAAATTTCTGTTTATTTTGGAATTTAAGAGCTTTATTGTCTCTCTATTAAAAAGGGCTGTTTGGAGACACCCCAATTTTTTTATGCACTCCCTTACATATCTAATCCCAATTTTATATTTTAAAAATAAATCTTTTTATTATAAGGGGAAAAATAAAATGGCCAGATTTTAGATGAAAAATGACTGTTGCAGAGTAAATTACATATATAAAATATCAAAAAATCCTGAAAAAAAGTAGATACTGACAAAATCAGTGCATCTATAAAGACAATAAAATAAATCTTTTAAAAAACTGAATTTTACACATATGATTTTATAAAAAGATTTGGTTTCAGTTAACATTATGACAGTTTTACATAGGGTCATATGTTTATTAAATTTTTTTGCCTCACATTTCAGATTCAGTGAAATATTCTAATATACTGGAGAGAATAAATTAAATGTTAAACATTCAGAAAATAAAAATTTCATAAAACTCTTTAAATGAAATATTGAATATAAACTTCAAAAGATATTGTTAACAATTAATTACATCTGTTTTAATGCAATTTATGGTTTTGTGGAAGTGACTGTTAACATTGCTTTAGCTATTTCAGTAATTATATTATACTAGAGGCCTGGTGCACAAAAATTGTGCACTGCGGGGGGGGGGGCCCTCAGCCCGGCCTGTGCCCTCTCACAGTCTGGGATCCCTTGGGGGATGTCCACTTGCTGGCTTAGGCCTGCTCCCTGGGGGGATTTGGCCTAAGCTGGCAATCAGACATACCTCTGGCAGTCAGGGAGCCCTTGGGGGATGTCCACTTGCCAGTGGGGAGCAGGCCTAAGCTGCAGTTGGACATCCTTAGCGCTGCTGAGGAGGCGGGAGAGGCTCCCACCACCACCGCTGTACTGGCAGCCATCAGCCTGGCTTGTGGCTGAGCAGAGCTCCCCCTGTGGGAGCGCACTGACCACCAGGGGACAGATCCTGCATTGAGCGTCTGCCCCCTTGTGGTCAGTGTGTGTCATAGTGACCAGTCATTCCCAGTCTTTCTTCTGTTAGGGTCAGTTTTCATATTACCCTTTTACTATATAGGATAGAGGCCTGGTGCACGGGTGGGGGCCGGCTGGTTTGCCCTGAAGGGAGACCGGATCAGGGTGGGGGTCCCGCTGGGGTGCCTGGCCAGCCTGGGTGAGGGGCTGAGGGCCGTTTTCAGACTGGCCACACCCCCTTCATGGTGGGGGTCCCTGCTGGAGTGCCTGGCCAGTCTGGGTGAGGGGCTGAGTGCCATTTTCATGGCCACACTCCCTTCAGGGAGGGGGGTCCTGCTGGGGTGCCTGGCCAGCCTGGGTGAGGGGCTGATGGCTGTTTGCAGGCTGGCCATGGCCCCCAGCCACCCAAGCTCCCAGTGGAGGCTGGCTGGAAGCAGGTATTTGGGATTTATTTATCTTCTATAATTGAAACTTTGTTGCCTTTAGCGGAGGCCACAGCCGGCCAGGGCAGGCGGGAAGCTTGGCTTCCTCCATTGCCCAGGCAACCAAGCCTCCTGCTTGCTCCAGCTCTGTGGCTGCCGGCCGCCATCTTGGTTGGGTTAATTTGCATATAGTCACTCTGATTGGCTGGTGGGCATGGCTTGGGAGTAGCGAAGGTACGGTCAATTTGCATGCTTCTCTTTTATTAGATTAGAATAGAAGCCTGTTGCAGGAAGATTCCTGCAAGAATAGGGCTTCCTTGGGCCGATCGCACTGCCAAGCCCCGCCGCCCAGGGCTGCACACGGGGGCCTGGATGGCAGCTCATGTTGGCCCGCCCTGCCTGCAGTATGCAAATTAGCCGCCATCTTTGTTGGAGGTTAATTTGTATATCGCTCTGATTGACTAATGGGCATAGTGAAGGTATGGTCAATTAGCATCTTTGTCTTTTATTAGGATGATATATTTTAATTAATAAATTATTTCTCTATTTAAAAGTACCTGTTTGTTTTTGATGTTTGAATAGGTGAATAATGGTATCTCGTGTTTTTACTTGCATTTCTCTTAAGAGTAATGATTTTGATCATCTTTCCATGTGTTCTCATTATTAAAGCTTAAGTTATGATAATAGAGTTATAAAACTTATCTAGAGTGCACTTATTTAATTTTTTCATTTGGGGGCAGAGGTAATTTATCTTTTAAAATATATCTCAGCAAAGTATAATTTATATACAGTTATTTATTCTTTCTGCTTTAACAAACATCCACTGATATCTCTGACACAATCATATATGGAATGTTACTTTCACTTTATAGACCATCCCTTCTGCCTTCCAGCCTTCCATTCCTGGAACACTGATATACTCTCTCTCTTTCCCCCGCCCCCCATTTTAAGAAACTTTGAAATGAAACAAAGCAACTTATTTCCTGCTATTAAATATTGAAAACAAAGGACTAAACTTAGCCACTATTGACTAAAGAAACTAAAACAAACAATCTACTTTTTTTAAAGAGATTAACTTATATTTTCTAGAATTTCATATAAATGGAGTTATGAATATAATATACAATCATTTATGTCTGTCTTTTTTCACTGGAATAATTTATCAGTATTGCATGTAAATCAGTTTTTGTTTTATATAATTCCATTAGTACATTTTGTTCATCCATTCATCTTTTTTTTTTAAATTTTATGAAATAAATATAACAGCCAAATATAAAAGCGTTTCACAGAGCCTCAAAGAAACTTGATTTACATAAAGACTGAAATGCAATATGTTACCATATCCTCACACCGCAAAATTAACCAGTACAGAGATGCTAAAAAAATCATGTGTGATGTGGAATATATGTATAAACATATACTATAAAATTTACATGTTATAATGTACCAGCTAAATTAGCCAGAAAGTTAATAAAGTAGGATTTGATAAAAACGTTTCCTGTAACTTTCACTGTGGTAAAAGCTCAACCTCTGGAACATTTCATGAAACTTCTACATTCATGGAAGAGAAATTTTCCATTATTACTTTTACATAAAGAGAGAGTCATAATAGGTGTAAGCCTGTAGATATTCAGTTCCAAGATAACACACACATACAGAAAAATACAGAAATCATGATTTCCCCCTAGGTTACATGGATACGTATATAATATTGGTAGCACACTTTCAAAATCTTTGATTTATTTAAAAAAGTGTTTTCAAAGTATTTGTAATAATTTCCAGGTTTCACTGAAATACTATGTTCCACAAAGAACAATTTGAAAATCTGTGAGAGGATTTTAAAATATCTGGCTTAGAAGCTTCTCATTAAGGTATAAAACCAATGCTTCCTGAAACCTTTGTTATATTTCATCTTACTATTACTCTAAATTTCTCAGAAGGCAAGTCTATGATTCCTTATAGATTTCTGTGTCATTCTCTCATGCATATTTGGTTCATTAGAATATTCTTTTTCTTTTTTTTCAGAATGTTAAATAATTTTAACATGTTTCTTTTTTTTATGGTCTAAAGTTTTACATATGTCTTTTCCCTGATTGACCCCCCCACCTGACCCCCCAGCCATTCCCACCCTGGGCAAGCCCCCACCGCCACAGTGTCTGTGTCCATTGGTTATGCTAATATGTATGCATACAAGTCCTTTGGTTGCTCTCTAACCCCCCTCCCCATCCATTCAGCTTTAGATGGGCATTTTACTTGTTTCTAATTTTCATTGTTGCAGCCAAAGCTGCTACAGAATTGCATGTACACGTTTTTATGGGGACATAGCTTGTTAATTCACTTGTTTATATACTCAAGAGTGGAATGGCGAGATCACAAGATACCTGCAAGCTTTACTTTTTTCAAAAATTGCCATAAAACTCTTCAGAGTGTTTATACCCTTTTACATTCTTATCAAGAGTTCCTACTAAGATAATCTTGTTTGACATCGCTGTAAATACTGGGCACTGTTTTGCTATTATAAAAGATATTTGGTGATGTCTCATTATGTTTCAGACTGCATCAATGAAGAGAAATTATCTTTAGCATCTATTCATGGTTTTTGTTGTGGTTCATTTGTGGATCTCCTTTTGTTAATTGTATCTTCAAATTTTTTGTTCTTTAAAAATTTTATTTTTTAATATTGAGCTGATTTTATATATATTTGTCATGTCAAATAATAAACCAAACTATATCTAGAGACTTTAACTGTTAAGGCAGAAAGCACATGTAAATTTGTATGTGTGGAATCATTTCCTTAAAGATGTAAACAAACAAGAGAGATTACTCTTTAAGTCATTATGTAATGCCAACATTTTAAAAACTCAGCATTATTTATAAGTTGACAAGGTGAGAATAAAATTGTTATTAAAATAAATTATCAAGATTAAAACAATGTAAAATAATAGGTAGGATTTTAAAGCTAAGAGAGTAAAACTATCGTTAATACCATGATACCATGGAAAGACTATGTCGCTCAAAAACAGATGTACTCTGCAGATGGTATGTGTGACATACAACATATTGGGCACTGCAAATCAGTAGGAAAAGTAGAACTGTCAATAAACTATAATAGGATAATTGGCTATCCATATGGCAAACAAATATAATTAAATATCCATCATGTGTTAAATATTTTTTCTTTAATTATTGAATATGAAGAGCAAAATGATTTAGAGAGAATATAGGATAATATATTGTTAAGAGTTTTAAGATTTTTTTAATCTGACCAAAAAATAAGCCTTCTCTTAAAATACTAGCGGCAAATAGAAAACACAAATAACTGTGTGACAACATGTTGGTATTCCGCATATATGAAGAATTTACAGACGCTCATAGACAATGGTTCCAAATTCAATGGAAGAATGAGTGAAGAACATCTTGTGAACGCAAATTGTATAATAGGTAAACCTAATGCTAAACAAGAAATTTGGTAAATGCAAGTGTGAGAACCATGCCAGGTCCCCAGATAGTCAAGGCCAGTGGGAGGACAGAGACCTTGTTATCAATACACCAGAATGGCCAAAGGCCGCTCTGGGCATGTGCCTAAATGAGATGTTCAAGGACTCTGATCCTGGGAATCCGAATCAGGCCAAGATACCATGAGCAGGTGCAAGGACACACAGTACACTGTGCCCTTCGATCACCAATATGATTGATGTAACTATTGGCAGGAAGCCTTCTTTGTCTAAATGGTATAAAAGTAGGTTACTGACCAGGTATTTGGCTAGAGTCGGCTGAGGCGGGAGTAAGAAGAAGTCTGATGGAATATGGAGAGAGATCAGCTAGGATGGAGTGTATGAAGAAGTCTGCTAGAGAGAGCAGCTGGGTAGGAGAGGCAGGAGAAGCTGCTGAGGCGGAGAGCTCAGATACCGCTAAGAGGTGAGGTGTTGAGTCTAGGAGGCAGCGTGCGGCTGCTCAGATAATAGCTGTGGGTACAGAGACTGATGCTATTTGATGGGAAAGATATGTGTTTATCAGCTGATGTCTGGCTGCCTGCCTGTATGGACTTTGCTGTGAGGACTGTTCTTGTCTGATGGCTATATGGCCACTGGCTTCAGCAATAAAGACTCATTCTTATATACGCACAACCTCTCATGGCTTCTCTGTCTAAGACCTGGTGTCCTAGAAGGTCCAGCCCCAGGCAGAGGGGCTCGGACCCAACACCCCTTATTAGTGAGCAGAGGATAAAGGAGGAACTTGGACTAAGTTCCCAACAGTTAGGACAGTGGGCAGGGCTCAAGCAGGAACCAGCCCTGGTGTAGTTGGTTAGAATTTAGAAGAATGCATGAACTCAGAGCAACTCAGAGCAACAGAGCTCATGCAGGGCTCCGGCCCTGCCCTGACAGCAAGTTAAGAAATAACCATGTCACACCTATTACTATATTTAGGGTAGTATCCCAATAGCCTATCCAACAAAGTACTGACACAGATAAAGAAACGGGGCACTCATAGATCACCTACATTTTGGAGAACAATTTGATAACAGAGTTTAGTTAATGAGCCCAAAGAACCATGCATGATGAAATTGGTCATGTATTTAAAATAATGGCCAATACTTAAAAATCTTTGTAGAGAAATGAATAAGTAAATTAGTATACACTCATGTACAACTACATATACACATCTTGACATTATAATACTAAAAAGAAAAACATGTTCCAGAATGGCATCAACAATATTTTTACAAATAAATAGAAGCCTATTCTATATTTTAATGAACATATTACATATAAATTTATTTAGTACATATTCATTAATGAACATATTTATGGTAATATATAAATGGTCTGGTTGAATTATCAGCAAATAAAAGTTTATACATGAAAGTTTATAGAAATGAGGGGACCTTGGCATCTAAAAACTGTGGGAGTGAAAGTAAGGAACTAATAGCTCTAATTTTTCTTTCTTTTTCCTTGCAGGCACATGAATACTAATCATTTTTAAATACCCATATGTGCTAAGTACTTGCTTAAAATTTACCAATCATGCCTTAGTATTTATTTGAATATTTTATGGCACTTCTGTCTAGATCTTCCTATGTTTTAACTGAGTTAAGTGGCCTAAAACTTGGTACTGGAAATCTAGTAAATAAAGATATTCATTAAATTTAGCAAATGAATAGAAAATCTTTTCCACTCAATGTCAAGGTAGATAACCTTCATGCTTCTGAGTTCTTCCATAGGATAGTTATACTGGAGGGAAGTATTGCTTTTTTGCCCCTCTGGGTCATGGTTTTGCTTTCGCCAGTTGCACTACTTCATTTGTTAGATTTGATTTCAAACGGTCAGTTTACTGGTTTAATTGTGTCTCAAAGCAGTGGCTGCTTTAGTATGTCATAATGGTTGCAATCTCCAAAATTGGTTTTAATCCCAGCTCTCTGACTTTAATGTCCTTGGGCCAAATTTTTCTATCTGTAAAATGAGGGTAATTATAGTAGCAACCTTATAGGATCACATGGCAGGTAAAATTCCATGCAAAGGAGTTAATATAGGTATAACCCTTATCAAAGCTCATAAAAAGAAAAAAGAAAATTATATTTGTGAAAATGTCTCAGTTACTCTGTATTTTTCTAATTAACTTCTTTTTCTAATAACTGGAGCAAAGCCAGGTTTTTAAACCAATATCCTCTTATATTTCATAACTAGAGGCCCAGTGCACAGATTCGTGCACTGGTGGGGTCCCTCAGCCTGGTCTGTGCCCTCTCGCAATCCACGATCCCTCGGAGGATGTTAGAGAGCTGGTTTCAGCCCATCCCCACAGGCCAGGCTGAGGGACCCCACCGGTGCACAAATCTATGCACCGGGCCACAAATCTATGCATATAAGATCTTTGGTTAATCTCTTCCCGCCCTCCCCCAAACCCCCTTCCCTCTGAGATTCATCAGTCTGTTCCATGTTTCCATGCCTGTGGTTTCCTCTGTGTTGAGCGTCTACCCCCCGGTGGTCAGTGCGTGTCATAGCTACTGGACGGTCAGATGGTCAGCCAGTAGCCGGTCGCTTAGGCTTTTGTATATATAGATATTACTACTCTTATAAATAGAGATACCCTAGTTTTTGGTTGAAATCTTTTAGTTTCTTAGAAATAAATATGACAGTGATAAAACTCACAACATCTCTCTGAGAAAATCATTTCTAATCTACTGTGCTTTCTAAACTTAAGTATACAATAAGCTTGAATTCACTCTAGTATGACCTACACTCTTCTTTCTCAACGGGAAAGAAACCATTATTCCCAAGAATGTCTAATATAATTTGGACACCTGCCTTCCCTTTCCTCATACTGAATGGTGCCACTGCAGAAAGCAGTTAATTTTAAGGACTTACATAGAAACATTTCAGGGAGGAAGATACATAAAATTGTGGAGACAAAATGGGTTTAGGCATTTTCTGCTTTCTACACTACTGGAGTGGCTTATAACAGATTAGCTCATTCACTAAAAAGATAAGAAAGCTGGTTAAAAGAAAAAAGAAAAAAATTGTGGGCATTCGAGAGGTACAAAGCTATACAGGATTTTAGGGACTAAGACCTAGAAGGAAAGGCATCAGTGTGAGCCTGATATTCTACATTTGATTTCCACTTAGCGATTTCTTGAATTCTGGTTAAAATAGTATTTACACTGAGGTGGCGTTTTCCAAAACTACACAACTTACTTTTTTAGAGGTTAGACATATGGGACACTGAAAACACACACACACACACACACACACACACACACACACACACACACACAAAAAAATAAATAGGGATGCACAGATATTATAGCAAAAAGCACTAGCCATCGATTGGATGATTTGATTTACACATTGAAATATTCCACTACTCTCGTGATTTCAATCTTTGGAATTTGTTAACTCAGCAACCAAGAATATAGATAATTTTGATAAAGGTTATGTGACCTTGAAAAGCATGTAAACACAAGTTTTAAATTTTATCATTTTTGCCCTATATTTCAGCTATCTGCTATCTGGTTTCTCTTACTGTCTTCTTCTACCAAGCCCTGATTCTTGGCCTAATAAGCCAAGAGAGTGAAACACACTAGTTATTGTGAATTGTACTTTCTTAATGGCAAATGGGAAACTGAAAAAAATAAAAAGACTGAAATTCTATCTCTGTGGTGATATAATATAAACACCAAAATTTCAACCCTGATGTGTTCTGTCTCCCTAATTCCGTGGGTAATGAGGTATTGCAGATTGCAGCCCTCCTCTGCACACAGTCGTACAACTCTATCACCTAATATGGTTGCTAGTTACTTCCTTCATGATAGTAACCATGCCTCATTTATCTTTGTTTTGCCAGCATCTGGCATAGAGCAAGACAAAAAGTGAGTTCTCATAAATGTTTGCAGAACAGAATTGAAGCCATAAACTTGAAAACAATGGCCCAAATGCTCACAAAAGGAATTGCTTCAATTGGCTTCACTTGTTTAGCAGAAACAAGGAAAATCATGACATCTTTAAAAAACAGTAACAGCACTAAATATTTGGACACAGTCTTTATGAGAGCCTCTGAGCCACTATTGTCACTTTTTTTTAATTTTTTATTGACAAGAGACAATAGTCCAAATAAGCTGGGGTGGGTGGGTGGGAAGAGATCAACCAAAGAACTTGTATGCATGTATACAAAGGTGGTAAAATCCTGGGGCAGGGGGCAGGTGTGGGCTAGAAGGGGTCAATGGAGAAAAAAAGGGGACATCCATACTACTTTCAACAACAAATATTTTTTTAAAGCTGCAAAAAAAAGAAAAAGAAAACAACAACACTCTACCACAGAAATACAAAGGATTGCATAAAAATACTACGAACAACTCTACTCCAACAAACTGGACAACCTAGATGAAATGGACATATTCTTAGAAAAAATAAAGCTTCTGAAACTCAATCAGGAAGAATAAAAAAACTTGGATACGCCAATAACTACTGAAGAAATTGAAGCAGTAATCAAAAATCTTCCAGCAAACAAAAGCCCTGGTCCAGATGGCTTTACAGGAGAATTCTACTAAACATTCAAAGAAGAACTAAAACCTATCTCAAGACTATTGAGAATAGTCTCTTTTTTTTAGCTTAAATGTAGATGGATTATTAGTCCTAATTCAGCATTGATCTTGCTAATTCTCCCAGCCATACACACACAGCAGCCCCAATTAATTACCCACAGTTCTCTGAAGATATACCATGCATCCCGGTTTTTGTCCAGGGCATACCCAATACCTGGTTAACTCCTACTCATCCTTCAAAACCCAGCTCTGGCATTGGTTCTTCTGGAATGCCTTCCTCAACCTCCTTTATCTTCTGGGATTCCCCAAACAATGGTTTCTTTAGTGTTAGTCATAACCTATGTCCCCTGTAGACAGGGCTCCTCCTGTCTCCATGTCCAGCACTGGGCCTGGCACAGAGTAGGCACCGATCAATGACTGTTTATTGAATAAATGTACTACTGGAGTAGGAAGTGGCTTAGAGTCCAGTATAACGTGGGTGGGCATGTGAGTGGATGAATGAGGGTCCCACCTAGGAACTGGGGGCCTGTGGATGAGGCTGAGTTCTGTTTTACAATCATCCTTAACCCTCACACCCCAACTACTCCCATTCTGCAGATGAGAAAAGACTATTCCAAAAAATTCAAGAGGAAGGCACACTCCCAAGCTCTTTCTATGAAGCCAGCATTACCCTAATTCCAAAACCAGATAAAGACACCACAAAGAAAGAAAACTACAGGCCAATATCCCTGATGAACATAGATGCTAAAATCCTCAACAAAATTCTAGCAAATCAGATCCAGCATTACATTAGAAAGATCATACACCATAACCAAGTGCAAGGATGGTACAATATCCACAAATCAATAAATGTGATACATCACATAAAAAAATGAGAGACAAAAATCACATAATCATATTAATTGACACAGAAAAAGCATTTGACAAAATCCAACACCCTTTCTTGATAAAAACTCTCAGTAAGGTGGGAATAGAAGGATCATACCTCAACATAATAAAAGCCTTATGTGACAAACCTACAGCCAACATTATACTCAAAGGGCAAAAACCAAAAACATTTCCCCTAAGAACAGTAATAAGACAGGGATGCCCACATTCACCACTCCTGTTTGACATAGTACTGGAAGTGCTAGCCACAGTGATCAGACAAGAAGAAGAAATAAGCCCTGACTGGTTTGGCTCAGTGGATGGAGCGTCGGCCTGTGGACTGAAAGGTCCCAGGTTTGATTCTGGTCAAGGGCATGTACCTTGGTTGTGGGCACATCCCCAGTAGGAGGTGTGCAGGAGGCAGCTGATTGATGTTTCTCTCTCATCGATGTTTCTAACTCTCTATCCCTCTCCCTTGCTCTCTGTAAAAAATCAATATATTTTAAAAATATATTTTTAAAAAAAGATTAAAAAAAAAGAAGAAATAAAAGGCATCCAAGCTGGAAAAGAAGAAGTAAAACTGTCATTATTCGCAGATGAAATGATATTATACATAGAAAACTCCAAAGACTCCATCAAAAAACTACTAGACTTAATAAATGAATTCGGCAATGTAGCAGGATATGAAATTAACACCCAGAAATCTATGACTTTTTTATGCACCAATAATGAACTCACAGAAAGAGAAACTAAAAAAACAGTCCCATTTACCATGGCACCAAAAAATGAAGATACATAGGAATAAACTTAACTGAGGAGGTAAAAGGCCTGTACTCAGAAAACTACAGGACATTGAGAAAAAAGATAGAGGAAGGCATAAACAAAAGGAAGAATATACTGTGTTCATGAATTGGTAGAATCAACATCATTAAAATGTCCATACTACCCAAAACAATTTATAGATTCAATGCAATCATCATTAAAATACCAAAGGCATATTTCACAGACCTAGAACGAACTCTCCAAAAATTCATCTGGAATAAAAAATGACCCCAAATAGCCATAGCAATCCTAAGAAAGAAGAACAAAGTTGGAGGAATCACAATACCAGATATCAAACTATATTACAAACCCATGGTTCTCAAAACTGCCTGGTACTGGCGCAAGAACAGACATAAAGACCAATGAAACAGAACAGAGAACACAGAAATCAACCCAAGCCATTATGCTCAATTAATATTTGACAAAGGAGGCAAGAGCATACAATGTTGTCAAGACAGTCTCTTCAATAAATGTTGCAGGGAAAATTGGTTAGATACATGCAAAAAAAAATGAAACTATATCACCAACTTAAACCATACACAAAAATAAACTCAAAATGGTTAAAGGACTTAAACGTAAGATGGGAAACTATAAAAATCTCAGAAGAGTCCATAGGCAGCAAAATATCAGACATGTATCATAGCAATATCTTTACTGGTCTAGCTCCTAGGGCAATGGAAACTAAGGAGAAAATAAACAAATGGGACTACATCAAAATAAAAACCTTCTGCACAGCAAAAGAAACAACCAACAAAACAACAAGAAAGCCCGCTGCATGGGAGAACATATTTGCCAATGCTATCTCAGATAAGGGTTTAATCTCCCAAATCTAGAGGGAATTCATATAACTTAACAAAAGGAAGATAAACAACCCAATCAAAAAATGGGCAAAGGACCTGAATAGACACTTTTCAAAAGAGGACATACAGAAGGCCAAGAGACATATGAAAACATGCTCAAAGGCACTAATCATCTGAGAGATGCAAATCAAAACAACAATGAGGTACCACCTCATACCTGTCAGAATGGCTATCATCAATAAATTGACAAAGGACAAGTGCTGGTGAGGATATGGAGAAAAAGGAACCCTCGTGCACTGCTGGTCAGAATGCAGACTGGTGCAGCCACTGTGGAAAACAGTAGGGAGAGTCCTCAAAAAATTAAAAATGGAACTTCCATTCGACCCAGTGATCCCACTTCTGAGAATATATCCCAAGAAACCAGAAATAGCAATCAGAAAGGACATATGCACCCCTATGTTCATAGCAGCACAATTTATAATAGCTAAAATTTGGAAACAGCCTAAGTGCCCATCAGCAGATTAGTGGATTAAAAAACAGTGGTACATTTACACAATGGAATACTATCTATACTAATAAAAGGGTAATATGTTAATTAGACCAGACATATTCTGGACATCCTTCCTGAGAAAGCTGGGCCCTGGCACAGCCGCCCAGGGTCCCAGGTGCCTGTGGCTGTGGCTGGCCTGGGAGAAGCCGCCCGCAGTCCCAGGAGCCTGTGGCTGTGGCCAGCCTGGGCAAAACCTCCCGTAGTCCTGGGAACCTGAGGCTGCAGCCGACAAGGGTGTCTGCAGCTGGCCAGAGATAGGAAGCCTGGGTCCCAGGTGTGGGGCCAAGTCAGAGGTGGTTAGGGGCAATCAGGCCAGCAGGGGAGCAGTTAGGGGCAATCAGGCTGGCAGGGGAGCAGTTAGGGATGATCAGGCTGGCAAGCAGAGGGATTAAGGGTGATCAGGCAAGCAGGCAGGTGAGCGGTTAGGAGCCCACAGGGATTGGGCCTAAACCGGCAGTCAGACATCTCTGGAGGCGTCCCGGATTGGAGAGGGTGCAGGTTGGGCTGAGAGAATCCCCCCTAGTGCACGAATTTCATGCACCAGGCCTCTAGTGCTGCTATTAAAAAAAGGAACTTTTACCATTTGCAACAGAATGGATGGACCTGGAAAGCATTATGTTAAGTGAATTAAGCCAGTTGGAGAAAGATAAATATCACATGATCTCACTCATATGTGTGATAAAATGAACAACATATACTGATGAACAAAAATAGATCCAGAGACAAAGAAACACTGAACAGACCCTTCCAACCTCAGAGAGAAGGTGGGGAGGGGAGGAGAGTTTAAGAAATCAACCAAAGGACTTGTGTGCATGCAACCAATGGAAATAGATACTGGCATGGTAGGGGCTTATCCTGGTGGGTGGGAGTTGTGGGGGGAGAATCAATTGTAGAAAAAGGAGACATATATAATACTTTAAACAATAAAAAAAGAGAAAAAAACAATGACACTTTAATGTATTTATTTACAAATAAATTAGCAAATATTCACATACATAATAATGATATCAAATATGGTTAAGAACTGAACTTATCTAGTCAGAGATAAGAAAATAAAACATTTCCTTTTTAGCTCGCTTTGTTTTGTTTTCATATTAATTGCTTTCCTGATGATCTTGACCTTATTATCTTATATATAACTAGAGGCCAGGTGTGCACAATTTTGTGCATGGGGGGGGGGGGGTTGTCCCTCAGCCCAGCCTGCACCCTCTAGCAATCCAGAACCCTTCGGATAGGATCCCTAGGCCTGGCCTGCAATCAGGGCCTATTGGGGCTTTCCTTCCCCTAGCTGCCAGTGGCTGACCCCACCCCCACTGCTGCCACTGAATGCCATCTGTGCCCCCCCTTCCCCGCCACTGGTTACCTACCTCTGTGGGCGACAGGTGTGGGGTGCAATTGCTTGGCTGGCCTTGGCCTCCCTCTGTGGGACGATCCTTGCTGGGCCCCTAGATCAATTGCCCCACAGAGGGAGGCCCCGCTCACCCAGCTGGGGCTTCGTGATCGATTGCCCCACAGAGGGTGGCCTGGGCCTCTCTCTGAGGGGGATCGTGGGGCAATAATGGGGCCCCCCCGACCAACTGCATCGCACCCGCCTTGGCTGGACTGGTGCCAGTGCGTGTCATACCATGGTCGTCTGGAAGGTCATCCAGGCGGCTGTTCTGCTGTTCAGTCATTTGGTCGATTTGCATATTACGCTTTCATTATTACAGATAGGGTCACTAAAAGGCAAGTTCAACTGACAGGCATATGGGAACACTTGTCCTCTCTAACCTTTACTCTAAGTTGATTTGGCTGGCACTTATCAGTTTGGAAATCATGCTGATACAATTTTAAGTGTGTGTTGATTTTTTTAAATTTTGTAGGACTTCCCATACGTCATAGAAAAGATAATGTCCATCTTCTTCCTGAAGGAGTACATCTGTCTCTAGTACATCTGTCTCCCAGTTAGAACCCCAAATAAAAGAAGTCCTTGGGTATAACCTTAATCCTCATGTAAACAGTATGGTCTCCTACATTTCAACTTTCCCCCATGCAAGAAAATCTGTTTTACACTACTCACTGGAGTATAATTCTTCCTTCTACTCTTAAGGAGGGGAGCTGCAGTCTCCTGCCTGCATGGAATGGGGGCAGGATGCTTTGGTCTCATTTCTTCTCAATTAGACTTTCAGCCAGGTCACTGCTTTAAAGATCACCTTCCTTTACCTTTCAAAGTTTACTGCTACCAATTACTATGGTTTTTGAAGGTTCTGTGGGGATATATTAACTTTATTCTTGACTTTATTTACTGCTAAATTAAGATCTGTCTTCTCAATTTACTGAATCTAATCAGAAGACACTTATCATTTTAAGCCTTTTTTAACACACTTGGGCTATATCTATGCACATGTGTGTGCAATTTTTTTCTGTCATCCCAGGATCTCTGCACTTCCGTTTTACTTTGAGGTTTTAAACTCAATAGCCTGAGATCTCCCAGAACCTGTGCCTGGTGACTTTCACTTACCATGAATTTTGTAACTAGTGATTTTGAGCTTGTGAGCTTATCTTGGTCTGGCCTCTTTTGATTTATCCCTTTATCAATCCTACAAGGACTAATGTGTCCCTCCAGAGCAATTTTGGATTTCATTCCTAGACCAAAGAGTTCTCACAACACCAGGATCTTTTTTAATGGCTACTTTCTCAGCTTGGGATATCTTCACATAATGAGCATAGTGTAAACTCACGTTTAAACACAAGGCTGCAGGGCTATTCTTGTGATTTTTTGTGAGAATTTTTGCCCCACCCCCACAAATACACAGTTATGGCAAAGACAAACTTAATTTTCTCTGCTGACAAATTCTGTTAGTTCTTTTATCACCATTACTAAAGGTTACTAAAGGCTTTGATGTAAGAATTGTGTAGGCCTAAAAGTACAGTATATTCACCATTTCATAGGAATGATTTGTATCATTTTATTTATTTCTCTGTCTAGTCTCAGTGCATTCATCAATTCTGACATCTAGAATTCCAGAATTCCTCCCCCCCCCCTTTCTGGCCTGAGCAATTAAAGCAACTATAAGGTGGATCAAAAGCAGCCCTGACCTGAGTAGCTTGAAGAGCCATCAGGGGTAATAAAGCATCTCTGGCCAGGACAACAGAGAGAAAGCTATAAGGGAGTTCAAAAGCAACTCCAACCTGAACAGATAAGATGAATATGGGAAGGATAGAGAAATGCCACAAGATAAGGGGGTGAGGAAGACATACTTCACAGAGGACAAAGAAAAGTCACAGGATATAGGGAAGAAGGAAACATATTTTCACAGAGCATAGTGGAATGTTGCAAGATAGGGGAAGAGAATGAGGGGGGCACCACGTGGGTTTTGGACTTTGAAACTGATACTGTGGAGCAGAATGACCAATGAGGAAAGCAAGGGGGTCAACAATTAAGGAAAGTCCAACTAGAAAGTGTCATAGAGCTACAGCATATATAAACTAGAAACAAAGGGACACAAGACAGATTTTCAGATTTTAGATTTTTGGATTTATATTTTTTCCAGAAAGAGAGAGAGAGAGAGAAAGAGAGAGAGAGAGAGAGAGCCCATGGAGTTCCCTTTGAGAACAACCCTGTCCAGATGGAGACAATAAACTTCCACATTTGTATTAAAGAAATTTTTTAGTCCACGAATTTATTCTTCATCTCCGTTGGACAAGAACCATGAGAAGTACGTACCTCAAACCCCATGTTTCAAAAATAACATACTTTTTAAATCATATTTTATCTAGAAAACCTTGTTTTTCTTTTTTCAGGAGAAAAAAAATTGTAATTGTATTATTTTAGCCCACTACACATTGTCATTACTGTTACAATGAAGCCATCATTTATTTATGTTTCTTAATAGTAATATATATTCATCAAGCTAAAGGACTTAATATGACCATGGTGTATGTGTCTTTTTTTTGAAAATCTCAAAGTTCACAGAGCCACTCTTTGTGTTTATATGTTAGCCAGTCCTTCAGATCTACATTTACATTGGTTATTGGTTTGCTACAATAAGCAAAGAGTTTTCTCAGTCCTCAAAATAAACTCTTTCTGCTTTTTTCTATCTCTTCATCTGTCTTCCAGGAAATTTTCTAACATGTCTTAGGTTATATTTTTTGCTTGACATTTACTCCCAGCTTATCCTCAAGCAAATTCTCTGTAGCAAACCAGAAAAGAGTTACAGGATTTCCCTACTTCATGCATCTCCTTAGAAATTTAATATTAGTGGTCTAGTTGATTGGTGAGGCTGTCTTTTCAGTTGATGGTGACAATGGTGCATGGTGACACTTTGAAACTACTCAAAAAGCTGAATGTGACATTCATGGCAAGTCTGTGTTCACAGCAGGAAAGATTTTGTGCTCAGTTCTGCTCTATTGACCTTTTGCTCAATTTGTCCTCTCATGCCATAAGCCATGATTCAGAAATAGATGCTGGCTTTCTCTAATTTTCAAGTGTTTACCACTTGCAAATAATAAACCACATGACAGTGTTGCCTAAGAAAAAGTTTGTGTAATTTAATGATATTTCCAATTTATAACATAAATCACTGTCAAGGATTTTCATCCAGGTGTATATTATAAAACACATCAGTTCTTAATTGTGTTCAAGTAAGTGTGTGTGTGTGTGAGAGAGAGAGAGAACGAGAGAGAGAGAAAGAGAGAGAGAGAGATGTGTTTTTACTTTTTTAACTCATCTAGTTTCATGGTTTTAAATATCTCTATACTGAGATTTTGAAATACATATTTCAAGCCTCATTCCCTCTCCTAAACAGTAGTCACACAAATCCAACTGGCTATTCAATATGTATACCCAACTGTCCAATCAATATGTGATAGAAAATTCAAATTGTCCACTTTCAAAACTTACTGGTTTTCTTTATCACCCATTTTTTCTATGCCAGACTTCCCTATACCATGTCACTCCATCCTTTTTTTTGCTCAGGTGAAAACTCTTGAAGTTTTCCTTAACTCTTGTCTTTCTCTCATAGTCTCTTATCCATCAGTCATGAACTCCTGTTGCTTTTCAAAACAAGTCTGAAATCTAAAACTTATCAACACTAACACAAGATATTGTTTTTCATGTGAATTATAATAGTTCCCTAAGTTTTCTTGCTTTTACTTTTCCATGTTTCCCCTCATAGTGTATTATCAATACTATAGTCAGAGCAAACATATTATACCTCAGATTATATCACTACTCTGCTCAAAATCTAGGGCTCCCATTTCACTCATTGCAAAATAACCACTAAGAACAATCAATCCTCTGGTGTTGGCAGTTATTGCAATTTTACAAAGGGAGTAAAGCACAGAGAAGCTCAGTTTCTTGACCCATGTTCTCTGGCTAACAATAGTAGGATGAGATTTTTGCCCAGGAAGCCTTTTTCCAGTGACTCTACTTTTAAATGTGACAATATATTATCTCTAAGTTGTAAGGTATCTAAGAAGCCCTGAATGTTTTGTACCCATTCTATTCACCTACTTCCCACTGGCTTTTCTTACTTCACCTTCTTTTAGTTTTGCTCTTATTCAGTCAAACTGAATTTGATTCCTCCCCAGTATCCCAGTCATAATTCTGCATCAGGCCCTCTTCATTGGCCTTCCCTTCTGTTAGGATTTTCTTTCACCAGACATTTGGATCACACTCTCAAATACCAACACTCAAATAATTTATTCTCACTCAGACCTACCTTGACTTCTTTACTGGAAATTCCAACATCCCTTCCAGCCTTACTGAGTTCTATATCCACTCCATGTTTGTTCATAAACCTTTCACCCTCTAATAAACTATTAAATTTACTTTCTAATTAATTGCACTCTGCTTATTTTGGTGTCATGAAGAATCAGTAGAGAGGGAAAAAGAATTAGTAATTCAGGAAATAAAATATAGAAGTAAAACTTTATATATCCTAATCACTAATTTATATACAACATTTTTTTCTCTTATTTTATTGTGAAACTAGAAGCCTGGTGCACAAAATTCATGCATGGGAGGCGGGGAGTCCCTCAGCCCAGCCTGCACCCTCTCGCAATCCAGGACCCCTCAGGGGATGTCTGACTGCTGGTTTAGGCCCGATCCCACAGGGATCCCTGCGGGATCGGGCCTAAACCAGCAGTTGGATATCCCTCTCACAATCTGGGACCACTGGCTCCTAACCGCTCACCTGCCTGCCTGCCTGATGCCCCTAACTGCTCACCTGCGTGCCTGATCATCCCTAACCACTCACTTACCTGCCTGATCACCCCAAATGCTTGCCTGCCTGTCTGATCGCCCCTAACTCCTCTGCCTGCTTGTCTGGTCACCCCTAACCACTCGCCTGCCTTCCTGATTGCCCCTAACCAGTGCCTGCCCAATCACCCCTAACCACGCTGCTTGCCTGCCTGCCTGATCGCTCCTAACCACCTCTGCCTCGGCCCCCGCCACTGCAGCTTCGTCCGGAAGGACATCCGGAATGATGTCTGGAAGGTCATTTGGCTGTCCAGTCTAATTAGCATATTAGACTTTTATTATTATAGATACTCAATAACAATTCTTTTTTTCTAAATCCTCACCTGAGGAAATGTTCATTGATTTGAGAGAGGAAGCGAGAGAGAAAGAGGGAGAGAGAGAGAGAGAGATGCAATCTAAGTATATGCCCTGACCAGGAATCAAACCCATGACCCTTTGGTTTATGGGATGATGCTCCAACCAACTGATTAGGGCAATAACAATTCTTGAAATATCTAGTAACAATTCTAAATTACAATACATAAAAATGTGCTTGAATTTTTAGTGCAAAGTTAAAGATAGATTAATTGAGGTGAGAATTTCCAATTTTCTAAGGTTGCTTTTAGAGTCAAAATATACTAAATAAAAGGAACACTAGCAATTGAGATTTTTATTATCAGTATCACTGTGATTTCTTCTTCAAGTAATTTTCACCATATATAACTACTTCATAAACAGATATGAAAGCATTTTGATAATAAGCTATTAATATTTATTGAGCATTTCCTAAATGAAAATATTTTATAGGACCTAATTTAATCACAAATGTTTATGAGGTCTCATTAAATCCCATATTTTATAAATAAGAAATTCAGCTTATATAGTTCAATGTATCAGTCAAGTTTATCCAGTTAGCGATTTATCCAGAATATAAATTCAATATTTCCTACCAATAGAGGACAGATTCATCCATTGCCCACTTATATCCCCAAATTTTTTCCCTTATTCTTAGCATTGAGATATGGAAATTCATGTGCACATATTAGTAAACCTATGAATATTTATCACTATGGTTAGTGTCATTTCACAAATGCCCATTTTTAGTAATAAATTATATACACTTTTAAATTCTTTCAAATATTACCATAAATCTAATGTAATTATTACCTTTTCTATTGATTTAACCTCTTCCCAGGAAATAAAATATGTTTCCTTGCGCACACAGATATAATTTATAAAAGAGAGATAAAATCTGAGACAAACTATGTCGGCATACACACAATTACAGAAACAATTAATTCCTGCTCATTTTTCTATGCTTGTTAGACCCTGAAATTCTTTTGAGATTGTCTTTCCCCAGGTATCTATTTTATGGTCTTTGATTTTCAAGATGTTATTTGTTAAACTATCTTTATTTTCTCAACTAAGCTTGCTTGCCTATGGTAGAATGACTTTCAGCTTCCACATAGTTTCTTAAAGTTAACATAAATTAATTCATAATGGAGCTCTTTATTGAATATACATTATTTACAAAAATGAGATGCTCCACCCTTGTATAATCTATTAACATTAAGATATTTCTAATTTTGCTTTATAACTTCTGTGAAATTTAAAATTCTTTTAACAAAAATGTCCCTGAATTTCAGAATAAATATGCATATTAATATGAATCTTGCCAAATGAAAATGGTTAAAATTTTTAAATCATTCTCTGGACTATTTATCCAAATGAATATAGAAAAAAAGTTATAGCTTCTTAAAGCATAATATTGAGAAAAATAACTGAAACATAATGATGGATTTTACAGGGATTATATTCAGAACTAAATCAATATAAGATAAAGAGGATGCCTCAAAGACACAAATTATTTTTCATTTAAAAAATGTGAAAAACAAAAGCTCAAATATTGAATTAGCAATATAACTGGCCTACTTCAACTCACCTGTTATTTGCTTATTTGTACTATAGAGAGGAGATAATATCTTCTTGGTCTTCTTCACAAGGATTTTGTAACATCAAAGGAGTTAAAAAATAAAACTATTGTGAACAAACCCAACCTCCTTTACCTAATTATGCTCTCCTTTATGATCTGGCCTACATGTATATTATTATCCTTACCCCCAAACACATTTTTTTTAAAAAGGATGGATTATAGTTTTATTATATTATGCACTACTGTCACAACCAATTGTAACATTTCAGATTTCCTCACACCTGTGCTTAGTGATTAGAATGATCTATATTTAAAATCAATTCTATATATAAAAAAGATGCTCATCAGTAAAATACATTTTTTGCTTGTTTCCTGTTGACCATCCCTCTCTTCTCTTTGAAATGCTAAGGAGTTACACTTCTATATTTTCTGGATATTACTTCTCAAAGATTGCACTCACAATGGATTACCAATGGAATAAAACTTACCATTAATCTATGTTGTTAGGGCTTTATCAATTTCAAAAAATATTTTTAGAATAAATCACTTTTAGACATGCATTACATATGAAGCATAAACTAGCCTCTCCTTCTTTTCTTAAAAAGAGTACTTGCAATATATAATTGTGCTCTTTAAAATGAAAGGAACCAATCTACCCCCCATAGAATTGCTGAAAGGCTTAGCAACTTTCTATAGTACTGTATTCTTAAAACACTAATGTACAACATAATCCTTTAACTGAGTTTTTCTTACTTTTACCAGCATGCTCTACAAAATAACTATATTAAATATATTTAACAAATAAATGACATTTTCAATCTAAAAAGACAAATGTATTGGTTTAAATATTTTATATGTTCATGTTTAAAAAAACTATCACCAAAACAAATTATACTCACTTGACATTATATGAGGCATTAAGTAAGCACCTTAAATATATATCATTAAAGATGAAAGTAACATTTTAGAAATAAAGAAAAATATAAATAGTTTGCTTATATCTATACTGTTCTGAGTTATTTAGACATTTCAAAAAAGATACATATATACAGGGTGGGCAAAAGTAGGTTTACAGTTTTGAGTACAGGAAACAGAAGTTATTCTTATTTTATTTATAAATTATTTTCCATATGAACTGTAAACCTACTATATATATATATACACTCTAACACTGACTTGAAATCTATGAACATAAAGATTTGATTGATTGATTGATTTTTATTGATTCAGAGAGGGGGAGGGAGAGATAGAAACATCAATGATGAGAATCGATTGGCTGTCTCCTGCACACCTCCTACTGGGGATTGAGCCTGCAACTAGGCATGTGACCTTGACCAGAATTGAACCCGGGATCCTTCAGGCCACAGGCTGATGCTTTATCCACTGAGCTAAACCAGCTAGGGCGAACATGGAGTTTTAAAAAGAATAATTACCTTTTATCAAATTTATGCTGATTTTTTCTTGAGCTTATTAAAATATAATGACACCTAATGGAAACAATAATTCCTAGTATCTCTTCACATGAAAATCACATGAAAATAATATTTCATTTAAAAAAAATTCTTTACCACCAAGTTACTCATAGGTTTGTTGTTAGTTCCAATTAAATCCATAAAAAGTATAATGCCTCAAGTGTTATTTATTTACTTAGGTGATTTGCCAACTGAAACACTTCTTCCATTATCAACTTTTAGGAGAATTAGTAATATTTCTGTTGAGAATAATGACTGCATTGTACTTACGTAAAATGTTATGAAAACATATTATTTATTCTCCTTTCATAGTGTCTACAACTTTAAATTAAAATTTACTTATCTGCTTCCAGTCTTGATGAAGTAACAAGAACTAGACTTATACATGTGCCTTAAAAATAACTAAAATAAAAAAAAAAGGTTGGCATGAGATGAACAAATGTTTCAGATACTAGACATTAAAAAGTACACGGCTTTGATTACAGACATGAGGAAAACAAATGAATTATCATTGATATGGACTCAGATATTTTGGCTGTATGCATTATTTTTAAATTATGGAATCTGATATGGGAAACTAGAGTCCAAAAGCCTTGCTGAGAGGGGAAGGTAGAGACTGGAAATCCAAGGTAGTTAAAAGTTATCAAGCAATATTATTTAAAGGAGACAAAGAAAAATCCAAAAGTATGCCTGGTGTCCCACTTGATATTTGCTCAGTATACACAATGCAAGTGTGGAGAATAATTCTGAAAAGCCAGACAAAGGAAGGGCAGTTCAGGATGGCAGGGTAGGAGGATACTAAGCTTGCCCCTCCCATGAACACCCCAAATGTACAACTACATTAGAGATATCACTCCTTAGAATAATAGCTGAGGGCCAATTGAACAGCCTCTGTACAATAATCAAGAGAGGGGAGAGAGAGGGAGAGAGGGAGAGAGGAAGAGAAGGGGAGAGAGAGAGAGAGAGAGAGAGAGAGAGAGAGAGAGAGAGAGAGAGACTGAGGGAAGTCTCCGGGATTGCAGGAGCTGGTGAACACTATTTACATTTACTCCCTCTCTACATGAGTAGCACAGGAGGGTTCCAGGGTTCCAGTTGCTCTGGCCCATCTGCAAGGCTGCAGTAATACATTCCAGGCTACCTCACCCGAAGCTCAGTGCAGCAGGGACATCAGGGCACAGTAGTGCACAAACACAACAGTACATATACACGGTACCCCCACTCTCCCGCCCTCCATGGAGCCTGCTCCAGCAGGACTAACAGGGTGCAACAGCATACTTGCTCAGTGGGTTGCCCACCCCAACGCCTTTCTAGCATGGACAGCTGGACAAGCAGAGAGCCACCGCATACATGTGCACCAGCTACTTTGAGCCAGAGGGTTCCCCAGGCACCACACATGCTCCTCCAAGCCAGAGGGTGCCCCAGGCACCACGCATGCTTGCCCCAACTTTAACTGGCCTCTCAAAACCACCCAGCACATATTATACACAGAGGTTGCTTCAACACAGGGCCACTTTTTCAAGATTGGGAGAGGTAGCTATTTCATCTAATTCATAGTAGCAGACACAGAAAGTCAAACAAAATGAGAAGAAAGAGGAATATCCTCCAAATAAAAGAACAAGACTCCAGAGAAACAAACAAACAAAAAATCCCAATGAAATGGAGATAATTTGCCTGATAAAGTATTCAAAGAGATGGTCATAAGGACACTAAATGTAAGAGTAGAATAGAGTAATTCAGAGAGAACTTCAGCAAAGTATGAGAAAATATAATAGAGAACCAGAGCTGAATAATTCAGTAACTGAAATGAAAAATATAGCAGATTATTTAATGCAGAAGAATGGATTAGTAACCAGGAAAACAGAATAATGGAAATTGCCTAGTCAGAAAAGCAAAAAGAAAAACTAATTAAAAAAATGAGATAGTATAAGGGATTTTAGGGATAAAAATCAGTCACACTAAAACAGTTTTCTTAGTGCCAGAAGGGATTAAGTGTACTATTTTATCCTTCAATTAAGAAGTGATATTTTAAACTCTCTACATCATTGCATGCATGAGGAACTTTATCAAGCTGGCAGACCATTGAACTATTTCTCCGTTTTATGATAAATGACTTAACTTAGAAGGTCCAGATTCTTGTTCTTCAACTTGTAAGAGAGATGATGTCATCAACAAGTTGAACAGAATAATATCATCTGAGATGATGAGAAGTTATGCTTCCTAGAGACTCAATTTTGGAACAAAAATGCAGTGTTAACGCATTCCCTAAGAAGCTAATGAAATGTGTACTTTTGTCACTGTCTTTTGAAAAAATGTCCTTTTCTTATTAATTTTTATCACAAGGAAGGGGAAAAAAAAAACTGACAAATCCATCTCAGGTCCAGAGGGGGCAGACAGGAGCTCACAGGGGGACCCCACCTCCTCTCAGGGGCCTGCCAGGGGGCTGAGCAAATAGCACCACAGATTCTAAGGGCTGTTGGAAGCAAAGTGCACATTGAGGGGGAGGAGCTTGGCAGTGATGCCAGCAGGGGCAGGCCACCACTCACCTCTGGGCTCCCTCCATGCCTTCCTGTCCCCGCTTTGGATCACTCCCTACATTCTGCTCTGATTGCTCCCTCTCTCTGCCTTTCTCTGATTTGAGCAATGGATACACAAGATACAAGTAGCTTTATTAATTTGCACAAGTAGGGAGGCCACATCTGGACATTATCTAAAACCAGATTCAGCACCCACTTAAACTGATGATTATCTGTCATCCTCTAAGTCCCATTTGTCTGTTGAGCCAATTGAAGTGGACAATTTGAGAATGTGTTAGCAATCATCACTTTTTTTGTATTTCAAAGGCTTAATATGAGCAAATCTCTGCAGTTCCAAATTCCCTACAAATAATGTATTTATAGGAAATTTTGTATATGAGTTTTTCTTATGAAAAGTAAATTCTAGAGGTTTCTACCTGAATCTACTTCCAAAATGCAGATTCCCAAATACATATAGCTTTATTTGAGGTTATATAAACCAGTTGAAACTTAATTGGCCTTTCATAACTTTTGGTTACAGGGGCTCTATGAGCAATTAAGAGCCACAAAATATTTCTGGTTCAGACTATTATGACTATCTACTGGCTCTTTGCTATCTACATTCACTTTATTTCTAGGAGTTAATTCTTACCAATAAATGTCTGTCACAATGAGATCCTTCTACCTTCTGAAATAAGGAAGTCATTTTAACCTGATTATTTCAAACTGGCATCACCACTGCAACACTACGAATGGGTTAGGGTATGCTGAATAAACAACCCAAAAAACTCAGTCACTTGACACAAAAGGGTTAATTTTTTACTGACACTGAGTGTTCCAAGTAGGTTAGCAATTGTTAAAGGGACCCAAGACCCATGATGAATTGGGATCTGCCTGTATACACACTCCACAATGCCTGCGTGAACTGTGCATTGGCCATTAAAATCAAATTACAGCAGGCCAGAGTGTGGGAGGAAGAGACACAAGAGGTTAATCAGTCGGCCACTGCAGGGAAAAACCAACAACAGAGTGCCTACTTTCCTGAATGTATATTGAAACTTTGAATTAACTTTCAGATGGTTATCTCCACTATTATCTAGAGGGAATAGTCAAGTAACCCACCACCAGGCGCCTCCACATCTTGATACACATGATCTTTTGGGATTGTTGCCTACAACTACTCCCAAAGAGCAAACACTTCTTCCCAATGGACTATGCACCTATCACAGACCTAGCCCTGCTTCACTCTCTCCTACTCGCTTCATCCATAGCCAATGTCAATTCTTTCAAAACAATTTACATCTTTCTTCTTCAAGTCATTTGCATAGAAGAGCCCTGTCAACCCCAAGACTGCAGACAGGTTGTCTTTTCCATCCAGCCCTGGTGCTGGTGGGTCCAATTGCATCCCCCAGGACTTGATCCTTTTCTTTTTTGTTTGTCTAATGTTCCATATTACATATGGTTTTACATTTCCACAGTTTTAAGTGAAGTCTAGTTTTTTTGTATATAACTAAACATTTACTGACTGAGTAAAAAAATGCCAAAAACTGTTAAGTGTTGTGATGAAATAATTTAAAGGCTGTATGGTAAGAAAAAAAACATATTTATAAAACTTCTAAAGAGTATTAAAAAAGAAAGGAAAGAAATTAAAAGGTGACATGAATAGAATCTCAAGATTGAAAATCAATCCGTTCTGGTTTACAGAAGATGTGCTACCTGAGATACAATATGTCTTGAAAGGTTAAGTGAGATTCCTCATAAAATGTAAGATGGGGTCCACTTGGAAAAGTTAGAGAAAGGGGTTTGTGCAGGGCCTTGCATGTTTTGACAGTAAACTTTAATTACTAGGCATGACAATTTGCATGGATTCAAAGAATTTTAACACATTTAAACAGGATTTTAGAATGTATAAACCCATATTTGCCCAAGTGTATCTTGTTTTATGTAAATATTTTATTTCCTATGGTACCATAAAGAAGAACCCTAATATGAAATATCTCTCGTTGCCATGGTCCAGTGATTCTGACACACAAAACTAGTGGACCAAACATCCATTATCATTGTAATTGCTTAAGACACTCTTTCTGTAAAGTTAGGTACCTCATTTTACTACCTTGACCTACTCATTCGTTGAATTGTAATGAATTATCAACCTGGGAACCTGAAACAAAACAAACTCATGTTGCTTTCATTTGTTTACTTAATTCATTAGCAGAGGAAGCTATAATGTGGGGAGTGAAAGACCAGAAAGCAATGAAATAACAGCCTAGGTGGAACATATAATCACTGCCTAAATCTTCCAACAGGGGAATTTGAATTGACATTGAAAAATTAGCTTTTTCCTTCTGGATCCCTATAGTGTATTAGCTAACTTTGAGCCAAATAAACTCCTAGGAAAATCAAGCAGTTGGAAAAGACAATCTGGTGTTTGGAGTCAATTTGGCAAAGCACTGGCTTATTCTCCTTTCCTTGCCAGAGCTGGAAACACACATGTGGCAAACAAAGATAACTCAGTAGGCATGTAGGTTCCTCCATTCCTCCTACTCAATCTCTGCTTATGAGAGAGAGAGTGAGTTCTGAGGTGGCTGAAGAAACACAAATAGAGAACTCTGATTTCTTTCAGCTTGACCTGATACAAAGTCTTGACCTTCAAAATTCTAGAAGAGTAGGTACCCATGTTTTTTTTTTTGAAAAAGAAAACAAAAACAAAACACACACACACAAACCCAATATATACTTATAATAAACATTTTTAAACAAAAGCAATGCTAAATATTCTCTCAAGTGTATCAGTATGTTAATGAGTCTTTTAGAAATCTTTCCTTGATTTTTGAGGGACAGCAATAGCTTCTACAAGCAATGTCTCAAGATGTTGCAGAACTGAAGCTAGAACTAAGTGTATATATAGAAATTACTTGCAAAGAGTAGACTTAAACTATATACAAAGATCAGTGTTTGTTCTTCTGGTGATTCAAAAATATGCATTAATTAATTGGAATTAAATATGAAAGTGAAAACATTTAAAATGTTAGCTAAAATGACAAAATTGAAGAAAAGCTCCACCTGGAGACATGCATATGCAAACATACAAATTATAATTATTTTATGTGATTTAAATATCATTAGATCTTAGAATTATATCTATATTTTAAATCTGTTTTCATATTACTATATGAATATTCCATTAACATGTAAATTGTGTTACAATGATAACCATATATTTGCTGTGACTCTTAGACTCAAATGTGTGAATTTCTTAAAACAACATTTGCAAACCTTATAATGAAACAGCAGGTTATTGAATAGGCTAGCTGTAATTAAACTTCAGGTGGCATAACAATAATTAAAATTTTTAACATATAGTCTCCCAATGTCCCTGAATTGATAATCAATGCATATAACTATAATCAATATAATTAGAAAAAGAAACTCATAACCATGTTAAACTATAATGAAGTATTTCAAATATAACATGAAATGAGGTTCATTTCAAATTAAGCAGCTTTTAAGTAAAAATTGGAAACATATTTTAGTGCAGATGATAATTTTCTGCCTCTGCTTTTTGAGTGCTATATCTGTACTTATATGAATTTAAGCCGAAACCGGTTTGGCTCAGTGGATAGAGCGTCAGCCTGCGGACTGAAAGGTCCCAGGTTCGATTCCGGTCAAGGGCATGTACCTGGGTTGCAGGCACATCCCCAATAGGAGATGTGCAGGAGGCAGCTGGTCGATGTTTCTCTCTCATCGATGTTTCTGACTCTCTATCTCTCTCCCTTCCTCTCTGTAAAAAATCAATAAAATATATTTAAAAAATAAATAAATAAATAAATAAAACACCTTTTTTTCCCCAAGAGAAAAATTCTAGGAAATTAGAAACATATTTTATCAATTTTTAGACACTATCATTATAACATAGATAATTACATAGGTTTAAGGCTATTCTAAAAAACCAAAAATTCATAAAATGTTGTTTTCTTATCAATATGATATTTTATTTACAAAGGAGTCCACTTATATTTATTTAGATATGGATTTCTATAATATACTCACTCTTGTATATGTGAAAAAGGAAAACATCATCAAATGAAGACGCTAAAGTACTCCTAAATTTTTTCACTTACTACTCTTCCAGATGTTTCCCCTAAGATCAGTGAAGTCTGTGTTTTCCACTTAATATCCTCCTCTGTGACATCAATAGTGTCAATGGTATAACGTTTCTCTAGAAAATGTATTTTATGATATCTGAGACTTTTCCCAATACCTTTATATTGGTCCCTCATGTTTTGAGATTATGCTTTTTTGACCTCATCTAAAACAATGAACAGTTTGAGAACGGTAGGCAAGACTCAAGCTTTTTTCTTCAAATAATCCTTAAATTATTGTTTCCTGAAATTTCAAATGCTTGAGGGTGTCTAGTCATGCTAAGAGAAATAACAAGATTCACTCAAGTGCAGGCTGAGAAGACCAGTGTAATTGTGGCTACCACATGGCCAGCAACAACTGTAACATGCCATTGAAATGAAAATGTGTCCCACTTACAGACACACTGAGGAATAAATGGATTAAAGTTATAAGTGTTCTGCCTTCTGTTAAAACAATCATTTCATAAAAAGTTAAAACAAAAATTGTAATCCTCTAATCTCATGATGAAGATATTTTTCCACTGTCAACATGGTCATCATTATTGCACTCAACTCACACTGAGAAAGTAGAGATTCTACCCTGAAGAAATCTTTGTCAGCTGTGAAGATGAAGAGTACACTGGTGTGTGATTGTGTGGCTGTGTGTGCATGTGTGCATATGGTGGGGTGAGAGAGAAAGATACACTAGAAAGGCCCCTCTGTATGGCCTGAAACTCATTTAATGGATAATGAACTTTATAACTGGACACAAACCAAGTAGCAGTTTGTTGGCATTCAGTTTTAAAATAAAAAATGAGTGGTTTGGGTGGGAAAGAATCCCTTGTTCCAGTGTTGTAAAATAGTTTCCTTTAAAGCATAACATACAAACACATACATATTCATGTAAATATATATGATATTTATAAATATATAAAATATGTGTATACATATACATATTTACTCTCTTTCTCTTGTGACATGACATGAATTCTACCTAGGAGGTTAGAGCTTTTAGATAAGATAATTTTTTGCTAAAACCAGAATTTCTCACTCATACCTGACCAGTCTGCTAACGTATCAACCCTGTGTAAAATGCAATCAATGTTAATATTCCAAAGTACTTTTCTAAAGGAACTTTTTAAAGAATATATTCTCTGAATTCACAGATTTGATGGAACACCTTTTCATGCTCAATGAAATATTTAATTTATACCACTCTTAGAAGGTCACACAAGGTCAGATTTAATGGTTTGCTCTACTATACAGGAAGGAAACTGGGTGAGGAAATTTAGGACACATCATGTTTTCTTTTTGTATTCACACTAGTGGCCCGGTGCATAAATTTGTGCACATTGAAAGGAAATTAATTAGAAGAAATATTTTCATATCGCCATTCGCCTTTCTCTATAATAGAAGTGTCAACCAAATTCACGATTGACAATGATAGATTGAAACACATATGTGTGATTGGCGCCAGTGAGAGCTTTATATGTATCGCACACATGTGAGTCAACTTAGCCTTTTATATATATACTAGAGGCCTGGTTCATGAAAATTCATGCACTGGAGAGGGGGTCCCTCAGCCCAGCCTGCCCCCTCTCACAGTCCAGGAGCCCTCAGGGGCGAGAGGCAACCAGGCCATCAGGGGAAGGCGATGCCCCAATCACACCTCTGCTGCTGCCACTGCCGGCAGCACAAGCCTCTGCTGGTCCTGGGCAGCTGGGCAGCCACCATCTGAGGCTTGCCTGTGCCTCAGGCCTCCCTGGGCTTCTGGGAAGCCAACATCCAAGGCTTGCCTGCGCCTCAGGCGTCGACTAGGCAGCCATCTTCTGAGGCTTGTCTGTACCTCGGGCCGGCCCTGGGCAGCTGGGGGGCTGAGGGCAGGTCCAGCCGCACCATGCGCCTGCCACCTCCAGTGGGGCTGAAAGGACTGGGGACTCCAGCAGGGCTGAGGGGACTGTGCGCCGCCATCTTTGTGATGATCGATTTGCATATTCTGTCTTTATTAGATAGGACTAAAGGCCTGGTGCACAAAATTTGTGCATGGGGTGGGGGGCGTCCCTCAGCCCAGCCTGCACCCTCTCCAATCCAGTCCCTCTTGCAATCCAGGACTTCTGGCTCCTAACCACTTTCCTGTCTGCCTGCCTGATCACCCCTAACCACCTCTGCCTGCCTGCCTGATGCCCCTAACTGTCCCCTGCTAGCCTGATTGCCCCCTAACTGCTGCCTGATTGCCCCTAACCACCTCTACCTTGGCCCCTGCCACCATGGCTTTGTCTGGAAGGACGTCCAGAAGATGTCTGGTCTAATTAGCATATTACCCTTTTATTAGTATAGATATAGAATAAACTTGCTGAATTAGACCTGCTTTCTGATTTAGCTAAACTTTTTCCAGCCCAGTAAAGCACCCCAACTTCTTTTTCAGGTAGTTGTCAGCAACGCAGTAGTAAATATCAACATGACACAGATTAATATTGTAGGTCATGCAGGGAGAACAAAGGGTAAAATATTTAACTACAGCAGTGTTTGACTATATTCTGTACAATGACAAAAACTGAGGTCATTTTCAAGGTCCACCATTTCTTCCTTCTTTTCAGTTGGGTCAAGTTTCTGAATCTCTGTTTTCTGGCTAATGAAAAGAAAATAGGAATCCACCAAATCTCCTATCTACCTACTCCAGAACTTCCGTAAGGATCAAATGAGATGAGGCACGGGAAAACGCTTCACAGACATTTGGTTAAAGTATAAAATGTTTGCATTTGGCTATGAAGCAAGTCATGTTTCTGGGATGAAGAAACTACAATGAGGCTAGTCACTAGGGAGAGGAAGTTGGGCTTTGCTACGTGACATCATTCCCTGGTGCCCACGCGACCATTTCTGGGCTAAGCTGGGCTGTGGGCCACATTTTGCACCATGGGTCTTGGAAGCATTGGCTGTGATTTAGTGGGCTGTCGCTCTGGGGTGGTGGCAAAGCCTGTGCCCCACTTGGGGGAAGCTGAGTGTTGCCTTGTGGGTGCCAGGTCCGTGGTGCCATTTCTCTGTAAATGGCCAGTGCATGTCATGGCAGCTCCTACATTAAGCGTCTGCCCCTGGTGGTCAATGTGTGTCATAGTGACCGGTAGGATGGTCGGACACTTAGCATATTGGCCTTTTATATAGAGAGATTCTAATTTACTGAAAACTTAATGAAATCTGTGCTCATTAATGAACACTCTCATTGCTCAAAAGAAGATAGCACTTGAAGGGAAACATGTTATACAAAGATGCCTTAATATTTCTACATAATTCATCTCTGTAGCAGCAGCAGATCACTTTTCTTGAACAGTGTCCACCAGAACTAAATGACCTGGGATGGTCCCTGAGGTTTGCATTAATAGGATCTGGCCTAAGTACCTGGAGGTTACTGGCCAATTGTGTAGTAGTTAACAACTAGATGTAGAATGCTTATTTAATTTTGCAATTTAATTGCCTAGATAACGCTGGGGGCAGTGCAAATATATAAACAACTTTCTCTTGGCCTTAGAGCTGTTGTTATTATTGCTTAGGATGAGCAATTATTCAAGACGCCCTGGGGGATGTGCAATGTGATGGAGGACACACTGGCACTGTTTAGAAGCAGCCTGGCAGATGGGCAAGACCTGCATTGGTGGAATGAGGACAGTAGGAAGGGACCTGAGACAGTTTTTCTGTAGCAACCTGGTGGAAGCAGTATTTGAAGTCTAGGGGACTAGTTCCCAAAGCTTTGGAGGAAAAAACAAACTCCAAAAAGCCCATAAAAATAACTTAAATATGAAATGAAATTAGGCTACGTTCCCAGTTCAGTCTTTTCCTAATTAAATCTTCTATGGCCTAATAGGTTGACAGTTTTTGCTTTATCTTGACATCACATACAAGTTACAGTAATCTTTTATATGTTTCTTTAAAAAGTGAATTGTTGCTCTAGAGCCCCAGGCCAAAGAAGAAAAAAAAGGACTTGGGTATTGCTCTGGCCACAGTTTTAGCAGTTCTTTAGCTGCCCTTGTCATAGAAATACTTTGCTCTCTTCACAGTGTACATATGATGTCTGCAGCTTGCGGTGGTCAGGACCATTTATTTCTTTGTCCAAGCAGTATATTGTGGGCGGGTGGGTATACGAGGGGTGTATGAACTACTAACGAGTGTCAGGGGAAAGGAAGTAGCCTCATTTTTAGGGTTGCATTCAAGAAGTTTGCTATAAAAAACTTGTTCAAGAGAAACATGAGACTACCCACCCCAGCAAGTATATGCGATTCAGTTGAAATATATTTTGGACATTTTAAATGTAAGAAAGTTTCATTTGCTAGATTATAGGAGTGAAACTGCCACTCTAATTACACATCACTATGCTCTATTTACATTTTAAATTAAATATATTTTAATATAATTCAAATATAATAAAATGTTCTCATGCCAAAGCCATGCTGTCTTGATTACTATAGTTTTATGCACAGTAAGTCTTGACAGTGAATTGGGAAGTGTCTGAAACCGTACATGCTTTTTCAAAAGAGTTTTGGCTAACCTAGAGAAATTACATTTCCAATAAATTATAAAGTTTGCTTGTCAAATACATAGAATTTTTTGCTGGAATTGTGATTGAATTGAAATGAAGCTGTAGTCCCTCAATACATGCACTTAGTACAGAAAACTTTATTTACATTTTAATTTTAAAAGCAATTTTGTTGTTTACAGTGTAGCTATTTTGTTAAATTCATTCCTATGTATTTTTGGTGGGGTACTATTGTGAATCATGTCTTTATTTTAAACTTATAGTATAATATTTTGTCCATGATCTCTAAACAAAGCAATTTCTTTATTTATTACCCTTGAATTTTAAAACTTGCCAAGATCAATTTTCACTTTATTGTATATATTCGGATTTCTTTTATTTTTGCAAAGATTATTATATGGTTTGGGGACAGTTAGTTTTAGAGTGGGACATCTTTGCCCTGTTGCAAATCTCAGAGTAAAAATATTCAGTCTTTGCCCGGGCTGGTGTGGCTCAGTTGGTTGGAGCAATTTCCTGTGCACCAAAAGGTTGCAGGTTGTTTGTTTTATTACACACACACACACACACACACACACACACACACACATTTATTTATTTCAGAGAGGAAGGGAGAGGGAGAAAGAGATAGGAACATCAATTATGAGAATCACTGATTGGCTGCCTCCTAATACCCCCTACTGGGGATCCAGCCCACAACTTTGGCATGTGTGCTGACCAGGAATCAAACCGTGATCTCCTGATTCATAGGTCTATGCTCAACCACTGAGCCATACAGGCCAGGCAGGCTGCAGCTTTGATTACTGGTGAGGGCATGTATCTAGGTTGTGGGTTTGATCTTCAGTTGGGCATGTATTGTAGGCATCCCATCAATGTTTCTCTCTCACATTGATGTTTCTCTCTCTTTCTATCTTCTTCTCACTCTACAATCAATAAAAACATATCCTCAAGTGAAGATTTAAATAAAGGAGTTAAAGCAGCCATTCCAGAGGAACTGCCTTGCTCCTTGAACCACTGGAATCTTTGAACTAGGCAACATAACTTTTGGACAGCCTCATAGCCACATTGTTTGTAAAGCCAATAGGAGAAGGAGACATCCTGACCACAAGGACTGATGATTATGGACTCTCTTCTAAGGACAAAATCAGGAACCATTCATGTAGCTAAAGAGTAGTAACAGCCTGTTAGCTCTAGAAATGTCTTCTATTCCTGGGCTTTCCTTTCTTTTCTCATAAAAACCCCCTTTCACTCCCTCTGTAATCGGGACATTATTTGGGTTTCTTTTTGAATCTGTGCTCCCAGAATTGCATTTCTTTTAATCCCAAATAAATGCTTGTTGCCATTTTGGCTTTTTATTTTTTGGTTAACAACTGTTTCTTTTCTTGTAGCTACCAAGGGCTTAATTGCTTTTCTAAAAATTTTCTTAATGTGGAAACATTTATCATTCTTTTAAATAATTTCTTTTTCCAACATTGAAATTTTGTGGTAAAAATTGTTCTTGTTTCAGATAAATCATCTTTTAATTATTCATCTTGAAATATTTTATACTTTTCAGGTGTTTTATTTTCTTATTCACTTCTTATATATGTGGGTTGTTCAATTCCAAATACTTAATGATTTACTGGATAAAGAAATAATATGCAACCTAACTAAATTGTGATCAGAGCACAGACTTTGTTATATTTCAATCCTTTAAAGTGTAGTCAGTTTCATAATTTGGCCCAGGTGTGTGGGAAAGGAGAAGGGGGGGAGAGGGGGAGAGAGAGAGAGAGAGAGAGAGAGAGAGAGAGAGAGAGAGAGAGAGAGATCTCTTTGTTCCCTGGGGTTTTAAACAGGAGCTTTTTCAAAATAATCCATCAATTTCCCCTGTTTTCACAGGCTTCAACCCCTAGCCAATTATCTTTTTCTCAGATTAGAGTGACAGGCCCAACTAATTATGATAACGTAAATATTTAGAATTATGTTAAAATTGAGATAAAAAGGATGGTGCACACATCGTCCCATGAAATGTTGCCTTTTAATTAAAACAGTTCTTAGACTGTTGAAGCTATTTGGCCTGAGTCAGGTTTCTAAAGTAATTTGTAATAAAATTATTTGGATGTATATACATTTTGAAAAAAGTATTTAAATCTTTAGTAAATAGAAAAGAACAAATATTAACAACAAAAAGCCAAAATAAAAGGGAGCAATTGTTTATTTGGGATAAAAAATACAATAAGCATAGCCATAATTACTGATATTTTGTTGCTTAACTAAGATTTTCTTGAAAGTAATAAAATGTGTTCTTTAAAATATTTTTATCAAGGAAAATAGGCTAGTCTTCATGGTTCCTCCACATTGATGGCAAAATCCTGCCTTGGATAGTAACTTTCTGGGAGTAGTCAGTTCCAACTCTGACACTTTCTATGTATATGACCTTGACTTCATTTATTTGTACTTCAGATTTCTGATCTATAAATTTGGCCTATTGAAATAATTTTATCAATTCATACATATAAATGTATTTTTAAATGGCAACTATACAGTAAGATCCCAAATGTTACCTAATAGAATAATAATTAGCTTTACTAGTATAAATGTAATGATTAACATTTTATGGATTTTATACATTTTTATTCAAGTCAGATATAATTAGATAGATGCAGATATTTTTTAAAGATGGTCTGATTTTTAAAACTTTCTATACCAATTATAAGATAATATCATAATTGATACATACTTTTAATGTTATCTATGATAACATTAAGGCTAATATTTTATATGACAATCCTATTCAATTAGATCTAAGTATTATCTGTAGAAAACACTTCTAGTAATATAATTCACTTAAAGCAGGCAGCAGGTAAAAGCTTTGAAAATATACATCAATATTCTAGAGACAAATTCCTTTTGGGGCACAATGTATATAATAAGTTTTTACAGACTTAATTATTGATAGCATGCATGTTTAAAAATAGTATCTACATCATTTTGTCTATCAATATGTATCATTCCAACTATCTACATCCCTATTTATCTGTATCTCTGGGTACACTGATCTTTCTTTGTCTATGTGTCTGTATCTGTCTATCAAGAGATCAATATATCCATACATGTTCAGGGGTTGGCAAAAGTAGATTTATAGTTATAATAAAAATAATACAATTAATAAATAATAATACAAGCATAAACTCTTGTTTCCTGTACTCACAACTGTAAACCTACTTTTGTCCCCTCTTTATATGTATATGTAAACAGAGAGGTCTAGATATAAGTAGATAGAACTATCCAGAGATAGTCTCTCTATAAATAGGTGTAAGTAGATGTATATATAGAGAAATTATTTATCTCAAGAGAGAGGGATGGGAAAGGAGAGAGAGATGGTGGGGGAGAGGAGAAGGAGAGAGAGGGAGAAGGAAGGAGGGAGGGAGAGAGAGAAAAAATCTATTTCTATCTCTACCTACAGAGGGAGTGGGGGGAGGTGCAGAGATGGGGGTGAAGGTTAAGAGAAAGAGAATGTATTATTAGTTTCTGAACCCTCTTTTCTCAATAACTTGAAAGTTACCTAACACATGGGAAAATTAAAATTGATGTATGTATTCTATAGGAAAAAAAGATCATTCTCGTGGTTGCAGTCTTCTGATTTACAATCTAAATGTCATGACAAATATAGTCTCTCTTGAACTTTATGGAAAATCTGATCCTGGAGAGTAAGAGCAAATAAAATAAAATATAACCTTTAACAGATTCCTTGAGGACATTATTTGATTCTGTAACTGGCAAATCTTTATTTCTAGCAATAATTACAAATGAGGCAAAATAAATAAAATTAGCTATGTTAAAATGTCTTTTGAGAGTCACTTCCTTTTCTACCCAATTTTTATGATCATGCAAATAGCAGACAGAGAGAGAGAGGAGAGAGGGAGAGAGAGAGAGATCTAAACTAGAAAAAGATTGTATTTGGAAAAGATGTTAAAAAAACAACAACTCTAAATCAAACTTTAAGAAAATGAATATTCCCTTTATTTAAGCATGGCCCACAAAAAAATCTTGAAAGATCTTTAAGAAAACTAAATTTCAAAATGTTAACTGTGTGGGAAGATTTATGTAGACTGACTTCAAACTTTGTGTAACTAGAATGACAGCAGTAAGGAAATATGTCCTATTTCAGCAGAGTCTATAAATATTCTGCCCATATCATTGTAAGATTACTGAAAAGATCCTTCTGGGAAACACATGGTTTACTGAGTTATAACAATGTTAATATCACCTGTGTCCCTACTTAGAAGGCTTCAATTTAGTTAATCCTAAATATCAAAATCATGCTCATTACTCATTACCAGGGCTCACTTAATCACACAATAATGAGTAAAATCAAGATGTCAAAATCACTGAGAATCACTGAGGCTAATTGCATATAAAAAGGATCAAACCTATTCATCATGGCCCACTGAAGCACGATTAGGTACATACTACTACTTTTCCCACAGTACATCACCAGTTCCAGGTCTTATACCTAGAATCCCCCGGGACATAGTAAGTAGTTTTAACTCGTGTATAAATAAATGACTGACTGTGGTAGGAGGCTTCATTTATACAAAAATCAATAAAGTCAAAGGACCAGTGAGGTTCTGCAGCCCTATTATTAAGGGTTTAGTTTTCACTAGAGCCTTGTATCAGGCTTGAAGCTGCTTTTCAGATAATGAGCAATTCTCAAGTGTAGATGGGAAGACCTCACACCAGAACCCTAGGTGTCTAGACTTGCCACTCAAACTTTCCTATAAAGACTTGTGAGCAACGCTGCACTGCATCCCTTTCTATACCACAGATACTTCCAGGACAATGGGATCGCATAATGCAAATGGACCAACAGCTGGGGTCCTGCCTACTGGAGCACCGGCATGCCGCACCTACTACTTCTGTGCAGGCCCCGTGTAGAACTGCGAGAGTACCACCAAATCACTTGCTGAATGGGTCCAATCAATTTTCCAAAATGAGTTTTCTCCAAAATTTAAAGAGGCCTAGTAAGTGTTATTACTGTCTAGAAGAATCAAGGTGCAATGTCTCTATGTTTAATGTCCCAGCATGTCCCGGATGAATAGACCCCCAAAATAAATATCCAAATAGCCCTCTGAGTCTTTGTAACATTTATCTCCCATCTTCTCATGTACACCTATCTTATGAGGGTTGTCACTTCTTGCTTACCCAGGTCCAATTCAGCATATTGTTCACAGGGTGGACCCGTGTGATCGTCTGTGGGATATCTATATGATAAAACTCCATTTGTACCACAGAGAGTAAATGTGTCCCTGGGGGCACTGTCGTTAATATGAACTAGTATCCATGTCAGATGAATGTGAAATACTCCTGCTTCTGCATCTCAATAGGAATCGGGAGGAATGTATTTGCAAATCAGTGGCAGTGCACCATGTGCTAAAATGTGTGCTGAACTTTGATTGATCATACTACCTGCAGCAAAACAACTGTTCTTGTGGCCAAGGTTTGATTACTGTTATGGCAGCCAGACAACTCTATGATGCATGGGAACAGCATTCCTGACATCTCAAGTGCTTAAAGTATTTATTAAGCGGGTTGATACCTTTCTACCAATATTATAATTCACATGGTTAATAACATCTTAGGAACTGAGGTACTTCAGCAAGCCAGGGCTTTTCAATATTCCATTTACTGCCAGCAATGAAGTCTTTTCTACAGCAATGAAGTCTTTCCTACCATCTGGCCAGCAAGTGATCTGATCCCCCGATCCCATCCTCAGGGTCTATTCCTCAAACCTCTTTTGTTTTCATCTCTCTTTATTTGGGTTCTCCTGAAAGCAGACCTGAGACAACAAGGATTTGAATGCAATTTGTTTCTTCAGGAAGAGACCCAATAAAACATTGGTAGGGGAGTGGGAAAGTGGCAATAGGAAGGGAAAAAACACACAGAGCAATAAGATGTTCATTTATCAAATCAGTTGCCACTGTGTGCACCCGGAGGTTAATCTCTCTGAAGGTACTCTGGCGACAGTATAATATATGCTCAGAGGTCTTCCAACTAAAGAGAAAGAATTATGTAGTATTTTTCCACCAAACCTCTAATGTCAGTGGATGAGGGTCTCATCAGGGGCACTTACACTCCATCACTCTGGCTTGCTCTGAACTTGGACCAGTGTTCTCCTCAGGCCAGAAAAACACCTTTAGACTAAGATCACATATATATTTTAATAGGCAGCTTCCATCCTGTAAAGTGTAGATGTGATACTGACAGTTTATATTACTAGCACAGAATCTAGAAATTTGTACCAGGATAGCACACACAGACTGATTAAAGTTTGCTATCAATGAAATGGTGGACTAGTTTGTATACAAAAGGGAATGAATTTCAGAAAGAATTGGAAAATTAGGGGAAAGAGCAATTAAATGATTAGATGCTATGATGTGAATAAAGGACAGGAGTGGGGGAAGAATAGAATATTACAAATAGAAGGTTGTTATTATCCTCCAACTCACATAGAGAAATAGCCATTGTGGAGTTTCCAGTTTACCTGACACCTCAGCCTTAGATATGTCTACAAATAGTATTAAGAAATTGATAGAGACACGGGCTTTTCCTTCACAGCCCCAGCTGCTTTTGGTATAGCATTAGCTGTCTTCCTCGTCAGACTATGGGGGATGCAGTGTCCCTGGAGAGCACCAGGTTCATGCTTAGCAGTCATAGGCAACTTTCTCAGAGTTAATGAATAGCAGACTGTAAAGAAAAGACATTTTTATCTGATTATTTTTCTAGATTTATTTTTGCATATTTTAAATTTTGCGTTGTTTTGCTTTAAATCAATATGCCAGAAAGTACAGTTTTTAAAAAAATCCAGGAGGGAAGTATTCAGATACTAGATTAGTGGATGAAAACTCTATCATAGAAATATGTGAAATCTCTTAATATGAGAGGGCTGAGTGAATCCAAAATCACATGGCTATTCTTTTCATCTAAATCCCCAGGCAAGAGACAATTGTGTAATGACTTCTATAGCTGTTCCATCAAATATCTATCCTATTCTTACATATTTCCAATGAAAGGGAACAAATGACCTATACATCACTAGAAGAATTTTATTGATATGTCACATAGCAAAATCTATATGACAATAGACATGTTAGGGTGACTTTAAAAAGTTCATTTAAGTATTGCAAATTATGTAGGCTAGCATTGTAAATAGCATTTAATGATACCGGGTTAGTGAAAGTGGTACATGCCAAAGTGGTACATGCCCATTAGGAAGGAAAAGAAAAACTATGGATCTGGAAAAGCATACGTGGAGATAAAAGAATACCTACATGGGCTCAGTACTAGTGAGTTAGAGGGCTCCTAATGGGGGATAGACTGAATAGGCAGCCTGAGGTCAGAATGCAAATGTTTAGAAAGTCTCAGGGGTTTGGAATTCACTATGATGGGTTTTATTTATTTATTTATTTATTTATTTATTTATTTATTTAATTTATTTCAGAGAGAAAGGTAGAGGGAGAGAGAGATAGAATCATCAATGATGAGAGAGAATTATTGATTGGCTGCCTCCTGCACACCCCACGCTGGGAATTGAGCCTGAAACCCAGGCATATGGCTTGACCGAGAATATGACCATGGCCTTCTGGTTCATAGGTCAACACTCAACAATGGAGTCATGACAACCTGGTTATGATGGATTTTAAATAGAGTAGCATGGATAGAAATAAGAGTGATGTTTAGGCTTAAAAGAAGGAAGAGAGAAGATGCAATGAGATCACATAATCATCTCAAGATTAGTTAGTAGTGGGATAAAGAGAGGAGGGTGCCATGAGACTATTTCAGAATAGTTGTTTTGAACTGGTCATTTAATTTGATTCAAAATTGTGTAATAAATCCCACAAGGGACATCATAGATGTTCTATCCCTCTGACCTGTGGGGTCCTGTCAAAATGAATCATGATTAAGAAGGGAACCTAATATATAGTGATGAAAGATGATTTGGCCTTGGGTGGTGGGCATACAGTATCATAGAAATGTACACTTGAAACCTATGTGATCCTATTAAACAATGTCAATGGAATAAATTTAAAAGGATAAAATAATGAAAATGTCATTAAGCCACTAATCTAGGAATGCCTGACTGCCAAAATCTTGTTTTTCTCCAACATTCCTTCCTAGTGGACCCCAGTAACATATCCCAAGACGGCAAGAGCCAAGCTCCTGAAATACCTTAAAAGGCATCTGAAGATTCATACATTACCAATTACCTTTCAGTATAAAATGATAATTGGTGTGTGTGTGGGGAAGGGGGGAGGGGGGATCTAGGAGATATAGTATAACTGAGAATTCCTTCCCCTGAAGCCCATCACTGGACTCTACCTCTGTGAAAGTCTCAAAAACTTGATCATCATCTCTGCATTGTTAGTCATAATACTAATATACTAATATATATATATATATATATATATATATATATATATATATATATAAATACTAGAGGCCTGGTGCATGAATTTGTGCACGGGTGGGGTCCAGCCAGCCTGCCCAATCAGGGCTATCGGGGCAATTGGGGATGGCCGGATGGCTGTGGGGAGGGGCCACAGGAGGTTGGCTGGCCAGCCCCACACCCATCAGGCTGGTTGGCCAGCTGTAGTGTGCATCATAGTGACTGGGCGTTCCAGTCATTCTGGTCGCTTGGCTTTTATATAGATATTCAAATATTCACAAATAAAATATTTGAAATTTTAATAGATATTATTTCCTATAAATATGTCTCTTAGTCCAAAGTCAACCTCACTGTAGCCACCTCAAAAAGAGGGATGAGGTGATACTTTAGAAAGAATAATAAAAAGGAATAAGTGACTAGCTGGAGTTATAGCTCCCAAAAGGAAAAACAGAATTTTTATTTGTTTTAGAAAATGCCCTGTTCATGGCTCTTTAATAAGTGCTTTCAGTGATGTTAGATTGTGAAAGCGGTACATGCCCATTAGGAAGGTTATTTCTTATTTGTGATTTTTAGTGTTTAGGTCATGCTTATTTAATTAATTACACAGTCAGCTCATGAACTATGCCATGAGTATGAGGTGAGCATTTCATCTATGAATGATTTTGCATGCATCTATTAGAACAGTAATTGCACATGCGATTTTAATATCTAAGAATCCTAATTTATGTATTCTGCAATATATTACTCTATAGGTACGTAAAGCAAAGTTAATGTCTTATGTTTGGATATTATAAACTTGCTACATTCTCACATAGTCTAATAATTTTATTATCTTTTGTGTTTCCTATTCCATACTTAGCTTGGGAGATCAAAAAATTAATGTACCAAACTAAGGGAAAGTACCACTCCTATTTGCAAAACTACATAGAAATATGGTTGAACATTTTATGTGATCAATGAAATACACTGGAAATCAGATGTTAGAATATTCTTCTAAAATTAGAATGAATTCTGTAAATGTTTGAAAGATCTTAAACTTTCCATTGGTAATATGGTTTTGAAAGTCTGTTGTTTCACTCTTTAACCATAGACTATTTTGTCTGTGTATGTATTTGTGTTTGCATGCATGTATGTATTCTTCAGGGATCTGATGGCACATTAGCTGTTATTTAATATTTTGTCCCCTGTGTAAGCAGAATTATGCCATAACTGATGCTATATCTGACATTGAAGCTGTTCGTCATTGTAAAATTTAATTATAAAATAGAAGGTATGTGTAAAGACAAGCTAAATATATTCATATAAATTGAAAAAACTCAGCAAGCTTATTTCAGAAAATTGATTTTATAATATCTCAGGAAATACATATAGAAACAAACAAAAACAAATAAGCAAAGTCATCAGCAATATTTTCAAATGAGAAAGGTGAATCTTATTTGAAAAGTGATTCAAATATTAAGTAAGTTACAGACAGTAAACTATAGATGGGTTAAAGAAAACAATAGAATTGTTAACATGTATTGAAAATGAAGAATATTATAGGAAAGTTTTGAAGAAGACTATTTCCAAAGTCTGAAAAACAAATTAAAATACTCCAGTGACAGAGCATGCCTTGCTGTTTAAGAAGCAGCAAGATGGCCAGTTTATCTGGAACAGATAACCCAGTGGGAAAGGTAGGAGATGAGCAGCTAGATTGTGTAGGACGCAGTAGTCAATGGAAATAACTTTAGCTTTCATTTCAAGTGGACTGGGAGGTGGGGAAACTGTCTTAAGGAGAACAACATGATCTAATTGGCATTTCAACCACAAGTGGAAACCTGGAGACCAATTAGGAGGGTACTGCTCACGCCTCCATGAGAGATGTTTTGGTTGGACTAAGGTGGTAGTATATGAGATGTGGAAAATAGTTGAATTTAAGATCTTGTGAAATTTGATCTAAAAATATTTATTATTAGACTATGCTAAGATATGAAGAAAAAAAGACAAGAATGACTCTGAATTTGAGTTGTGGGCAGCTTTAAAAAATACTGAGTTAGAAAATGCTGGGAAAGCATTTAGGTTAAGTTCAGGGCAGCTGTTAATCCAAGACAGTCAGATGTATGATTCTGGAGTTCAGAGAGATTTTCACAGTAGGGATATGAACATATCTGGGATAAACTGAGCGCATATTGCAGTAAGGAACTTAAATGGAAAAAAGAGGTAAGAATTTAGTTCTGGGAGATGCAAAACTTAACAAGTGGGAGGTCTTAAAGACAGAAGGCCTTAACAAGGAAGGATGAGAATAAACTCTCAGTGAGATATAAGAAAATTAAGGAGCGCTTGGTGTTCCAGGGAATGAAGTCTTTCTATCTTCATTTCATTCTTATAACTACTCTGAATGAGAGAATAGATAGATAGCTATCTTAACTATTGGAAAAACACCTGAGCTTCAGAAACATAATTGACATGTTCATTATTATAAAGTTAGCAAATAATAACAATGTGCCTAGGACAATATGTCTTCTGAAACCTACACGTAAGACCTCAACTAAATAGAAAAATATCTTGAAATAAAATTTGAAATCCTACAAGAGTAGATTTTTAATAGAGAAAATTATTTTAACTATCAGCAGACCTTCAGTAAAAGTGTAAATTTATAGCCTTTGAGCAAAGTACTTAAATTTTATTGATGATAGATGCCTTTCCCAGAAGGGAGAAGAAGCCTAGAGCTCATCTTTCTTTTTATCCCAGGGTCAATATGTCTGAAATATTCCAGTATGAAAAGTGGTTGTCCTATAATACACACTAGTATAATTAATATATGAGACAAAAACAAGGTTACTTATTTCATAGATCAAATTCCACAGAGTCCTAGAAGATAAAGCTAGTAATGTTAAGTATTTTTAAAAGTATGAGTAGGTCAACAGAGTTCCAAAGAGCTAACCATATTTGTTGGAAATCAAAGGAGTATAGTTTAACTACCAAAGAAAATAAACTAAAACAAAAAAGTAGAAAAGTCTAAGTAACATGTTTCTTTACCATAATTACTTTCTTCTAAAATATCAATTTGGGGTGGAAAATAATTGTTTACTTTTGTTATGGCTTTGAATATTTACATTTTAAACATATATTTAACTCTTAACTATGAAAAATAAGATCATTAGAAATAAATTATTCACTACCATCTATCCCACTTACAAATCTGTTAGTTTTCTATTATTATAAATATACTAGAGGCCTGGTGCACAAATTCATGCATGGATGGAGTCCCTCCACCTGGTGGGCAATCAAGGCCGATTGGGACCAGTGCCTGGGGAGGTACCTCAGGAGAGATCAGGGGAGGGCTCTAGGTCATGCCCAAGCCCTGCCTCTCCCAGTCCTGATAGGCCAGACCTCAGCAACAAGCTAACCTACCGGTCAGAGTGTCTGCCCCCTGGTGGTCAGTGCACGTCATAGCGACTGGTCCCTCAGACACTTAGCATATTAGGCTTTTATATATACAGTTATGCCAATGTGTACTTTTTCTTTTAAAATATAACTTTGATAAAACTTTTATAATTAATGAATGTAACATGTACCAACACCATAATTTAAATCAAAGTTTATGTTCCTGACTTCATTTATCTCATATTGTCTTCATTTTCATCACATTTTAAGCACATTTTAATACAAGTGCTTATTTCTGCATTTTAATCTTTCTATAGATTGCTTCAATACTTAAGCAAAAAATGACTTATATAGTGGTGGACAAAGTAGGTTTATAGTTGTGAGTATGCAAAACCATTTATTCTTTGATTTTTATTAATTATTGTGTTATTTGCCATACAAACAACTGTAAACCTACTTTTGCCCACCCTCCTATATTTCTTAGCCAACAAATTAGTTATTTCAACAGTTGTATAATGGGGTTCGTTTTTCTATATGTGCATTGAATGGCATATGAAAAACCCAAGTTGAGTGTATATCTTGTTTTGTTTCTTCTGCTGAGATGTCTCAAACTGTTCTTTGTCTTAGAAAGTCAAAACATTAGCTTTCTGTATCTAAGTGTTTTTAGGTTTTAATCAATTTTTCTTCCTGGAAAGTGCTCTTTTCGCTCTAAAATTTTTTCCTCATTAGAAGTAAATATTTCTAACAGCATAGGTTTTAATTCTTTTTGATTCCTAATACATTACTTCTATAACTCATAGGTACTATGAATGCTTATATTGTATTGATATTTTCTGTCTTTGCTGCTCTCATTTAAAATTTGTTATTTTATATTTAATTTTTATTGGGATGTCCTGGATATAACCTCTGGCATTTTGCTCTAAGTATGTATGTCAGAGTAAATCAGGTTATAGAACACCCCTCTAAAATAACTTGATATAAAAAAAGTCAATTTGGTCACCACTTGACATAATGTACCTTAGGGATCAATCAATAAATGTTATAAGCTTCAAATATAATGATCATTGAGAAAAACACACACAAACACAGGAATTTCTGGTGAGAGTTGTATTAGTTTTCAAGAATAACTAATCTCTTCATATACATGTTAAATACATAAGTCAACAACGATGCATTTCTACCAATATTCCCAATTTGAAAAGGAGAAAGTGATTGCACTTCTCTTTTGTTGTCTTTGTGTAAATTATGTGTGTGCTGGTATATATCTGTACAAGAATACGAGTCCTTTTAATACAGTGAAAATTGAAACCATGGACTGCAGATCACTAAGTTGAATGATGGGAGCAATTTTACACCATGGGCAAATTTCTCACAAATATAACTTATAATCAAGTGGATTAAAATAGAATGTACAATATGTAATCAGTTTTTTTATTCCCTTTTCCTTTATGCATTAATTGGTTCTTTTAGGGTCAATATTTTTGGCTGGTTGTATTACCTTCATTATTCAATTTGTTCTGGTAGCCTTAAATACCTCCTAGTTTTGATTATCTTTCCATATTTAGGCCTAAAGGATAAATTTTATTATTGCTAATAGAGAGAGTCCCCTTCTTTTCAATATCTGATCTCTACACAAGAAAAGTGAAAAGGAGTTTCAACTTGAACGTTTTCTCATAACGTTCACAGACGGCTGTCCATACATCATCAGTCAGCAGAACAAGGAAAACTCTATACCAGTTGCACAACCCTCTATTACAGAAACCAAGCTTCTACTATTTAAGTTGATCAGATTTTCAATGAAGGTATGCATTTTACAGATTCAACCACTATTGCTTTATGTAAAGGAGATATGTAATTGATAAGGCTAAACCTAAAAGCATACATGAAGAAAGTTCTTCATTTTAGTCTAAAACGCCCCTTAATTTCCTCTTCACGTTGTTTATTACTAGTATGTAGAAATATGATTTTATATTGATTCTGTACTATGAAATTCTCCTCTAGATTTTTATCAATTCTTAATTATATTACAAATTAATTTGAATTTTCTATATTAAATTTACAAATACAGGATTACTACTTAGTTTTTAAAACAGATGACTAACTTTTTCCTTAATTTCTATCTTTTAATTTCTTTCCTTAATTGCACTTGCTCAAACTTCTGGGATAATGTAGAATATAAATGGTAAGAGTCTTGAAAGCATTCAAGTTATTACCATTAAGTTACATGTAAATTGTAGGGTTTTGGTAGGTTATTCTTATTAGGTTGAAAAAAGTTGATTTTTAGTTTTCATATGGTAAGAATGTTTATGATTAATCAGTGCGGAATTTGTCAATGACTTCTCTGGAAATGATCATGGGGTTTTTGGTTTTTATTTTGTTAATAGGAAGAATTACTATTGATTTTCAGATGCTAATTTGTATTCCTGGGATAAACCCTGTTTGACTATGCAGTTTAACTTTTTATATATTGCTGAATTTTTTTTCTTATTATTTTGAGTATACATTTGTCCATACTCATGAGAGATATAATCAATAATTTGTGTAATACCTTTTTCTAGCTTTGGTATCAAAATAATACTGGCTTAAAGGAATGAATTGGAAAACATCAATTTTCTGAAAGAATTTGTGATGGATTGGTATCACATCTTTGTGTTTTTGGTACAACTCAACAACAAAAAAATCCCTCTGGGCCCAGTCTCTCTCTCTCTCTCTCTCTCTCTCTCTCTCTCTCTCTCTCTCTCTCTCTCTCTCCATATATATATATATGTATATATATATGTATATATATATATAAACTTCTAATTAGTCATCAAAATGTTATTTACAAAACCCTTATAATTCTGGTAACAGCAGTAGTGATGCTATATCTTTAATTTCTGCTTTTGGCATTTGTTTAGTCTCTCTTATTTTCTCAGTTAGCAGATGATTTGTCAGAATTATCACTGTCATGATATAAAATATAACTAAGTATACAGCATTATATACTTTTTTGACAGACTTGTGTACAGATTGGGTGAAGGAGCATAAGGTGAAGACCATCTTAATAGTGCTGGTAGTTTATAGACAATGGGTAAAACTTAACTGGATGGGAATATAGCATAAGAACAGTTAAAGACCAAAAAAGAGATTTCTGAAGTACATTGAGAAAATATACATGACTACAGCGCATTTGTTTATCTAAAACTAAGCTAATTCTCCTTTAAAGTTTGTTTCCACTGATGGTGGGGAGAAATAAAGTTCATTTATTATCATCAAACTAAAATAACACTGTATATTTATGAATATATATTACCATTTTAATCAATTTAAAATCTAATCTATCTCTATAAAAGACTGTTCATCTCTTCCATATGGTCTTCATGCCCTTTTTTATTCCAAGGATACAAAGATAAAATTACATATTCTCATAGCACTGGTCGTGGGTTCCTCTTTGATATATTAGCACAGAAGCCTAAAAATACTGACAAACATTTTTAGCAAATTTTTGGCAAAATGTAAACAATAGTTATGTCATCAAGCAATGTAAAATCAAAGTTTATATACCTATTCACTATTAAATTTAAAAGCTATTTGGTAAACACACATACCCCATGAACAATTATTTCTAGGAATTAATGGTAAATGTTTTAAATTATGATGATAGTCAAAGTAGAATTTTAAAAAAAAGATTTATATAATTCTACAAAGTGTTTTTGAATATTTGACATTTCCCCCCCATAATTCATTGTCTTTCTACTGCAGTTTTACAAGTAATTTAATTTTTAATATGATTCACAGCTGATTGGAGCTCTCTTTATTATATTTTCCCCTCATGTACTAAGGTTTCTGGAGTCAGAAACACAAGGATGGAGTGGTGTCTAATACTAGTATTCTGTGATTTTTATATAGCCTAAGTCTTAAAAATTCAGTGCTCCCAGACTGAGAAAAAAATCATTGGTGGTGGGTTGCTTTAGTAAGAGCGGTTTCCAGGGAGTGTTGGAGAAAAGGAAGGTCAAATGAATTAGGCATTGAAGATTGATCTAAAGAGTCAGCAAGGCTGGAGGGTAGTTTGAAGGGAAGCACAGGGACAGAGAAGTAGCTAAAAAGTGTCATTTCTTTTCCTTTGAGATAAATGGGCAGTTTGCTTATGACAGAAAAGACTTGAACATATTTGTATAATGAATAAATGAAATCATACATACAATGAAGGTGGGATAAAGAAATGTGAAAAGTAAACTGGCAGAAAAAATTATATATATATATAAAACATATATATATATATATATATATATATATATATATATATATAAAACTGTGTTATGAGAAGGCCATATCTACCATATCTAGCCTGAAAAGTTTTATATTTTCAATGAGTACTTGAAGAAATGTATATAAGTTCTATAAAGAAATACAAAGAAAAGGCTAAGAACCATAAAATCAATAGATATTAATCCTAGACAGGTGAGAATACCCTTATTCCACTAAAGTTCAAGACCAGGATTGGAGAGTGCAAATAATTAGGGATTGTAATTGCTCTACATACGTACTGGGTATTTCAAAGCTGACTGCACCATTTTTACCATAATTTAGAATATAAGAACGCTATTAAGGAAAATTGAGAAGTTGCAAAGGTGATACAATTTAATGATGTAATGTAGTTTTTTAGAGCAGGTATAAATAAGCATTGTGAAATTGAGTGTAACAAGGATAATAGGTGCCATTCATATCAGATTGTGCCAATATTAAGGGATTAATGCATTCCTCTGTGCTTTCACAGCTCATATGCATTTATTGATGATTTATTAACAGATTCCTTTCTGTTACAATGAATTGTAAATATCTACTCAATTCCAGAATAGATTGGATGCTTCCTGAAAGCAGAGACCATTTTCTAGTCTTCTTTATAGATTAAACCCTAGTATAGAAATAAGCACAAACATAGGAAATGCCCACACATAAACATTTTAAATTACTAAACCAAAGAGGAGGAAATGCATATAACATTTTGAAATTTTATATAAACTATATAGTATTCAAATGACCTCAACATCTAAGGTAATTAGTTATTTGTTTCAGCTTGAACATCACTGGAATGCATGAGTTCATGAGGAAATTAATATGTATTTACCATTAAAATCTTTTTTTTAAATTTTTTAAAATATATTTTACTGATTTTTTACAGAGCACAAGGGAGAGAGATAGAGAGTTAGAAACATCGATAAGAGAGAAACATCGATCAGCTGCCTCCTGCACATCTCCTACTGGGGATGTGCCCGCAACCCAGGTACATGCCCTTGACCAGAATCGAACCTGGGACCTTTCAGTCCGCAAGCTGACGCTCCATCCACTGAGCCAAACCAGTTTCGGCACCATTGAAATCTTTGAAGCATAGGCAAACATCTTAAATTGAGGACAGATCATAAGAATTCTCACTTCATATTACACAGTGTTTTACAAAGTATCATACTTTAAAAAGATATTAGCTTGTAAGAACATGTAATAAATAACTTCAAAATGGAATGCGTATTTAATTTTAAAGGGTGTCTTTAACATTTATGTAAAACGTTTTTTTGTACTCATCCAATCGAAACTTAGCTGGCCACTGGGTAAAGCTAGCAATAAAACTACTGGTCTGCAATGTGTTAATAATATATATGTGAGATATGCTGACTTTGTAACCTATTAAAAGTAATAATTATAGATTATACTTGTGCAATTTTAGCAAGATTTAAATATGACTTTGAAGTTGCCTTTCATCACATGCTAAAAGAGACAATTAAATAAAAATATAGTTATAGAAGCAAATGTCCAAATCAGGTGATAACAAGTATAACTAGAACTTAATACGTCTTAAGTGTGTTAGAGTCCTTATGCTAATCCCATCGTATGTCTTCCTTCATATAACTCTCTCCAGACCTTATGAATTGGGTCCAGGTATGCACCTCATGTCTCCTCATTCTCCTGGGAGCAGCATCCACCCAAGACATTTTCTTAGCATCATGAATAGCAGGAGCACAGGAGAATAAGTAAACCCACAGGAACATTTAAAACTCTGCATTTATCACACCTGCTGATACTTCATTGGCTGAATCTTATTGTGTGGTGAAGCCCAAGTAGTGGGCTATACACTAGTCACAGAGGTACACACGGGCCCAAAAGGAATATTTTTGTGATGG
>NW_005871048.1:54999927-55027810 GCF_000147115.1 Myotis lucifugus | reverse complement strand
AACTGCATCAGAACGACTGGGCTGACAGAAGTTGTGTTGGATCTGGGCAGTAATTGACCTGTAGCTGTAACCCCACAGGCAGTGAGTCAAGGAGATAAATATCCAGACTTACCCATTGTCATTCCCTCCTATAGCTGTCTGCTGCTCCACTTTGGTTTAAATCTAGAAAAAAAAAGCCAAGAGGAGTAACAGTCAACCTCACTGATGAATTCATGTAGAGTGGGGAAGTCATGGGCACTAAGATAAGAATATGTCCTGTATAGTGCAGCAAGCAATTTACATTTCAATATAACTTGCAGGTGATGTTTGATTAACTCTTTAATACTCTCTCCTTCATGTACTTTTATTATACTAGCATTGTGCTATTATATATACTGTCCCTGTTTTAGGGAACGCTATAGAGCTGCAGGTAGTGAACTCATAATTACACATCGCCTCTCAGCTGTCCTGTTTTGTCACAGCCCATAATGAGGTGACTTAATATTAAGAATCAAGATTAAGATCATCTGTGGTGCTCTACTTGTCTGAAATTGTGTGCTATGTTTTTCAAAATCTGTACGATGGATATGAGTGTGTTAGAGTGTGAATACCCTCATGAGTAATGTTTAAGGACCCCTGCCATAATAAAACAGGTCACCTAGATGTGAATCTAGCAAATGACATTAACTAGAAGATTTTTTTGTCTTTTTTGTTTTTTAAATATTAACACACTTTTTAAAATTATATTAAAATCAGGCAATGGTCTGACAATAAAAAGGCTGCTTATGGAATACTGTTATGTTAAACTTGTCTCACAGGATGTTAAATCCTTACAACTAAGGTTTTCCCCAGAAAGATTAATGGAAACATCAATTGCTTTTCAGACTTGATAGTTGCTGCTCTGAAAGGTGGTTTTACACAAATGCTAAATTACAAAAGAAAAAAAATCCTTTATAACAAAATGAATCACTTTATTTCGGTATGCATCCACATCTAAGCAATTAGTGGTCCTGAACAGAAAAGTGGAAAAACACAGCCATTAGCCAGGAAGTCCAGCCCGCCGATTTTGGGGTTCTGCCGTGCACATCGAGTTCTTTCTTAATCCTTGCTGAGGACCATGAGAAGCTGCAGCACCAAAACCAAAATATGCCCCGAATTCAAGGTTCTTTTTGTTCCGGTTGTCAAATTCCAAACTAGACCCAAATGGATTGCAAAGATGACCAAATGAGAGCTCTGTTTAAAACTTCAATTTGTAAAAGCAAAAACAATGATAGGAACAACAACAAAAAATCATTCAGAGGGATCATATGTGCTTACAAGTGTCTTCTGTGGCCTTCCTGAGCTTAACAAACAAACATATCAGCTGATGACATCAGAGAGCAGCAGGGCTGTGGACCCAATTTTCATTTCCTGGTCTGTTGGAGAATAAATGTGGTTCCAAAACTAAACGAGGGAGGTCAGAGACTCTTTCCAATCTTACCCGAGGGCTTCTGGCCAAAGCAAGGGAGTGTCATGGAAAGTGTTGGGTGGTGATGGTGCAAGAAAGGGACTTGAAGAGGAGGAAGGAGGAAGCGGCACCCCTCGATATATAGGTGGTGGGAAGGCCCCGAATTCCTCACCAAAGGCCAATTTTGGAGGGGAGCAGAGGGGGTTACAATCTATGCTTCGGCCAAGGGTGGTAGGAGAGAATGGGAAAAGGATGATAGCTTGGAAGGGAGGGGGCATCATTTAAGACTTAAGAAAAAAGAAACCAGGGCTGCAAAGCACCCACACACACCCAGCAATAGTCCTACAGGCTTTGTGACCTGAATCCTTCACATTGACTCTAACGAGCCACCCCAAGCTGGAGGGCTGTTGCAGGAGGAGAAGGGAGCAGGGGTGGGGGGGGGGGGGGGGGGTGTCAGGGACAGGGAGAAGGCAGAACCCCCAGGCCATGTAATCAGCAGCAAGGTGATTGTGTGACGTGTCTTTTCACAGTTGAGTTAGATGTGCCCCACCAGTTATGATGGGAATCAATTTAAATCTACTTTCTTGATCCCAGAAGTTCAACTATGTGGACAGTGGTTATACTTGACAGGATGATTTATTACAGCACAACTTATATATTTCAAACGGACAACAAATTAGTATCACTTACAGTATCTTAAGATAAACTGCCTTTGAACAGGAGCTTCCTTTCCAGTACTCTGATGTCTACAAGACGTATCTAGAAAGGTTACTACTGTGGAAAATGAAGACTGCTTAAATCGAATGGGGGAGGGGTGGGCCTGTGGTTTTCTTTTTTTTGATTAGTTGCTGTAACACTGCCCTTCAGGTGGCTGAGGGCGTGCTACATTTTCATACGTCATCATTAGGTGCCGAAGCTCGTGCAGGACATGTTTGATACTATATGCACGATTCCATTTCTCTAGCACTAATACGGCCTTTGGGTCCACCGCTCCATTAGAACTATTAACTCCATCCATATTAATTTTTGTTACAAATCTTACGACGGGGGGTACTTCAGGGTAGTCAGGTCCACATTCTATTTTAAGGCTGTATATGCGTTCTTCATAAACTGTTCTTGGAGGCCCAATTATCAGCGCTGTCCATCTTGAAAGTGTCAGGTCTCCGTCGTCTTCTACACCCCAACTAATTGTGCCATCTCCTCCTTTTTGGCCTTCTTCCAGTTCTTCCAACAGTTTAAAATGGCGACGCACTTTTACTTCCGAGCCCGTGCTGGCTGCCATCTTGCGTCGCTGTCGCTCGAAGGCCGGCCTTCACGTGAAGTTTGACCTTAAGAAAGACATTCAAATTCTTCATGTGTCAATTTCATCATTTATAACAATAATAATATAAATATATATATATATATATATATATATATATATATATATATATACACACACATTTATATATATAACAGGAACGATTATATTACTGGGAAAGGCTTTTGAATGATGCCTTTTACATAATAAGCATTCAATAAATATTTGCTGCTGTTATAATGGAGAATAAGTTATGTAAGGCCATACATTTGATGATTTCTAACAAATAATTTTTAGAATAAACATGAGAAGAGGTGAGAAAAGCACTATAAATATTAATAGAATAAATGTTTAAGAGTTCAGTATGTTAAGCAAAATTTTGAATTTCAGTGTGTGGAGATAATGAAAAATAGTGTATTTGTTTCTCGTGTGTTTATGTTACATGATTTTATGAGCCTCTTCACTGATACTAAGATGATTTTTCTTCAGTATTCATTTGAATATTTTAATATTTCATGAATTTCACTATAAAATGTTGAATTTTATGGAAAAATACCTTTATTATTTTTTTAAAATGCCAGACATATAACTTGATTTGTGTCTGTAATTCTATTTTCTGCTTTCAACATCCAGGAAAAAACAGGATTAACTTCTTGAGACTTCAGGAGTTGTACAACTTTGCTTTGTCTATTTCTAGTTTTCAGCATATCTCCATATGTCTATCAACATCTTTTTACCACCTCAGTGGAACTAGCTTCCATGAAATATTGAAACCACCACTTTCAAGGGAGTATATCATATAGGGGTTCAGAATGTGTCTCCTCAGAATGTGCCACTTTGACATAGAGATTATTTTGAGCTGAAGATATTTGAGGCTGAAAGAGTCAGGAAGAGCTTTTACTTCCCCCTTAACTGCCTAAAAGAATTTAGGTAGAGGGCTGGTCTAGGAGGAGACTATTACCAGAGATAACCACCAAGAACATGAGCCAGGTGAGATAAACTGAGGCAACTTAGCAAGGTCTATTAGTTCACATGCCTCTCTGTTTCCCTTTGCCTCTTCATGGCACAACAAGTATTTATCTACCAAACATTTGCTTCTCTATCTTCTTGTAAATTGTTTCCTCCACTTTGAAGTCCCAGACCACTACTCTCTTCTCCTTAACTCACCATGACATGGATGCCTTGATTGTCTGACTGTCTGTGGGCCTTATATTCTTAGGCAACCTCTGTAAACATGGAATTACGTTTGTTTCACTCTTGTTAATCTGTCACATGCCGATTTACTTCTTAGACCAGCCAGAAAAACCGAGCAGAATAGAGGAGAGATATCTCTTTCCTCCCCAACATTCACATTGTTTCCACACTAGAGACCACACATTCAACTCTATTTTCTGAGTAGAAAGAGCTGAACCACCCCTTGTGTTTGGCCCATGGAATAATCTCAACTTCAGAGGATAGGTTTGTATTTTACATTCAGGTTCCAAAGTAAGTAAAAAATATATTAGTCCCACAATCATTATGATATCAATTAAACTAGAATTATGTGCACAAACATATTATAGTTAGTACTCATACCTTCTGCTTCTATGTTTGGAAAACCTGCCAGTTCTAAAGAACACATGCTTAGTAAAGTCGAAGTGGCACAGGGGAGGTACTCGCCATTGAGGCCTGTCAGCCTAACCTAGGAAAAAGATCCTTTGCTAGGGGGCTAGACCCCACTGCAAGCCCCTAAATCTTGGGAGGTTAATTGGTATTTTGAAAAAGATCCTGGTTAGAATTCCAGGAGAACAAAACTCTCCCTCTCTTGCTCCGGACCTACACTTGCCCTGTTCTTTCTCCATAGCCATGTGGCCGTAGAAACCACATGGCCCTGCCTGCTGTGCAGACCCCATACACAGGCTCCAGGCGGGAGCCTGGGTACAGCAGCAAAGCAACAAATTGTAGTCAAGAACACAAGCCCAGATCGCCAAATGCTGGACGGGGACTAAGCTTTAATTTGGCCCAGGATCTCTGGACATTGACTGTATTTCTGACCCTGAGTTTCCATGGCGGGACAGACGGAGATGGGACACTGGAGAGACATTCTTTGATTTTGCATTGCAAATCAATATTACCACCAGATCCCATCCTTCATGTGAGCCCCTGGAAATGCTTTTCCTTGTGACACCACAAGAAACTCACTTCCACCGGCAACAAAACCAGCGCCAATTAGCAAATATAGATGGTCTAACCATGGTAGGCAACTTCCCTCCTAACATCCTCCAAGACTTTTTCTACTGGCTTTCCCTGGAGCCTAAAATTATCTTGCCATTTATTTCAGCAGAGTTGAGGTCAATCTCTCTACTAATATTAGTAGTCTTGACCCCTCTCGGAATAGTCTCAAATCAAACCTTTGCCTCCACTTGCCTGGTGCAATTCTTATTTAACAGCCCTAATCTAACATAACTAGAATTTTTAAAAAGGAGGGAATCTGGACACAGAGGAACAAGCTCAGGGAGAATGCCACGTCCAGATGAAAGCAATGAGTTGAATGATGATGCAGAAGCCAAGAAAGGAGATGATTCCCAGAAAACTCCCAGCAGCTGGGAGAAGGGCATGGAAGAGATTCTCTCACAGTCTGCAGAAAGAACCAATTCTACTGACACTTTGATCTTGGATTTCTAGCCCCCAGGAACTGCAATAGAAACATCCTTTTAAAAAGCCAACACAGTTTTTAATATATACTTGGTTATGACAGCTCTAGGAGACTGGTGCATCATGTTATATAGTGAAAAGATCAAAGATTCATTGTCAAGATAGCAAGTCTTAAAGACCAATTCGGTTGCTTCTTAGGTTTGAAGACAGGTGAATCATTAAAATTTGTTAAGTCTTCACATGTTCATCTGCACATTTGAATGGCCTAACATTTTAGAGGGGTTGACTCATAATAGGACTAAATAAATATTTTATTTTATTTGACTGCTCAACCAATAGATAACAATTGTCTTAGGTTAAGACAACATTAGCAAAAAGTAGTTTCTAAAAACTGTAACCAGAGATGAGGCACTAAGCAGCACAGAAACCTTAACAGATGAGGAAAACCTGAAATTTCAAAATTTCATGGTTTTTTTTTTTAGATTTCTCTGTTTTTTTAGTTTTCCATGGAAACTAAATAATGTTAAACTTTATCCAATGCACAAAACCTTAGAAGTGTCTACTCTATTTCAACCTAGCTTATTTGAATGAGATGTAACATAATTTAACGTAAACAGATGTAAATGGCTTTTCTGTTTTCATGAAAATCACTGTACACAAGGGTGGAGACTCTAGTCAAAATAAAAACTTATTTTTTTAAGGGAGCACAAGTAGAGTCACTTAGAAAGCTTCCATTTCTACCATAAACCTCAGCTTTTTTTTTTTTTATCACCAACATATGCTTTTTAACACGATTTCATGTTAATGTTGGTGTTTAATAAATCAATGTGAGAGATAGTATAGCACTTCTATTGCTATAAAAGGAGAGGTTTTTATAACAAGACAACTGTTTTATGATACTCTGGTTTTTCTAGTCCTCACAAAGAGCTCAGGGAAAATCAATAGGGATCCATTTAATGTTTGAGTGACTGCCAGATTGACCAATTTTCATGTGAGACAGTGTGCCATGATCTTTAAAAATTTACACTAATCACACATGAAACAAACAGTAGTAACAGCAAAACTTTTATAGTAATTTTTAGAAGTGGCGGGCTGGCACGGCCATGGCATACTGAGCCCCAGGGCGCCTTATGTGTCACACCAGCTCAGCCAGGTTCAGTGACCCTGAGAGGGGGCGGTGAAGGATGGAGAAAGACAGACAAGAGAAGAAAACTGGGTCTGGGTGGGACACTGCCCTCTCTGATGGAGAGAGACAGTGCCAGGAACTACAAGCCCTGTCTTTATTTTAGAGCCAGATCCCAGGAGGCAAAGTAAGGGCGTGGTCAAGATGTTTACAACATTCTCCTGAGTTTCAAATCTACTCAATTGCATGCACCTGAACTCTATCAAGCCCACATCACTCAGGCACATGGGGCCACGGGTTCGGACCATAGGTTCAAGCTTACAACTATAGCTGTTGACTATAATTGTGCTGGGAGGGCTCTGCCCTCCAAGCTGGGACTTGCACGTGGCCATGAGAGGACTGTGCCCTCTCATTAGTTCAAGGTTTGAACCTGTCCAAACACTGTAGCTGCTCTCCACATTTAGAGAGACAGAGAGAGAGAGAAAAAAAAAGACCTGATAAGAATAATCAGGTACAGCACTGGCCAGGGTGGCTCAGTTGGAGCATCCTCCTGTGCACAGAAAGGTTGCCGGTTCGATTCCCAGTCAGGGCACACACCTAGTTTGAGAGTTCAATCCAGAACCTGGCCGAGGACAGGAGGCAACTGATCAGTGTTAATCTCATACATTGATCTGTCTCTCTTTCTATCTCCTTTTTCTCCCTCTAAAATCCGTAAAAATCATAACCTCCAGTAAGGATTAAAAAAACAACAACATATCAGGCTAAGAACAGAAACAAGTGGTGAACTGCTTTGTTGTCACTTTTCCTACTTGTATTTACCACAGGGGAAATCCTTTTAAAGGCAGTTAAATCAGTTTAAGAATTTAGATATTTTTATTTTATGATCAGTAGACCATATCAGTGTCTGTATTCACAGACTAGATGAACTGAATGCTTTCAGCAAAAATACTAAATTTTATCCATTAAACAATGGAAAGCTATAGAAAGGCCATTAGACAGAGCCTGCATTCTTTTAAGTACTAGTTTCAATCTCCTTAATCCTAGGTTAATTAGCAACAGCCTCTTAAAATAATTATATCAGTCCTTTAACGCAGTGAATTTTCAACTGGTGTGCCACAGGAATTTTTTTTAAATGCAATACCTGACAGGGGCACTGACCTGTTTTCCCTAGATTGTCAAATAAAAAAATTACAACAGCTAACACAATAGCCAACCAGTGTGAATGAATCAAAATTATCAGTATTTTTTTGTCAGGTCCGCAAAACTTATTTTTTGTTGTGCTGTAGAATTTTAGTAATTAGTTTGTGTGTGCCATGAGATGAGAAAGGTTGAAAATCACTGTTTTAATGCATAGATACAATTTGGATTTGTCAGAAAGGTTTGGTTGTAATCACCAAGCAGATTGATGGGGATGAAAGCAATTTCAGCTGCAGGAGATTAAGAGGAAAATATTTCTCTTTCACCTTTTCAGTGGACTATCGGCAAAGACCGAATTATCTCTCTGATCCATTACTGTGAAAACTGTTGGCTTCAGCTATTTTGGCTTTTATTTATACATATTTGGCACATGACGTTTTCCAAGCTCTATAAGACATCACAGTAAGACAGTGACTAGAGCTTGAGTAGATCACAATCCTATAATTTGTAGAGACGGGGTGATGGGGCCTTGGAGTCCGTAGGGAGCAGAAATACAATGACAACTTCCAAGGAATGCATACCGAAAATAGGATTTTGAAAGGGAAGCCTCATAGGAGCATGAAAATGTCTGGATGGGAAATAGAATGATAACAGAGAGATCAACTATAAGGTTATTGCAATAGTCCAGGTAAGAAATGAAGAGAATAACTTAAGATTGTGGCAAAGGCAATGGAAGAATAAAGCCAGACTCAAGAGGCTTGGAGACCAGATAGACATGCAAGGAAAAAGTTATCAGTAAAGAATATTCCCAAGGTTTTAAATTCGAAGGCTAGGTAAATAATAAAAACGTTAACAAAGATTAAGAGCACACATAGATGTCAAAACAAGTTGGAAGAGAATACAGTTTGCTCAGTATCAGAAATGAGTTTCAGAAACGAGTTGGATATAAGAAAGATCAATAAGAAATTGATCTTCAGCTTTTAAAAGAAAAGCAAAAAGCTTGGAGGTAAAATATAACAGTCGTAGAACTTATTTAGTGAGTAGACTTTGAAGAGGACAGGTTAAAAATCTTTTTAAAAGTTGTAAGAGAAAACGTAAGTTTCATTAGGCACTTGAAAAGATTTCTCATAAAACATGAAATAAATGGGCCCTTCTCTTCATTATTGAGAGCTGCCTGGCAGAGTTGCAGGTATACTCATTCTACATTTTTTTCTACTGGTTTAAAATTGAGTTGATTTGTTACCATAAACCCTCCACCACTGAATATAGAGAAATAGACGCTAAAAAGAGAAAAAAAAGAAAGAAAAGAAAAACACACACACAAAAAAAACACCATAAAGCAAAATTTTGGTTTAAACTCATTGTACTAGTTTTCTGTTGCTGCTGTAACAAATTACCATACACCTAGTGGATTAATACTGCACAAATTTATTTTCTTACCGTTCTGTGGGTTGGACGTTTTTCTGGGCTCCAATCAAGGTATTGGCAGGGCTGTGATGTTTTCTGGAAGTTCTGAAGGCGAGACTATAGTGGCCTGAGCTCCTCTTAGTTTCTATCACTCTGACGTCTGCCACTTTTAAGGATGCTTGTGATTACATTATGCACACCTGCTTCATTTAGTTGTTTCTCTAAGGTCACGTGATTAGTAACCTTAATTCATCTGCAACTTTAATTCCTCTTTGCCATGTAATGTAACATTTTCACCTGTTCTGTGAATTTGGGGACATGGAGATCTTTTAGGGATCATTATTCTGTCTTTCACATTGACAGATTTAGCTCAATGAAATCATCTTGTCATTCTGATTAGATAAATATTGTCTGTATTAATACTCAGACTTTAACTTTGCTTTCACATAATGTTCCAAATGTAAGTGGGATTGAGGCCCTGTGGTTTATAAGACTCTTTCGATCCCAGCTGAAACAACTAAATTGCCCCTGCTTTCAGCCAGAGACCTGTGCTTATCTGCCCTTGATTGGACATCCTGGAGGTACAATTAGTCCCATCTGGCTTAAGGGGAGCTATACTATTGTTATCAGTGGAAGTGGAGTACTTGTGATATTGGGACGGAAAGATTTTCCTGAAATTCACACGGGATGGTTAGTAATATTAATTTAGGTGGAAATAAACTCCTAGATTTCCTATATCTCATTTCTGTCCATCCTGCCAACCTTGTCTTCAGCAGGGCCAGAGTAAAGACGACTTTCCATAGTTTCTGCTCCATATTGATTGGCTTAGATAACTCCTTCCAGAAATCTGCATTCTAAAAGATGGCTCAATCTGCCTTCCCTCTGAGATTCAACAGGGGAGGTTGGGTGGGAAGAGATCAAACAATGAACTTGTATGCCTATATGCATAATCCATGGACACAGACCATAACAAAGAAACAAAATTTCCGGAGGATGAGGCCCAGAAATCAGGATTTTAAAAAGATTCCCAGGTGATTCTAATGTGCAGCCAAGGTTGAGAATCACTGCTCTAGAGACAGTCTTGTACACGTGCTTCTGCAGACATGGAATCAGAATTCTCCTAGCAGCCCTGTTCGTAATAGTAAAATACTGGAAACCACCCAAATGCCTATCAACGGTGGAATAGAACGCAGCTGCATGCATCAAATTAGATGAACCTCAAAAGCATAAAGTCGACTGAGGAAAGCAACCTCTCCAAAAACACACAGTAATTTCATTTATATAAATTAAAAATGCAGACAAAACTAACTATACATATATATGCTAAAGATTTCAAAATAAAGATTAATAATACATAATTTAGGATTAGTGGTTACTACTCCTGAGTGAATGAAGTCAATAGGGAACAAACAGAGGCTTTTAAAGTATTATGCTGACTTGTGAATACATTGTTTTATCATGATGATTGAATTGTACATCTAAGTTATATACAGCAGTAGCATGTATATTTCACAATTAAAATTTTAAAAAGAAATGCTGTGCTAATAATATGCTATATGCTCAAACACCAGTGACATTGTAGCTCATTAAAAGGGCAGAGACTTGGGAATTGGAGAAAATCAGGGTCGAATGGTTACTAGGTATACTTACTTCCTAGGTTCGTGACCTGGACATTTTTAAAAAGGAGATAATGATTCCATCCTGCAGGGCTGCCGGAGAATAAATAAAATCATGAATGCCAAATGCGGGCAGAATGCCTGGCACAGAGATGCTCAAAGTGAGAATCAGCAGGAAGGAAATGAACGCTCCTTTACTGACAGCAGTTTTAACAGAAGACAAGTGTTTTGTTCACTGTGGCAACTACATTGCAAGAGGAATTGTCAAATTGTGAGTGAAAACTGCAGTGGAATAACAGCTCCCAATAAATAACATTGTAAGAAAGCAGCGCTTCCTCCTACTCAGGCATGCATCTACACGGGCAGGGGTGGGGGCTGAATAGAAGTTGCTCTCTTCTCACTGAGACTCGTTCACCCTGAGATGATCTGTCATTGTATGCAGAACACGGTGGCAGATTTATCCCTACGATTCAGGTTGCTCAGTAATGGTTCAGGTAAAAGCATTTCATAGCGTGCCATAAAGTGGGAACTCATAAATGACAGAGTCTATTATTGGGTGACAAGCTCCAGCTTGGTGACTTTGTTTGTGACTTTGTATAGACTCTGCAGAAATAATTCCATTGTCATGAGCTTCAGGAAGATTAAAAAAAAAAGAAAGAACACTGGTCAGCACTTTTAAACACCCGATACTATTAAAACACACACACACACACACACACACACACTCATGGACTGAAGGCTAAAAGATTAAAAGAACTAGCATGATACGCAACAAATACATACACTTTGGTGCAACCCCTAAGTTGGTGAGAGCAGGATGTGTTTATAGTTACCTTGAAATTACAAATTAACTGTTGTTTCCATATTCTGAATAAAGCCTTTGAATTTTCACTCTGCTTTCATTTGGTATTATAATCTGAATGATGATTAATGCTGTGCTTCTCTACAATTAAGTGATTGGCCAAAAGAAAAATATGTGTCAATAGCAAATACCTATGACTACTATTCTTGGTAGGAATTGCTTTTGTGGGGGGCAGATGGGAGGGTATAAGGCAATACTTTGGATCATATAATAGTGCCTCATACAATAAACTTTCAGTGGTCAATCATAATGGGACATGGCTACTTTATATGTTACTATATATTTTTAAATCCTCACCCAAGGGCATGCTTAGAGAGAGAAAGGGAGAGAGAGAGAGAGATTTATTGGTTGCCCTCCATATGCTTTCTGACCAGGGATCAAACCAGCAACCTTTTTTTTTGGTGCATGGGAAAATACTTAACCAACTGAGCCACTCCAGCTGGGCACTATATTTTGAATTACTATTTTTTTCTTTTTCAGTGTTGGAGAAATAATGATGATGTTCCTAATCATTTGTTGGTATTACAGGAAATACTATAATCTTTAGAACCAATCTATACATACTTTAACTCAGTTTCTGTGAATATTTCTATTTCATAGGATTTCTCTTTAATGTAAATCTCAGATGATATATATGACATCCTTCATTTTGTGTTTTCTTATATGCAAACAAAGACCTGAACCATCATTTGAAGTAATAACCCTATATAATAAAACCCTAATATGCAAATCGAGCTAACAGCGGAATGACTGATCTCTATGATGTGCACTGACAACCAGGGGCAGATGCTCAAGCAGGAGCTGCCCCCTGGTGGTCAGTGCGCTCCCACTGCCCAGCCAGAAGCCAGGCTCACAGCTGGCGAGAGCAGTGGCAGTGGCAGGAGCCTCTCCTGCCTCTGCTACAGGCGGGCGGTAAGGAGTGAGGGGTCCTGGACTATGAGAGGATGCAGGCCAGGCTGAGGGACCCACTCCTCCCTCCCCCCAGTGCACGAAATTTCGTGCACTGGGCCTCTAGTACTTCATACTTTCCCCTTAAAGACATAATTATTTTACTTTTTCTGTCAGCTATTAATCAATTTAGATAAAATCAGGAGTAAAAAACATGAGTTCAAATACCTATACATTTTTAGTGTTGCCTTGATAACCTAGAAATAATGCTCAGCTTATAACAGGGCTTATGTATACATTTTATATGCATTGAATCATTTTTAAAAGATGAGACAGAAATAAACACAATGCACAGAAATAAACTAATTGTGGGGAAGTTTAAAGGAATTGGATAAAGAAGGATTTCCTACATTTAAATTGGATATAACTTTACATTATTGCTATTTCAATTTTGTCACATTCAGGCATAAACCAATATTTAACATTAGCAGAATTTGAGTTAGGTATCTCATTCATTGAGAAAAACATTTTTTTTAAAAGCTATACATACAACCTATTAAAATTGAGATCTTATATAATAAAATAGAGATCTTATATAATCCTATATCCATTGAAAAAAATGAATATCTGATTAAATAAACTCCTATAAGATCAATTTTTTTCAATGGTGAATTCTTTGAAACTTTTAGGGAAAAAATACACAAATCATATACATATTCTGCCAAGATCAGAAAAAAAGAGAAGAAATAGTTGCTAACCTGAGGTCAATCTCTGTTATAAATGGGTATGCCTAAATCCTAAATATAATATTTTGAACAATATATATGAATGATAATTCATCATGAACACATTGGATTTAGTCAATGAATGAAGGAGTCCTTTGAAATTTAAAACTTTACAAATATAATTTCACTGTGATGACTGCATCAGTAGAAAACATGCGATCATAAAATTAAACACCAGTGAAATATTAGATAAATTTATTTAACAATTTTAATAAAAATAAACTAGTAACAGAAGAGAATTGATCAGATATTTACAAATCTAAGGAAAAAATCCTACTAATGTAAAAAAATGTTTCTCTTTAAACAAAGGAAGGAAACAAGAAAGCCTGTTACTATTTTCTCTAGTACACTTGTGTTTAAAACACATGGGCAGTAGAATAAGATAAAAATTAGAAGTAAGCAATAAAAATAGTATTATGCAGATATATAAGATTAATGAAAATTAAGATAAGCTACTGATATACAATTAGACTTCTAAAGTAGACTGATCAATGTTCCTGAACATAAAGCTGTTGGGTAAAAATCAATTGAATATCTATACATTGTATATTACTAGAAACAAATAATAAGGAAATATGATATCATTGACAGTGAAATAAAAATGCATGAAAGATATTCATATTAATGTACAAGTACTCGTCCCTAAAGACTATAAAGCTTATTGATGTACATTTAAAAATATCTAAATAAATGGAGAGCAAAATCATATTCCTGCAATTAGTGATTCAATACTGTTAGGTATAAATTTGCTCAGATTATTCTAAACATTCAGTTCAGTTACAAACAAAATGACAACTGGGTTCTTTTTGTGGATGTTGTAAAATATATATTAAAATATAACGGATAAATAATATAAAGGCAGTAATTTAAAAGAATTAAAATGTTGGATTATTCTAATAACTTATCACATTTATTGGAAAATAAATCAAGAAGATATGTTTTAGACTGTGGATAAGCACAGAAATCAATGATAGAGAGTAGGGTGTCCAGATGAAGACTCATACATATATGGAAATTTGATAAGTAACACTAGGGAAAGGGTGGCCTGTTCAATAAGTAGTATTATCTATTGTTGATACACATGACCCAACAATTTCATTCAGTTGTATGTGAATGTTACACTTTAAGTTAATTTCACAATATAATTAAAAGTTTTCATTTCCCACACAAAGTAGAAGTGCTTCGAAAGTGATTAATATATAATTATAGCGTAATATAGTTTAAACGGTTAGAATGAAAAGAAATGTAAAGTTTTTCTTAGTTTTACTTTCATTATTTTTTGTCACATTGTCTATTTTAGACTGTTTCTAGTCTATCTGATCTTGCTTTTATTCACGAGAAAATGAGCTTTAGATAATACCATGGAGATACCACATATTTTTCTTCTTAAATATATAAGAAAGAATATTTACTTAAAATTCCACTTAAAAATAGATAGGATTTGTAACTGAGTCTAAGATTTTTGCTTTAACTTTGTTTTTGTTTAAAGACCTGCTATAATTCTTTGAGAGAACTATAAAAGTCTGCTTAGAAACATTATAATGCAAAATGGACATAGAAGGACAATGAGATATTTTATTTACCACAGCACAGCCATTGCTGTGAAGAATGGATAATATATCACAATGGTAATATATGGAGAAATAACACACGTAACTACTAGAGACAATAAATCTGATTTTACCACAAGACTTGTCTTAGCATTTCTCTTATAATACATAAAATAATTTTAGGCTACATGAAATTGGCTTGAAAATCCCTTGTTTATGGCAATATACATTTGTTATGATTAAAAAAATATAGCCCACTTCCAAAAACTGTCAACAAGGCAATAAATCCTCAGGTAAATACTTTAGATCATTATTCATTATCAAGGGTCTTTATTGAGTCTCTGTATTAGTCCTGCATTTGATCTCCTGTTCCACTTTATAAAACAACTAGAGGCCTTTTGCACGAAATTCATGCACTCAGGGGGTCCCTCAGCCCGGCCTGAGGCCTCTCACAGTCCAGAAGCCCTTGGGGGATGTCTGACTGACAGCTTAGGCCCACTCCTCATGGGGAGCGGGCCTAAGCCGACAATTGGATATCCTTAGTGCTGCTACGGAGGCGGAAGAGGCTCCTTCCACCGCTGCTGTAGTCACCAGCCATGAGCCCAGCTTCTGGCTGAGCGGCACTCCCCCATGGGAGTGCACTGACCACCAGGGGGCAGCTCCTACATTGAGTGTCTACCCCTTGGTGGTCAGTGCGTGTCATAGTGACTGGTCGTTCCGCTGTTTGGTCAATTTGCATAGTAGCCTTTTATTATATAGGATATCGTAGAGATTACCATGTGTCCCCCTACTCAGATCAATCTGCTGATTTACTTTGTCAGCTTGAACTTTCCCTCATATTACAAAATTAAAAAAAATGACACAGTCTATTTTTTGGCCTGGTTTCATTCTTCAGTAATAGAATTAGAATAGAAGTAAGGAATAAGGAACTTTTTCTGCACTGTTCTGTTTCACATGTATAGACACACACACACACACACACACACACACACACACACTTTACAATCTCTGTTTCTTCCCATCCCCTCAATCTTCCCAGAATCTTGTGATAAACTGCTCAGGACATTCTGAACCAGGAGATGCACTTTGCACTGCTGGAAGCTTATTGGAGGTACACCTTTCCACAAAATGTGGAGTGAGCACTTGGAACTCATGTTCCTGGGAAGCACAGTAATTCTATATCCAGTGCTTTTCCTTAATATTTTATTTTTTATCTTCTTTAGTTATATTCCTGACATCTATACCCAAAATGCCTTTTCATATTATTTTTATTTTCAACTTACTTATTTACCTTAATAACAGCTATTAAGAGGGCCTGGTAATTTTCTGTCATGTGTAAGTTCCCCTTCCCCAGAAGTAAGATATACTGTATCAAAGGCTGTTAAATCACGTTGTTTACCCATATCTTCAGAAAAAAAATCACTTCTACTGTTGTGGTGAACAACCTGCTTCTCTATTTATAATGATCTGGCCATCTAGCAACTTCAACGTGAAATTATAGCTAATTTGCCTACAAACGTCAGGTGGTCATAATAATCTGTCCACTCAGTGTACAGTGTTATTATTTTTCCTTTTATTTTATTTTTTTCTATCACCATTTATCACCCCTATACCCTCTTCAACCTCCACCACACCCTTCTGCCCCTACAATCACCACACTGTTGTTCCTGTCCATGAGTTATTTTTCTTTTTTTTTTCTTCTTTGCTCACTCCTTCCACTCTCTGCCCAACACCCCACCCCACCTTCAACAACCACCACAAAAAAAATGCCTGCATATACAACAATGCTATTCTGTTTGGTCTTTGTCAAAGTGTAGCTCCAATACAGGTACACAAACCTCCTAACATAAACAAGGAAGAATTCTGTTCTGATGAATCGTACATCTAGTAGGAAGAAAGAAAAAATAAATTACTTTAAAAACAAGATTATAATTTCAGGTGGCAAAGTACAACTCAAAACAATAAAGTATATTAGAGGTAATTTTTTTTACAAATAACCACTGATATATACATATATACATATGTCAGAAATTATATATGCATCTTCTTATATATGTACTAGAGGCCTGGTGCACGAAATTGGTGCAAGAGTAGGCCTTCCTTCCCCCGGCTGCCAGCACTGGCTTCCCTCTGGCACCCAGGACCTGGGCTTCCCTCGCAGCCCTGGCTTCCTCCAGAAGATTGTCCAGTCTAATTAGCATATTATGCTTTTATTATTATAGATAAGTTTGTACTTTTATCCAGCTTACTGAACTTAAAGACTTAGTGGATGTACGCATAATTGGCTCTCCATATGTAATTCATACTCTCAGAGCATTCCCAAACACAGGTGATTTTTATATGCAAATAAAATATTTTAGTGAACTATGATTATTCTTTTGTATATTCATATTCTTAGAACACATTCAGATCCATGATTTAATTAAATTTTACTGAAAAACTTGGAACACATTACTGAGGGAGTAGTATTACTGTGTGATTATGTATAAATCTACTCTATTGCTGACATTTATTTTCTACCATGGACAATGGTAATTTTCTTTTGTTTTTAAAAAAAGTCAAAATTTGACTAATCCTGAAGCTTTAAAAATTGTTGTGTTTTACTTTTGGGGTGGGGATACAATGATTGTATATGGTTTAGGATGAATATATGCATATATGTAATATATTTACATATATATTTCCATTTATTAATGACTTTGCTACATATTTCATATTGACATTCAATTTTATTTTACTATGTTTAGAATATTTGTACTGATTTTTAGAGAATTCAGAAGGGAGAGAGATAAAAACATTCATGGGAGAGTGAAGCATTGATACCCTGACTCCTGCATGCCTCCCACTGGGGATCGAGCCCCCAATCTGGTCATGTGCCCTGACCAGGAATGGAACCAGCAACGTTTTGGTGCATGGAATGACACCTAACCAACTGAGCTACACTGCTAGGGCTTGACATTCTATTTTAATGAACTTCCACAAAGCCTTTTCTTAGATGAGTTAAACACTGGATTTCAATCTCATCTGCAATTATTATAATTTATTTTCCCCTTTTAAGACTTCAACACAATTTTAATAGGCATTTATGATTCTGTATTTTTATTTTGAAAGTTATTTGATGTTCTCATCTATAAAAAATTTAAGGCATATTTTTAACAGTGCATTTTAACTGAATTAAGGCTACTTCTTTCCACATGAGCTCTTGCTTGAATTATGGACTCACCAAAAGGGATGGTCATGTTCAGCATTGGAACTAAAAATAAATGAAAATTACATATACATGGAAAAATGAGCAAAAGATGCATTATGTAATAATCAACATGTATAATTCCATGCCCTTCTCAAACAAGTAGTAAATATAATAGAAATATGAGGGATAAATAAATTTCAGTCACTCAACCGACTTTATTTTTTAGTGATGCAAAATTTGAATTATTCAAGCTGAAGCTATTAAATATTCATAGAGCTTCATATTATAAAGTTATTGATTAATGTCTTTGGTAAAGAACACTATTATCTCCGATTACATCAAGGTCATCCTGAAGAACAGGACCCAGGCACAAAGTGTTATATATGGAAATATGAGAAGCTAATACATCATTCATATTTAACAGATAACATAAAGGTTAACCCCTTGGAGAATTTGAAGATAATACTCGTCTTCTTCTGACAATTCTTTATACTGGCAATTTGGAAAATGCCAGTATTTTATTACTACCTATTCTTGTACTATGACATGAATTAGTGCATACCTGCCTCACTATTCCTTTGGGCAAAAAATGAATTTGAATTATGTACAGGAGAGAGATTTTACAAAATTAAATGAGCCAAACTACTTTCCCTCTGTATACTCATTAGAATGACTCTGAGAGTAGTCACCTCTTTTGCTTTTAGAGAAAATTGGTACTTTGTTCTAATATTATACCTGTTATCTGTTAAACTTTCTATGCCCACTGAAAGAATAAAGATATTTGGGATCAATTCACATACATACTAAGGATAAGTGAAATATTTCAACTCTAACTTGATCTAGTTATGCACTCTCAATATAAATAACAACAGAAAACTTAGTTCCAATATGTTTAAATAGCTTGTCCTAAGGTTCCACAGCGCACATATTGGCTATCTTGTGAAAAATGTTAAACTCCCAGTGCTGTGATTTTTTTCATATATACAAATGAAAACAATGTCGACTTTGTAAGATTCGGTAGGAGAATGAGATAATGCACGTAAAAGCATTTGGCACATTTATCACTTTATAAATATTATCTACCCTTTTTGTGGAAGGAATAAATCTAAGATTTTGGCTTCCAGAATTTTTCTTTTTCTCTTTACACTTCACTGCCCTATCACATTTAGTCTGTAAATCTGTCAATGAGATTAGACTGTGGATAATTATGTCCCAAACCCATATGTTGTTTTCTCTGTTCAAATACAATTTTAAAATAATGGAAAGGAGCTCTGGTCACAGAATGGGGACTATTTTTTTTTTCCTTTAGCCACATTTTCACTATTAGTCACTACATTCCTATATTACTTAAAATTATGACTTAATTTTAAATATTGAACCAATGAGGTTGCTCAGTCTCCAAAACATGCAATCCTTTTCTCTCACACGCCAGAACTTCCCATTGATTATAGTTCTAAAATCCAGTGAGATTCTGACCACTCTTTGCTACTTCTTCTACTAGCATTGTTATACTAGCTGCCATTGTTTATCATCCTGGTTATTACAATGGCCTGCAAGCAGGTGCCTATGATACGGCATCAAGCACTTTTTGACGTATTTTCAAAACAGCACTTTAAAGCAAATCAGATTATGACTCTCTTTTGCATAAAACTCTCCAAGTTATTCTCATTTCAGTTATTGTAAAAGCCAGAGCGTGTACAAATGCTTACAGATTCTACATCATATGGACTTTCCAATGTTTCCTTGAACTTTTCTCCTCCTCTTGTGTCATTTCCTCATTCAGTTTCAGTGGCAACAGACTCTTTATTATTACTGAACATGGCAATATATTTGGTTTGTCCTGTATCTTCTTTATGTCTTTTGTTGGACACCGTCTTCTCCTTAAGACTCTCCATGGACATGTTATTAAAATGTTCAAACCCTGTGTGCTCTATGAACACTTGCCATGCTTGACTTTGTACCATAGCACTTACTATCACCTGACACACTGTGCATTTTACATCTTTGTTTATTACATTTTGTCTTCACTAGGATATAGTTTCATGAGGATAGATGTTTATATTGATTTTTTGGTGCTGTATCCCAAAAGCCTAGAACTCTGCCTGGCAATAAATAGTTATTTCAGAAATGAATTAGGAGTTGGTGAATTCACAGATTAGAGATATAAAATAGAATAGTGATTTAATTAAAAAAAGAGCTTTGGCCCAGCTGATGAGGCTCAGCAATTGAGCATTGACCCAAAAACCAATGAGGTTTCAACCCCGGCTGCTGTCTGGATCCCCAGTAGAGGGTGTGCAGGAGGCAGCTGATCAATTATTCACTCTCATCATTGATGTTTCTGTCCCTCTCTCTCTCCATTCCTCTCTCTCTGTAAACCAATAAAAAACACATATTTTTTTTTAAAGCATGAACTTTAGAATCTAAAATACCTTCTTAATGTATCTGCTACCATTGCTCATCCTTCTTCCAATTTTCTCCACAGAGAAGCCAAAGTCATCTTTTACCAAGAATTCAGATCATGGGAATCTCTTATATCTTTCCCATCACACGTTTATGAGTGTCATTGATCTAACCCAGCCCCAAGCTCCCTCCTGCCTGTCTCTTACCACCCTCTGCTTGATGAGCCTGCCCTGCAGCACCATCCCGTTTCCTCTGTCCTGGATGCTCCATTTGTGGGAAACACACCCCAACAGAAATTTTCTTCTCTCCAGTGCCTTCCTGAGCAACCAATCCACATTTCCGTTCAACCTGATTTGACTGTTGCAACAGTTATCACTATGTGGATATTATATAATACACATTTAACTTTTTTTTCAAGTTATTTATTGTCTAACTACAAACCTTCAGGTAGAATAAAGGTCAAGAGAATAGTTCTAGAACTAGCACAAGTCAGGAATATAGTTATTTTTATTCAATCCTCAAACAATCATTAATTGGATATTGATTTAATAATTGGTTGAGAATTGAATTAATGATTGTTTGAGGATTGAATAAAAATAACAATAAACTTGGGGTCGGTTCTTGTTATGACAATGAATGGTGCTGGGAATGCCAAGAAAACTGCTCTGACTAGTCAGCCACATTGTCCTGTTTGGGATGGAGGTGGGAGAGGGGTGTCACAGTTACTTAAACTTGTATAACAGGGAGAATGATTGGTAAAGGTTGCCATCTTGCTTAAAAGGAATGAAAAAGAAGTACGTTGTAAAATGGTCTGCAGTTTTATCATTGTAATAAAACTTCCACTTGCTTCTGACTAATGCTCAGAAATTAGGCAGAAGCCCAGTGGAAGTTTTGTCACTCCGACAGCACCAGTGACTTCTGTAGCTTGTCCTTTGCTCCTAAAAGTGCCCAAGCACCACTGTTGTCTAGGTGGCAGGACTTCCCAGCACCTCAGGGCAGGGTCCAGGGGTTGGGAGAGTAGGGTCAGAGTGTGGAAGGCAGCCTGTTGAACCCTACAGAGAAGGGGAAGGCTGGCAAAAGCCAGAGAATGAGGTTGTTCTTAGAATATGAGTCTAGTCACTAAGCATGTCTACAATAGCTTTTTTCTCTACTACAGATGAAAATTAATGTGGCTTGTTTTATGCATAAAGGTAAGAAACTATGTGGAAAATGCCAAGGAAACTCTTTACATTATTTAATAAAAAGTAAATCCATTTTGAAATCATCAGGCACATACACATATTCTCATAGCTCCAGACACATGGTATAAAAGTGAGGAGTATTATAGTTATGGAGAAATAATAACAACAAATAATAGGCCCTTCGTGCACTCAAAATATTTGGATTACATATTGTAAAATTTTTAGCTATTGTATGTAGTACAGTACATTCTAAGGGATATATATATATATATATATATATATATATATATATATATTTAGGTAAGTGCTTCAGATTTTTGCTATTAAAAAATGGACATTTATCAACTTAATCCCTTTTCAATTGCTTTTTTTCTTTTCATTTCACATGTATGAGTTTTTGATATCTTTCTGTATAAAGCAAAAAAAGATTTCCTTATTTAATTTACGTTTGAATCACATCTGAGTTAGACCTATTGGTGGATATTTATCCATAAGTCTCAATAAATCTTTTTAAAGCACAGAACTATATTGAGCCAACAAAGCAAGTATTACCATATTTCAACTGTATGGCAAACATTAACATACTGATGATGATGTGAAATATCATCCATATGGATCAATACAACCATTTTATTTAACAATTATACAACTAAAGGTGCACATGCTCTCTAAGTGAGCAATTTCACTCCTAGCTACACATCCAATTCAATATATGTATAATAACACCCATAACAGAACTTCTAATAATGGCAAAAAAAATGTTTGGGGAAAACACATAGCTTAGCCATAAAGTTTGTAACTGAAGACTGCTCACACAAAAGAAATATGTCAGCAAAAAAAAAAAAAAAAAAAGGTTTAAAATATGAAGTCCAATACCAAACAAAACTAATCCACATTTCTGTATTAAAATATAGATAATGAAATCATAAAGAATTGCAAGGAAAAGATTATTTCTGGCATCCTGAAAAAGTTAACATAATTTTAAATAGCTATTGGGAAATCCAGTTGAGGTCCAATGCCCAGTTGATAGGTCAGTTCATGACTACTACTCCATCTCTTATCTCATAAATGTTGCTCTTTCCTCGGCAAACTCTTAATATTAGGTGCAATTTTCCCAATAGTCCTCTTTACAATTATTTTTTGAGTTGTGGCATATTTACTAAGTGTGGTAAGAGAGAGAAAACAGAATCACCTTGGATCATGAGGGGAATTTAATGAACAGCGACTGTGCAGAGTTGTGGGCAGGGGTAAGGCGACAGAAAATGATGATAAGGTAGCAACGGAGAGCAAGAGAAAGAAGGCTTCCTCCACCAGGGAGGGCAAGGAGAGGAAATTATGTGAGGAAAGCCAAGTTTAAGAGGAAAGGAGTTGAGGAGGATAGCAGTAATAAAAGGGTATTTGTGGAAGAATACAGAAAATAACAAATTGGTGGCCTTGAAGTGGGAAAGATATGAATGAAATGCCTCCATCTGTCTCTCTCATTTCCTCCCACTAGCTAAACCCAACCGGAAGAGGGATGGCAAGAGAAACCGGGTGATGGAGTCCAGTCAGACAGAATGGAAAAGATGGGCACACATCTCCTGGGTCTTCACCTTTTATTCAATACACCAGTTATAAGACTTAATGTAATGTTCCACCACTAGTAAGTGTTAAATGATATTCTCAGAAGGAAGGCGGAGGTGGGTGGATGGGTGGGAAGAGATCAACCAAAGAACTTGTATGCCTATATGTATAACCCATGGACACAGACAACAATGTGGTGAAGGCCTGGGGCAGGGGCAGGGGTAGGCTAAAATGGGTCAATGGGGGTGGGGGAACATACGTAATAATTTCAACAATAAAAATTTTTTTTTAAAGTATGTATTTCATACACTGCAGCTATTTTATTTTCTAAGCCATATTTCATTTTGATTAAATTGCTTGTATTAAATAAGAGCTAGAAAATTGGTGACATATTATGAAACTTGAAAGTATCTTCTAAAATGCATTTAACCTGCAGAAAATTAATGAGGCAATAACAATAAGATGGAATAATTTGGTATTTACATAGTTGTTGAGTGGGCAGGTTCCAGACATTAAATTAGGGAAATTAGAACACTAAGTGCTATTTTTAAAACAACTTATTTTAACATGAGAAATATAAATAGTATAAATACAAAGACACTCAGATTGAATGTTTTCTTAGAAACAACAGGAGGATACGGTTGTTAATACTGTGTTCCCTGAAAATTAAATTGTTCATTGTATGCTTATCTGTTTATTGTGTTGACTTGGCAGGATACCCAGGTGTCTCACTCACATTGTTGAGGTGACTGTGTGTTGGCTGGGAGCTCAGCTAGAGTGGCAAAATGCATTTTCCCCATGTGGCCTCCTCATGCATCCTGGCCTTCACATTGCATGATAGCTGGGGTCTAAGGATGTATGTTTAAAAAGACAGAAAGTGAAAGCAGCCAGGCCCCAGACGATGGAACTGCATCATTTCCCCCATAGTCTATGGATGAACCCAGTCACAGAGTTTGCCTGTATTTAAGGGAGAGGTCTTTTCAGTGGAAGAGTGTCGAAGAATTCATGATAAACCTTAATTCATTGTACAACCCTGAAATAAAAGTGATTGCAAAACATTTTTTAAAGATTCACTGTGAGCCATTACTATTTACTGTGGGGGAGAAGAACATGAGATGGCATTGACCAGCGTGAGTAGAGAGACAATCTGGAGCAGGGAGCCATTCCCTGGCAGCAGAATGGATGGCCCTGGACCATGAGAAGATAACCAGAGAACTAGGTTACTTGTGAGAATGGAAGGAAGAGGCGCATTTGAGATGGCTTATTTGTTTTGATTTGTCTCCAGCTCCACTACTTGACCCTACATTGCTTATCAGTATGGAACAAATACAATGTTGTATAAAAGGTTAATAATGCTTGTGGGCTCTATATGGTTTCCAATGGCCTGGGTTAATTCCCAGACACACCCCCCCACCCTGTTTTGTACTAATTTGTACAAAAGACTGTATTTCTTTAAGCCTGTTTTCCCATCTGTAAGTAATATCTAACCATATTTGCATGTTATGGTAGGTTCTAGTCTCTCTCATTCCATATTTAAAATCAAACTCTCTGTAAATAAATTGACAGGCAAATGTATTTCCCCCAAAGTTTCACACTGGAAATCTCAACCTAGATCCAGGTCTTCTGATTGCTGGATTAGTTTACTGCCTATACCTTGCCTTTATTTAGATTTCTACAAAATTCATATTGTCACCTTTATTTTGCTAATCCACCTGCAAAATCTGTGGCTTAAACACATGTCTCCAGCCAACTTCTGTTAGTGATCAGTATCAAGACTCTCAAGTTAAAGCCTTGTATTTGACCTTCCCTGACATGTTCTGGCCAGCACCACTGAAATCCATTGGTAGATGCTATGCCTTTGGCAGCAATTCTGTATGTATTTGGGTATCAAGCAGCACATTCACTACTTCAAAGCAGTGTAACCTGGTTACTATGGAGCTAGAAGAGGACAGTTAGCATTAAGCCACTAGAAGATTTCAAACTGACAGCCCTATAATTCTAGGTGTGGTATATAGTCATCTTGGACAAATGGCTAAATAACATTGCATAATGGTTCTCATTTTCAACAGAAAGATTAAGTAAAGATTATTACTGTATATATTTTTTTAAGAAATATTTTATATTTAGCTTTCCTCAATTATAAAGTTAAGGATTGTTTAATATTTTTTCATATTTGGTGGATGAATAGTATATTATTAGGAGCCAAGTAATCTTGAAATAAATGAGTAAATATATTAAGCATACAAAAATGGGCCTATTAATCACATGCATTTTGTAATGCAACTAACTAAAAGTAAGATTATTTATATTTTTTCAGCCATTTCTTAATCCATATAATCTTGTATAACCAAGAAAAGATGTTGCATTGGTTATAGCTGTAGGGGGTTCGGAAACAGTCACCCCAAGATGTGCCTCTGTGGTATGCAGATTATTTGTGTTGTTTTGTTTTGTTAATCCTCACTTGAGAATGTTTTTATATTGATTTTTTAGAGAGAGTGATAGAGAGGGGGAGAGACAGAGAGAGAGAAACAGGATGTGAGAGAGACACCTCCATTGGTTGCCTCCTGCACACACCTAGGCCAGGGCCAGGGATCAAGCCTGCAACCACAGTATGTACCCTTGGCCACAATCAAACCCGGTTCCCTTCAGTTGTGGGCAGACGCTGTATCCACTGAACCAAACCAGCTAAGGGTGTATGCAGATTATATGGAGCTAAAGGCAACCGAGACCCTGTGGGTTCAAGAGAAACTTCTGCCAAACCTCACCTCCCACCCCCGCCTCTTTAACTGCCTAGAAGAATTTGAATTAAGGGATTTTCCCATCATAAGAGATTATCAGAGGTAACATTTTTGACCTATTCTGCAGTGGTTTAGCTCCCATTTGAATCCCCAAGGTGATTCTTAGCTCAGAATGTCAAATCTACCTCATTTTCCATTTCTGTCTTTGAGCTGATTATGAACAGAGTCTCCAAAAACATATTTGCTCACTCTAACAGCTGATGGCTCAATTGATGTTTCTTTCTCTTTCACCCAGACTAAGCTTTAACTAAGGAAATTTATCCTAAAGGGCTACTGGAAGTTTGAAAATGCAATTGAAGTTCAAACACTGCCTTTATAATTATTCACAGGGTTTCCCAAAAAGTGTATACACATTTTAACGGCTGATAACTCACTTAGTTTTCACTCATTTTCAGGTTTAACTGATTTGAAATAATGGGTGAAGCCAGACTAAGCTTTGAACAAAGAGAATGTATCCACCAGACTTATTTATGGGGCCACATAAAAGATAAAGTTTAAGGTACAAAACTGGAAACGGTTGACGAATAGAGGGCACACAAATACCAACGGAATGATTGTTCATGTTTGCGATACTATTGCTTCACGTTATCAGCAGTTCCTGGGCAAGAAAGGTGATCAGTTTGAAAACAGGCCCTGACCAAAATATATGATTCATTCTGGAGATTCTTTTACATTTTCAAAAAGGACTGTAAGTTAATAAACACTGACTTTATAATCATTCAAAGTGTGTATACATTTTTAGGATCACCCTATATGTGGGTATCTGACTTTCTCATGGTTTCCATGTGTATATATGTATTAAATTTGGTTCCTTTCTCTCATTAATCTGTCTCATGTGGATTTTATTGTCAGATCAGCTGAACGAACCTTGCAGGTGGAGGAAAGGTTTTTCCTTCCCTATGTGCTATGTTTTCCAGCAATCTTCCACTCAAGCGCTGTCAGGTTAGGAAATCTACTGACCTCCTGCTAGGATGCATGTATAAAAGCATGTCATCAAAGCGTGTATAAAGCTTGTCATGGAATCATCTGCCAGTACTCTCTTCTGGCCTGTCAAATGCACAAGTAGGTGATGACCTCCCATGCAATCTCACTTACCTTTCTTTAAATTGTCCTTTATTCACAATTACTTTTTGTTCAGTATTCCACTGGGTTTGTCTTTGATCCTTCTCCAGATGGAAGCATGAATGTACACTTTCAATTTCAAGGTATATACTAAAACTATCAGGAAATCAGCTATATATTGTTCAATACTTTCCTGTTTCATTTATGCAGACCCTAAATTCTCATCTCATATGCTTGTGAAATCCTATATAATGAAGAGCTAATATGCAAATGGTCATCACGCCCTCATGCTGTAACGGCTCAGACACTCAACACTGGGGAGAGAGGAATGGGGAGCAGCCAGGCACAAATGAGCCCAAGAGAGGAATGGGAACCAGCCAGGCTGTGGCCCAGGAGACGGACAAGCTGCCCACCCCGTGGAAGCAGGTGCCAGCGGCTGCTCCTGCATCTGTGCCTGTGACCTGGGAGAGGGACAAGCCGCCTGCCCCGTGGTCCCAGGCACCAGCAGCTGCGCCTGCACCTGCTGCCCAGGAGAGGGATAAGCCACCCACCCCTTGGTCCCAGGTGCCTGCTCCTGTGGCCCAAGCAACGTCGCCTGCCCACGGTCTCCTGTGGCTGCGGCCAGGCCAGGTGAAGCTGGCCCAGGGCCTGGGTGCCTGTGGTCTGCCAGAGGGAGGGAAGCCCAGGTCCCAGGTGCCTGCGACTGGCTGGAGATGGGAATCCTAGGTCCCTGGTGTGGGATGAGGCAGAGGCGGTTAGGGGCAATCAGGCCACCAGGGGAGCAGTTAGGGGTGATCAGGCAGGCGGGCAGCTGAGCCTATGAAGACTGAGGTTTGCAGGGAGGAGCAGTGAGTCTCTTAATTAGGCTGCAGAAATAGGTAGAAACAGTTTTCAGAGCTGCATTGATTATGGAAAAGAGTTTATGGTATCCTATATAATAAAGAGATGATATGCAAATTGA
>NW_005871048.1:54864912-54999786 GCF_000147115.1 Myotis lucifugus | reverse complement strand
CCAAATGCTGGGCTGGGGGACCTCAGGCCATGCCCCCACACACTGCTGGGTCAGGGGACCTCAGGCTGCGTCCCTCGCCAGGCACCGGGCCAAGGGACCTGAAGGTGCACTGGGGACCTGAGGCTGCACCCCTCACCTGGCAGGGCTTGACAGGGGCCCTGAGTCTGTGCCCCCTGCCAGATGCCCGCCCAGGAAACCTGAGGCTGCTTCCCTTGCCTGACAGGGCTTGACAGGGGTGGGGCCAGCTGGGTCTGCATCTCATCCATTGGGGGTGGGGATGGCCAGGTCGGGATCTTGTACAATTTTGAGGTGCATATGTGTGGGCAGGGACTTGACTCTGGGTCCCGTGGTGTGTCCCAGACTCTGACAAGAGGAATATTTTTATATATATTTTACTAATTTTCTTTCATCTCTGACACTTATATTATAGAGAAAGGGAAAATAGCAATATTAAAATATTTCCTCTAATTAATCCCCTTTTAATGTGCATGAATTTTGTGCACTGGGCCACTAGTAGTATGTATAAATTAGAATGGAAAACACTTGAAGGTTTTATCAAGGGAGACTGATGGTCTTATATAATATGCAGTTGATGTGATAGTACCTATAGAAATCCCAAAAGACTCCATCAAAAAACTGTTAGAACTAATAAACAAATTCAGTAAATTTGCGTAATGCAAAATCAATATGCAAAAATCTGTTGTGTTTCTATACACTAATAACAAATTAACAAAAAGAGAAATTAAGAAAACAATACCACTTACAGTATATCAAAATAATAAAATACCTAGAAATTGATTCTACTAAGGAAGTAAAGACCTGACCATTGAAAACTGTGACACTAAAAAAAGAAATTAAAGAACAGACAAAAAAATAAAATAAATTCTATTCCATGCTCATGGATTAAAATAATTAATAGAGTTAAAAGGTCTATACTATGCAAAACAATCTATAGACAAAATGTCAATGGCATTTTCACATAGAACAAATAATCTTAAACCATGTCTAAAACAGCAAAAGACCCAGTATAGCCAAAACAATTTTGAGAAAGAACAAAGCTGAATGCATTGTACTCTCCGATTTCAAACTAGATTTCAAAGCTATAATAATTAAAACATTATGGTATATGCATAAAAAACAGACACAGACACATAGATTAATGTAAAAGAATAGAGAGCCCAGAAATAAACCCACCCTTATATGGTAAACTAGTTATGACAGAGGAGCCAAAATGGGGAAAGAACAGTCTCTTCAATAAATGGTGTTGGAAAAACTAGACAACCACATGCGAAAGACTGAAATGCTACAATAGCTTACGCAATACACAAAAATAATTCAAAACAGATTGAGGTCTTGAACATATGAACTAAAACCATGTAACTCTTACAAGAAAACAGACATTAAGTTTCTTGACATAGGTCTTAGCCATGATATTTTGAAACTGACACCAAAAGCAAAATAAATAAATAAATTTTAAAAAAGTAAAAAAATAAAATAAACAAGTGGGACTTCATCAAACTAAATAACTTCTGCACAGAAAATGAAATAAAAATAAAATGAAAAGCCAACCTAACTGAATGGGAGAAAATATTTGCAAATCATATATCTGATAAGTGACAAATACCCAGAATACATGAAGAACTAATACAACTCAAAATTAAAAAATGCCAAACAAGCTGATTTAAAAATATGCAGAGGATCTAAATAGACATTTTTCCAAAGAAAATATACTGATGGCCACCGGTACATGAAATTTGTTCAACATCACCAATAATCAGGGAGCTGCAAAATAAAAGTACAATGAGATAATATCTCATACCTGTTAGAATGGCTATTTTCAAATGAATAAGAAATAACAGATTTTGACAAGGATGTGTAAAAAAGAAAAACCTTGTACACTGATGGTGGAAATATAAATTGGTGCAGCCACTATGGAAAAACATGAAGGTTCCTGAAAAAATTAAAAATAGAACTACAATATGATCCAGCAATTCCACTTCTGGGTATTTATCTGAGGAAAACAAAAGTATTAACTCTGAAAAGCTATATGCACCCATATGTTAATTGTAGTATTATTTAAAATATAGGCATGGAAACAAAGTATACATATATGGCTGAATTTATATTCAGCTATAAAAAGGAAGCTAAGTGATATAAGTCAAAAAAGACAAATACCATATGATCACTCTTATATGTGGAATCTACACTAATAAAAGACAAAGATGCAAATTGACTGTACCTTCGCTATGCCTTAAGCCACTCCCACCAGCCAATCAGAGCGACTATATGCAAATTAACCCAACCAAGATGGCGGCAGGCAGCCACAGAGCTGGAACGAGCAGAAGGCTTGGTTGCCCCAATGATGGAGGAAGCCAGCTTCCCGCCTGCCGTGGCCGGCTCTGAGTTCCACTCAAAGCAACAAAGTTTCAATTATAGAAGGTAAATAAATTCCAGACACCTGCTTTCAGCTGGCCATGGCCACGGAGCTGAAGCGAGGAGGAGGCTTCCCTCCCGCCCGCCCTGGGTGGCTCTGAGCTCCTCTCAAGGCTACAAAGTTACAATTATAGAAGGTAAATAAATCCCAGAATAAAAAAAAATGAAAAAAAGGAGAGGCTGGGAGCTTCCATTGTCGGAGGGCTTGGCCAGCCTGAAAACGGCCCTCAGCCCCTCACCCAGACTGGCCAGGCACCCCAGTGGGGACCCCCACCCTAAAGGGGGAGTGGCCCACCTGAAAACAGCCATCAGCCCAACACCCAGGCTGGCCAAACCTCCATGGGGTGAGGGTCCCCACTGAGGGGGGCTTGACCAGCCTGCAAACAACCATCGTTCCTCACCCAGGCTGGCCAGGCACCCCAGTGGGGAACCCCACCCTGAAGGGGGGTGTGACCAGCCTGCAAACACCCATCAGCCCCTCACCCAGGCTGGCCGGGCACCCCAGTGGGACCCCCACCCTGATCCAGGACACTCTTCAGGGCAAACCAGCCGGCCCCCACCCATGCACCAGGCCTCTATCCCATATAATAAAAGGGTAATATTCAAATTGACCCTAAAAGCAGAACGACTGGGAATGACTGGTCACTATGACACACACTGACCACCAGGGGGCATATGCTCAATGCAGGAGCTGTCCCCTGGTGGTCAGTGCGCTCCCACAGGGGGAGCTCTGCTCAGCCACAAGCCAGGCTGATGGCTGCCAGCACAGTGGTGGTGGTGGAGCCTCTCCCGCCTCCTCAGCAGCACTAAGGATGTCCGACTGCAACTTAGGTCTGCTCCCTGCTGGTAAGTGGACATCCCCCAAGGGCTGCTGGCTGCCAGAGGGATGTCTGACTGCCAGCTTGGGCCCGATCCCCCAGGGAGCGGGCCTAAGCCAGCAGGTGGACATCCTGCGAGGGGTCCCAGACTGCAAGAGGGCATAGGCCGGGCTGAGGGATCCCCCCGAGTGCACAAATTTTTGTGCACCGGGCCTCTAGTTATATAAATAAACAAATAAACAAACAAGCCAAGCTCATAAATACAGAGAATAGATTAAGAACAAATTGGTAGTTATCAGAGGCAAGTGGTGGGAAGCAAAACATGGGTGAATGGAGTAACAAAAAGTATATACCATATAGTTCCAGAAATATTAACTATTAAAGCAGGTAATCCAACCTATGTTATTAATGTCATTTTTTAATTTTTGATGAGATAGGAGACTTACAGGATTCTATAAGTTTCAGTTTTTTTATCTCAGGGCTATATATAAAACTGTATTAAGTAAACATATGTATAATTCTGGTATGTAAATTTCAATATATACTTCCATTAAAATGAAAAATAAAATGTGAAAAGACTGATAGGTATAGAGACAGAATTGGAAAGATACATATACACTTGGTCTTGAATTAAGATATTCTTCTTACTGTCTGTGGTTTTTAAACAAAAATTATTATCTACACTAATAAAAGACAAAGATGCTAATTGACCATACCTTTGCCCTTAGCCCCTCACCCAGGCTGGCCACAACCCTTCAGGGTGGGGGTCCCCGCTGAGGTGCCTGGCCAAATAGATTTAAAAAAAAAAACACAAAAGAAACCAGTAAGCCATTCAATCCAGACTATATATATATATATATATATATATCCAATATATATCCAAAAATGACCTAAAGTGACCTCACACACATAAATATACATACATATAGTCAATATAATTTAGAAGTTACATTTTAAAAATGAGTGCATGCAGATGCAGTTTGGCTGAAATATAGGCTGGTAACTAGTTAAATCCTTATAGTATAGCTGAACAATTTTTATATCTATATATTTTATCTAAAAAAAATCTGATATAGTTTATACTGGTTCAAAAACTATAAAAATGTGCCCAATAATCTGAGATTTCAGAATAAATCAAACTAATTCTCAGGACATTAGTTTTTTGATTAAAAATATTTTATATCTACAGGAAATGGAATTTTGCTACTAAAAGTTCAAGTGATAAATAATTTTTAATATCTGGTATCTTAGTCATTTTGACCCTTGCTGTCTCTAATAGTTTTTCATTTCCCCTGAAGGAAGCATCTTATTGTTGCTTTTTCACCCCCTCAAAATATAGTACTATATTCTTTTTTCCATATTAGTGTCTGAAGAGGTTTATGAGCTATTTTAGAAACTGCTAATGAGTACATATTTACTTCCATAGTTGTTTTTTTTTTATCAATAATGGATACATAATTATAATACTAGAGGCCCGATGCATGAAGATTCATGCAAGAATAGGCCTTCCTTCCCCTGGCTGCTGGCACCACGTTCGCTCCAGCCCAGAGCTGCCTTTCCGCCTTTGCTCCCGCCTGGAGCCGCCTTCCACCTTCGGGCACTGCCCAGAGGTCCGGAGTGGCCAGGGTTGGGGCGAAACGCCTGCATCATCTCCATGGCGATGATGCAAGCATCCCGGCCCAGCCATCGCCATCTTTGTCACATCAATTTGCATATTCCCTCCTTATTGGCTGTGGGTACCACCATCTTTGTCCCAAAGTGATGGTCCATTTGCATATTCCGTCTTTATTAGATAGGATACCTTGGTTGTGACTTTTCAAGTGACAAGTCAAAACAATATTATAATTTACTCAATAAAGTGACTTAAGCACATAACATGCCAAAGAGATAGACTCCTTTCCTCTGCCCTATTTTCTTTCTTTTTTTTTTCCCCCTTCTCAATACTCTTTTTATACAGTACACCTTGGTTCAAGAAGAGTGAGTTTTCTTTTTAGTAAATTTGGGGTTAGAAACTTCAAACTTCTCCTCTGCCTCCCTTTAGAGTAAGTCCTGATGCAGAGAAAAAGTACACTGTGCTACCAGGGTAGGCAGATGTCTGTCCTAAGTTTGATGGTAAAGGCAATTCCTTTTTTATTTTTTTTCGCTACCATTTTAGTGTCTTTTTTTAAACTTTTTTTTTATTGTCTAAAGTTTTACATATGTTTTCTTTTTCCCCACTTGACTCCTGCCCCACCCCCACAACCATTCCCACCCCAAGAAAGCCCTCACTGCCCCAGGGTCTGTGTCCATTGGTTATGCTAATATGCATGCATATAAGCCTTTGGTTGCTCTCTAACCCCCCTCCCTCCCCGCCCATTTGTCTCTGGATCTATTCTTGTTCATCAAATTATGTTGATCACTGTATCCCACATATGAGTGAGATCATGTGATATTTATCTTTCTCTGACTGGCTTATTTCACTTAGCATAATGCACTCCAGTTCCATCCATGCTGTGAGTGAAGTGAGAGATGCCCCAGTGTGACCTGCCATTGGGAATGTGTATATAATGTGGGCATTCCATGGTAGAGACCTCATTTTTGTGATGCTCCTAAACCATATTCTTCCACAACTCTTTCATAAATAAACCTGATATTTTAGCTCCTATTGACTCTCTTTTGGCTTTCCTTCAATGATTCAGAAGTGGGTGAGGGAAGAGAGCTACATTTTACTGGGTATACATTCACACCATCAGCTGCTAAATCAACTGGGAATCTTGAGAAATAGTGAGCTGAAGATGCAAATATAATGAACAGAATAGGTACCTGGCCCAGCCAAAGTAGGCTATTGAACTTTGGTGCCATGGTACTAAAACCAGAGATGGTAGGGTCTTCTTGCTTGTTTATTGGTTTGGGTTGTTTGTTGCCTTGTTTGTTTTTACCTCCACACTTTAAACTGACTGATATCCTATCCTGTATGGTTTAGTAGAGTTTGAGTGTGTGAAATTAGTCTTTGACCCTGTGGATTTTAAGCTTGGCAATAATTGTAGTGTATTGTGTCTCCATCTATGATTGGCTTTCATTTTTAACTCAGGCAGAGTAGCATGTGCCAGCATTAGCTGGTCTATAATGTCTTCAATAAATTTCCAGATTGTGTGCTTCATGGTTGTTGCAGCTTGATGTTGTACTCCCTGGGTTCAGCTTAGTTTAGTCTTGCAGACAGACTGAGATATGATTGGACCATGTTTAGCATTCATAGGCAGAAAAATACCTAATTGATTTCTCTATTTTCCCTTCTTATAAGATGTGATTAATCTGAGCCGTGATTTTGGTTAAACCAAAAAATGAAAACAAAACCAGCAACTGTATATTTTTAACCCAGGCATTTCCTCCCTCTGGTTGCTCTCTAGATGCACACACTTTGATATTTTCTCCTGTTGGGAGAGAAATGTGGCTGTTCAGTGCTGCCTTTGGCAAAATGAATCCAATATGAGGGTTCTCTATTAGGTATAGCATTGTTTCCCCAACTCTTAGCCTCCCTGGAATCTATTCTGCCAATGATAAATCTGCTAAGTTTACATTTATATCTGACTCTTACTTTTTTACATAAATAAGATTGGAAGAAAGAGAATGATTTCATGAAAAAAATATGCAATAAGAAATAAAAATGTGTGTGTGTGTGTGTGTGTGTGTGTGTATGTGTGCGTGTGTTTCCCTTTAGTAGCTTTAAATTGTTGGAGGCTTGCATTTTAAACTATTTGCAACTTTTGGCAAAGAAATGCTGATTTAAAATGATACCAATAGAAATGTGTTTAGAATTGACAGCTTGTATGTAATGCAACACTTAAAAGTTTGGTGAATAAACTTATTTAGGCTCAGTTTGCTCATGCTCTTAAATTAATGCATTTAGTACTTTACAGCTATATCATGCATCATTATGTTCCAAGTAGCACTATTTTGTAGAGCTGTTGTCAGGATTTTAGATAATGTAAAGCATTTCACATGTTTTCAGGTTATTATTTGTGTTTTATTCTTGTCATTGCTTTTTTATTGCCTTTAAAGAAAGTGAATAAGTAATAATAATATAGATAAATGAATAAATAAAAGAATAAACCTAGGCTCTTTGACACTGAACTCCCATTTTTGTTTACAAAATCTTTAAGAAAAGAAGCACAAAAGATATTCACTGAAGAGAAGGTAGCAACAATACAGGGATCTGACTGTTACCTACTGTGATTCTGTGTACACCTGAAAGCAAAAATAAGAAAAAAAATTATACATGCTCTTAGAGATTTAGCTCATTAATTTAGATTCAACTTATTTTTAAATGTAAGTATGTAATTTTCTTTTTTCTATTCAAAATGTATTATAAGAATAATAAATATAAAGTGAATAAAGAAGAATGATGTAGAAGAAAGTTAATTTTGTGTATCTAAGTGTATATGCTGGCTCATTTATTGCCCATTTGTCATAGCAAACCATATAAAACATCATCTATATAATCTATACCTGAATATATTTGAATATTTAATATATGTATATTATATTTACATTCTGAAGATAATACTTATTCTGATAGCTGTTGTGTCTTTCACAAAAGGAAGAGTATTAATTACTTGTTGGCTAACAATCCTTTTTAAGGTAGCAAATTCTTCTAGAGCTATATTATTATTTTCATATAATCTTTATCCTATATAATAAAAGCCTAATATTCTAGGTGTCTGACCATTTGTTCAACCATTGGACTGGTCACTATCATGCACACTGACCACCAGGGGGAAGACTCTCCGACCAGTAGGTTAGCTTGCTGCTGGGGTACAGCTGATTAGGACTGGGTGAGATGGGCCGGACATGCCCTGGAGCCCTTCCACCATCCCTCCCAGGCCAGCTGGCCCCATTATCCCCAATCAGGACTGAGCGACATGTCCTAATCAACCCTGATTGCCCCGATTGGGACTGAGCAATACGGGCCGGACACACCTTGGAGCCCTCCTGCAGTCCATCCCCGGCCCAATCGTGCAGCGGTGGAGTCCCTCAGCCTGGCCTGCGTGCTCTTGCACTCCAGGACCCTTCAGGGGATGTTGGAGAGCCAGTTTCAACCCTATCCCTGCAGGCCAGGCCAAGGGACCCCACCGGTGCACAAATCCGTACACCGGGCCTCTAGTATATATATATAAATACTGATATAATTTGATCTTTGTATACAGATTTATTGTATTGAACAGAATCCATTTTAAAATGTTTAGTCTAAATTTTTGTAAATATTGCATTCACCAATGTTTAGAGGTATATTATTATTATTTATGCTGTTGAAATTTAGTTTTAAAGTCTATATAGTCCTAGTACAGTTCCAGCCCAGAAACTTAAAATTTCCTTTGTGAATTATAATATTCATTATGTTACTTATCCATAATGAGAAAATAATAGTGAACTCAGACAAAGAAAGTAAAATCTTTCCAGGCATTTATCCGGCTGTAATAACAGACACATACAGCCAGCTGCAATCTTAATAGGACATATTTCTCACAGGGATGCTGCAGCTCAAAATGTTGTAGTATTCCCTATTTCCATATTTGTTTATCTTTGGGAAAGACATGCTTTCTAATTTACTGAGAATTTTTGCTATCTAAAATAATAGAATATCATGTAACACATTTATTTTTAAAACTATATCTGTAAGAATGAAACATCCCATTCTTGACTGAAGGACAAAAGTCACTTTGAAAACAAAATGCTGTCTTGATTAGAAACTCAGGATCAGAACTTAGTGTAAGTGGTTTCTGGGCTCAGAATCCCAAATCAATCTTCACACTGTAATTTCCAAGAAACCGGGATTTTGAGTTGAATTTCCAGTAGAGACCTGATGTTGTTCTCCCCTTCTATTTGAACCACAGAAAAGTACTGCTTTATTAAGTTATACTCTAAGTTCACTATTCCCTAAAATACTATAATCCATTTTTATTTGTTTGGTGAGATGTCCCATGACTGTTTTGGCAGGTCTTCTTCCTCAATGCATTGAGACAGTAAAGTTTTTCTGTAACTGATTTGTCTAAGGCAATTTATTGTCAAAATTTGAAGATAAATGTGGATGAGCCAGCGACTGTCCTATGTACTGGGGATACAAGAATGAATATGATAGATAAGCCCACTTTCCTCATAGAGATTACTTTGTACTATGGAATGCAGGCAATAATAAGGAAAATAATAATATAATTATAATAAAATGTACAGTAAGATAAACAACAGAGAATGATGGCTGAAAGGGGATGAACTTTGATAAGTTGTTTGGAGGAATGTCTCTCTGAGGAGGTGGTATTTGAAATTAATGCTAAATGGATACAAGGGCCCCATATTGATTGGGTTATCTCACAGAAGAACATTCCAGGCAAAAGTACATCAAGGACAGACACATATTATGGAATAAGGACATAGTTTGGCAAATATGGGGTAGAAAAGCTAGATTGGGGCTAAATCATATAGTTTTTGTAGAGGTAATTTTTGTTTTATTATAATTCTAAGAGAAGTTTTGAGGAGAATGGAAAGTGAACTTTAGGAAAATAAGAGTGGAAGAAAGGCCATATTGGGAGTTGTTGAGAGTTATAGACAAAGATAAAGCTGGAGGTGTGTTGAAAGAAGGAATTAAAACTATCACCAAGGTTTTATAATTGGGAGAAGGTTTGTAAAATTCCTTGAAAAATCTAAGAAAAAGAACATTTCAAAAAGGAGGACTTGAACTTTATTGGAATTTTCCTCCTATGGTAAACAACTTCAAGGACTAAGTATATTAAATAATAATTTCCAAGATTGTGATTACTGAGAGGCAGCTTATTGATTTTTTTCTCTCTCTAAAATAAATAAAAACATATTAAAAAAAACATTCAATGGAGAAAATGCAACCTCTTCAATAAACAGTGATTAGAAAATTGCATATTCACACTTAAAAGAATGAAACTACACCCCTATCTTATACCACTTGAAATGGATTAAATGTAAGACCTGAAACTATTAAACTCCTAGAAGAAAAATCTCTTTGACATGAGACTTGGCAGTGATTTTTTTCTTTAGTATGACAATAAAGCTCAAAAACAATAAAGTACAAAAAAAAGTGTGACTACATCAAAATAAAAAGCTTCTTCCAGCAAAATAAATGATCAAGAAAATGAAAAGGCAATCTATGTTATGAGAGAAAATATTTGTAAGTCACATATCTGATAAACTGCAGGGGTGGGGAACATCCGGTCGGCAGGTTGTATAAGACCCTCAAAATCATTTGGTCTGGCCCTGCCAAGGTAACCACATGCGGGACTTGAAATTCATTAAATCTAGGAGTTTTTTTTCATAGCAACATAAATTTATATTAAGTAAATTATATTAAGCAAATGATGTTATAAATATCCAATGGCCCTTGGAAGAAAAAAGGTGCCCACCCCTGTGATAAAGGGTTAATATCTAAACTATATAAGAACTCATACAACTTACTAGAAAACAACAACAACAAACACACAAACAATTTAAAAATGAGTCTTCCTTTCAGTGGCGAATAACTAGCACAACAGAAACACAAGATCTTGAGAACCCACCACAGCCAGTAAAAATTAAACCCGATTTTGTCAGACTTTCTGTCCACTTTCACCATTATTTCTCTTAAGCTGTAGAACATTCTTGGAGAAACTGGAGTTAATAAATCAAATACTTCATCTCTTTTTGTTTCACCTATACCTTCCTCTTTCCTTTAATTTATATCTTGTAAAAATAACATTGCATTTCACAGGTGTCTGAATCCTCCCTCTTCTCCTTCATTAGCAATCAGTGGTCTAACCTAATCTTCCAAAAAAAACAACAACAAAAAACAACAACAACAAAAAACCAACCAGCGCTTTCATCAGTCCTTTTTATGTCAAATATTTTGAAAACACACTATTATTTTGGGGAAAAAAATCAATATATCCTCAGAATTAACATCAAATACATTGGTTCTCAAAATTAAGGATAAAACAGAAACACCTAGAGAGCTTGTAAAAACACATTGTCAGGTATTGGCCCTCCCACCTCCAGAGTTAATTAGGAAAGGAGCCCTCTGTAAACCAGGAAACGGGCCCGCACCCAAAACTCGATTGTGTTGGCACACTGATCCTGAACTTCTAGCTCCCACATCTGTGAGATACAAATATTTGTCATCTAAGCCATCCAGTCTTTGGAAATGAGTTATACTACTCAGCTATAAATGAGAATGAAATTTGCCATTTGCAATAACATGGATAGTATTATGCTAAGTGAAATATGGGAGGTGGAGAATGACAAACACATTATGATATTACTTGCATATGGAATCTAAAAACACAAAACGAATTAGCAAACAAAACAAATAAAATCCATAAATTTGCCATAAATGCAAAGAACAGATTAGTGGTTACCAGAGGGGACAGGGTTTGGGGTAGTGCAAATGAGTGAAGGAATCCATTGTGCATTGATTGGTGGTAAATAGACTTACAGTTGCCATCACTATGTAGTGTATAGAGATATTTAATTATGTTGTACAACTGGAATATGTATATACATAAGATTGAATACCAATTTTACCACGATTAAAAATAAACAAAAAACATGACATGAATGCAGGTGTGCTCACTGATACTGGTGTGTTTTTGCTTCTAGGTGTTCTCATAAAACAGCACTAAAATCATACAAACACACATACATACATACATTTATGTATAAATTTTATGTTCATAAATATAAACATACACAAATATATAAACCCATATGTGTAGATTTATTCCTAAATCTATACTTATAATTATGAATTTATATAGTTACCTACAATTTCAATTCAGATCTACACGGGTAGGTATTCTAGTTGGTTCTCTTTCTTCCTGCTTCATTTGTGATAAAAGACAACCAATACAATTACTCTAATGTTTTCAGTCTGAAATTCACAAAAATATTTTAGAAATGCTAACTGATACTACTGTGTATTATTTTTATTTATATATTTAAATTTGATAGTTCAAAGAACAGTTCATCCCTGTAACCTACAATCCTATCAATATATATATATAGAGAGAGAGAGAGAGAGAGAGAGAACATTTCTCTTATGTCAGAAAGTTTCCTTGTGATCCTTTTCTCAATTTCCTCATCTGGAGGCAATAACATTTCCATAGTGTTTTTCTGCATGAATCATTATTTTTGTCCTACACACACACACACACACACCTTCATTTGTATGGATTTTGTCCTGCGTCTTATAGTCTGTATAGCATATTGAGATTCATACATGCTTTTGAGTAAGAATCACTCACTATTTTTTTAATCACTTGCATTTCCCTCTTTTCTTTCTTCTTGTGAATTAACCAAGCATTTTTCAATTTATTTTCCTATTAGGATTATAGCCCTACCTTCTTATCAGGTTTTATTGCCTTGAATTTATATATGATTATTTAATTTTCAGTCTACCAAGTGTTAATAATTTATTGCTTACATAAAATATAAGAATCCTGCACTGTTGTAGATATATTACATAATATACATATAATACTTACCTTACGCACAAGTCTTATGAGCTCTCCTGAATCTTTCATGAGAAGTATGGTGAATGTTAGTATATTAAATAAAACAACTGATATTTTGTTGCTGATGTAATTATTAACTTTAAAATATTATCAATATTGAATATGGATACCTTAATAAAACAAAAGTAGCTTGTAATCTTTAAATGTTTTGGCACAATATATACTAAAAACAAAAGTCTGTTGCTCCAGGCAAAATTTCACCTTCATCAAGGACATTCACCCGCTTTTGCTTACTTTGTGAAAAGTATGGTTTTGTGAATGGTGCTGTAGAAAGTCAATTAATCTGATGTGAGTTTTTTGAAAGCAAAGGAACCTTGAAAAATTTTAAAGCAGAGAAATTAACAAAGATTCTAAATCAGGAATAAGCTCTTTGTTCTGCTTCTATTTAGATAAGTTTAAAGTATTATTCATTTCAGGAGTTATTTTTAAATATGCTCCAAAAATACATTTCAGAAAAACTTAAGGTAATATGTTCTATATTTATCTTTTTCTCCCTTTTATCTTCATTTAAGTTTTTAAAACTGTCATCCCTGAAATGTGTTTTAGCTTGTGGATGAAAAGGGGCCACATGCTAACTTGACAGACTCAGGGGAGGCCTGTGTGGTGGCCTTACAAACTCAGAGACCTAAAGTAACCACAATGGATGGTTTGAAATTAAAACTTGTTAACTAAAAGCAGTTCATGGCATGTAATCATGTCCTAGGCTAGAATCTTCTCTGACACACGTCAATCTTTACCTTAATTAATCCTGTCTATTGTGTTTTTGCATCTGTGATAACATACCTTTGGAATGTCAAAGTAATTTCCTTTTCCTGGACCCCTCAATACACAGGTACTACAATAGAGCAGAGACCACACATCCCAATATTGTTAATGAGTTACTTGTTGACTGTTAACTACCCTGCACCCACCTATGTAAAAGATGTATATGTCTATCATTTTACTTTTCTGTTGTTAATCCTCACCCAAGGATATTTTTCCATTGATTTTTAGAGAGTGGAAGGCTGGGAAGAGTGGGAGAGTGGAGAGAGTGGAAAGACAGACAGACAGAGAGAAACATCAATGTGAGAGAGACACATTGACAGGTTGCCTCCTGCACTTGCCTGACCAGGGCCAGGAATCAAGCTTGCAACTGAGGTATGTGCCCTTGACTGGAAACAAACCTGGGACACTTCAGTCCACAGGCCAACACTCTACCCACTATGCCAAACTGGGTAGGGCTATCATTTTACTTTTTATCTAATCCCAGAGATTTTTTCACTTTGCTCTCTCCTGCCTCCCTAATCTATCACCAGTGGATTTCAAGTAACCCACTCAAGACTTCTCTTTTGATTGTAATCTATAAAATAAGGAGTAAAACTGGCATTCTCGGGAGCATTATCTCAATTTGCTGAGATTTTGCTTCCCAGAAATTGTCAACAGTTTGGCTCAAATAAACTCACAAAAATTATTTACAGGTTTGCATCTTCTTATGTTGACAAGCTAATAATCTAACCATACACATTCCAGTATTTTGTCCAGTTATATAGTAAAATGAGCAGTTTTTTCAAAATGAGATAATTAATTCATTTCTCACACAATGAAACCTGGAATTATATTTTCTTGCCAAAAGTCCAAATTCTACAGCAGTCCTTGGTCCTAACATGGATTTTGGAGCAAAATCTCTGTGCTGTAAGAACTTCAAAGTGGAGGAATAGGGGTCTAAGACATCCTTGTTCCATTTCCTGTAAATTTCTTTAAGCTGTAAGGGAATGGTCTGTAGAAATTACAGTGTGTGTGATCATCAATATCTAAAGTTACTATCTCTCATTTTAAGATTAACCTAGAGGCCTGGTGCATGAAATTCATGCACTGGAATAGGAGGGTCCCTCAGCCCGGTCCGTGCCCTCTCACATTCTGGGATCCCTCGGGGGATGTCCACCTGTCGGCTTAGGCCCTATCCCCCTGAGGGTTGGGCCTAAGCTGGCAGTCGCACATCCCTCTCACAGTCCTGGATCCCTCACTCCTACTGCCTGCCTGCTCACTCCTTACCACTCAGCTTTCTACTCCTTAGCACTGTTGCAGAGGCAGGAGAGGCTCCCTCTGCTGCCACTGCACTCTCCAGCCATGAGCCTGGCTTCTGGCTGAATGGCTGCTCTCCCTGTGGGAGCGTACTGATCACCAGGGGGCAGGTCCTGCATTAAGCATCTGCCCCTGGTGGTCAGTGCACATCATAGCAACCAGTCGTTCTGGTCATTCCAGTCGTTCCACCTTAAGGGTCGCTTAGGCTTTTATTATACAGATAATCCTTCATGACTTTCTGGAAAGACCCTATTCAAATTTAACTTGCTCTTATGCTGATTTTATTATCTTTACTCACTACACTCATAATTATGTACTCATGTTTTTTGTGTTTGTTTTGCTTTGTTTTTATTTTTTTTCTTTATTGATAAAGGTATTACATATGTGTTCTTATCCTCCCAATGCCCCCCCACCCCCACCCCCTGCTCATGCCCTCACCCCTCTGGTGTCTGTGTCCATTGGTTATGCTTATAATTATGTACTCATTTTAAAAGGGACATTTTCTACTCTATTACTAATATTTTTAAACTGTGAAGGAAGATACATTACTAATGCTGAGCCTCTGACTTTTGCTCACTCCACTAATGAGGTGCATTTTCTTCTCTGATTGCTAAATTTAGGCAGAATAACGAGGCTGTGTGTGGGTGGGAGTATTATCTCTAGTTTTCTACTCTCTCCCTGTACGGATATTCTATATTCACATTCTTTGCCTCACGTGATTTGTTTTATATAGCCCGCCATCCCCCCTGATTTGTGTATGTCCACATGACTTGCTTTGGGGAAGAAAATAGGGGCAGAAAAGCAGGCCAGTTTTTGAGCCAAGGCTTTAAGAGGTGTTGTTCGTTTCCATTCTGTGCTTCACGGATCTGTCATAAGAAAGGCATGCTCAGCGAGGTGCTGGCACAAAGCACATGTGAAGCCCTTCAGCAGACCTGGAATCCACTGTGGCCTGAAGCCAAGCCCAGATGGCCAGTAGCTTGAGGCAGAGCCACCCTACTGACACACAGATCTTTGAAAGAAAAATAAAGCTGTGTTGTTGGAAACTACTGAGTTTGGGGGTGGTTCATGACAAAGCATGGTTGTAGGATTGGTGAAACAATACAATAAGACCAGTGCTATTTCTACATGGGATTTTCAGCTCTTCTCTGCACTGCATCCCATCCTGCAAAGGACTGTCCCTCACTGGGAGGCTGAGAGTGCCAAACGCTGAAGTTCATTGGCTCTCAGGTTAAGTCAAATCCTCCAGCTTATGTTCTAATAAGAATAAAACAAAAGTCTTCTATATTTATTCTTTAAGTAAATGAGGGGGGGTGCTATATGTTGGAAACTCGTTGGAAGCCCCAGCAAAATGTGCATAATTATGAAAACTCTGTTTCTCATAGACATATCAAATGATCTCAGAGGGATTTTTGTTTGTTTGTTTTACAATAAGAAAGTGTCCTTCTTTGCATTTGTGGCTGGGAAACATATTCAAATGATTGAAATGCAGCAAGAAAAAAAAGCAAACATTAGAATATGTTTGTTCCTCAGCACTTAGTGAGTTTCATAGGAATCCATTTACAGGCTAGCTCATCATTTGTTTAGCTCTATAAATTTGTTAGCATAGATTTCTTCTCTCTAAATAGTTGATTCATGCATTTAAGAACCAAGAACAATATATTTTTAAATATCCTTTGTCCGTGGCAGCATTGAAGAATTAGGCTTTAATTTTTGCTAACAACTCAGTAATTCACGTCTGCTCCACTGTCAAATATGTGAATCACTACCAAACATAACCTAAAATGTTGGCTATTCAGCTACCATCTGAAGAAATCCAAGGGCACAATGACAATGAAGGTGGTTCATTCTCCTTTGTAGAAATCTAAAATCACCTAGATCAGTGGTCGGCAAACTGCGGCCCCTTGAGTGGCTCTTCCACAAAATACCACGTGTGGGCGCGCATGTAGTGCGATTGAAACTTCGTGGCCACACTCGAGGGGCCAAAGAGCCGCATGTGACTCGCGAGCCACAGTTTGCTGACCACTGACCTAGATAATTGTTAAGTAAGGTTTTTTTGTAACACTACATCCAACATTCATAGTATACACAATCTTTGCAAGAGTACATAGACTGTATACCAAAACAGATAATATACTTTATATAACAAACCATAGAACAAGTCTTTTTCTTTGTAAATATGTTTTTTATCAATTTCAGAGAGAGGAAGGGAGAGGGAGAGAGAGATAGAAACATCAATGATGGGAGAGATCATTGATTGGCTGCCTCCTGCATGCCCCCCACTGGGGATCTGCCTGCAACCCTGGCATGTGTCCTGATCAGGAACTGAAGTGTGGCCTCCTGGTTCACAGGTCGATGCTCAACCACTGAGCCACACCAGTCAGATTTTGTTTTGTTTTGTTTTCTTTAGTTTTTGTTTTCTTTTTTCATAAAACAAGTCTTACCAAATTCCCATGGTTTTAAATCATACGTGGTATATACGCTTTGACCATAATAGAATTATCCTGGAAACTAAAGATATAACTAGAAAATTCACAAATGTGTGAAATTAAGCAATACAAAATTTAAAAATAAATTGCAATGGAAATTATAATATATTTTGGAATGAGAGATAATGAAAAGGGCTATCATTTTTTGGGGGGGGAGGAGGATTACAGCTACAGCAGGTTTAGAGGAAACTAAATAAAATATTAAAAAGAAAAAAATGTAAAACAAATCCTCCAGCTTATATTATGGGCTCTTGAGATTATAGTTGCAAAGCACACCTATATAAGAACAAGAAAATATACATTTCCTAAAGAAAATAATGTGTATAGAAAAATGATAGAAATGGGGCAAATATTAAAGACCTCCAAACTATGACTTGTTGCCTCTCTGATTGTTTTAAGTTCTCTTCCAAATATACCCATTCTCTCTCAGTCTTTGATATCTCCAAGAACCAATGAACACACAAGTATAGCATTATGCTTCCTAGATTGGTAAGGATGGATTTCTTGAGAATTTCCCTAAAGATAGGAAATCTCAGTTTCACTTCCTAATTCGGGTGAGTTTGCTGAAACCCATAAATCTGCTTGATTAATGCACAGTTAATAATTTAAGGACAGTTAATGTACTTAGAATATCATAGAAAAGTAAGCCAGTACTTTAGCCACTTAGCTACCTCATCAATATTTAGTGCTATGGACTGAATCATGCCCCACACCCACCCCCACCAATGTGACTATATTTGGAGATGGCGTTTACAAGGAGCTAATTAAGGTTAAAAGATGTCCTAAGAGTGGGGTCGTGATATGATAGAATTATTGTTCTTACCAGAAAAGACAATAGAAAGCTTGTCCTCCCCACCCTTCTCCCTCTCTTTCTCTTCTCTCTACCTTGTGAAGACACAGCCAGAAGATGGACATCTGCAAACCAGGAAGCTGGCTCTTCCCTGAAATAGAGCCCTGACAGATATTAATTTTCATTCCTATGAGAAAACACATTTCTGTTGGTTAAGCCACCTATTCTGCAGTATTTTGTTATGGCAGTGGAGCCAACTATGATACTTAAGCGTACCCAGAAATGCATTTGGGAACAATTTTAAATTCATGGTTACTTCAGTGACAGTAAGCTAAAAAAAACTTCAATGAGAGAAAGAGAGAGAGGATACATAGTTACAGAAATTAAGGTAAATATCCTTCCCACTTTCCTATGTAGATTATGTAGATGTCCATCATGGCCTGCCAAAATATCTGTCACTATGCAATGTAAGCTGAGGAAGACTACTGTGTACTCTGGAAACTCATATAAATAAAAGCGAAGAGCAGGTAGAGTAGACTCTCAGAGGATGTTTAAACTGAGGCGTAAAGAGTAGGATTCTTTTATGCAAGTGTTCAAAGCGATGGGAAAGTCTGTCACGCGCACAGTGAAAATCATGTGTGAAGGTCTAATGAGGAAGGAGGCATATTTATCCTGAATAATTAAGGGAAGGGCAACAATACTAGAGCAAAAGAAGTTGGAGTTGATAGGGATTACATATTATTTCATGCCATAGATTGTGGTGTAGCAGAATTTTTGGAATTGGAACCTGGATTCTTTGTCTGCCAGAGTCAAAAAATGAATCCACGGACAGAGGGTAGTATAGCAAAGGTGGAGATTTATTGAAGAACAAGTACAGACTCCCACGTGGGGAGAGGGAAAGAGCTCCACAGAATGGACTCCCACATGGGGAGGAGGAAAGGGTCCCACTGAGTTCTTTTTCCCTTCGGCTTATAAGGGCTGCAGATCTTGTGTCTTGATATCCCCTTTGATTGGTCACTATTCCCTTAGATTGGTTACTATAGTAACTCCTGAGCTCAAAGGTTGAACCACACATGGGACATGTGAGGTTCCCCCCCCCCTTCCTTATTGTTTTCCTATTCCCTTTAGGCTTTCTTCTTCTCCTTCTGGATGAAGGGCTTCCTTCCCTTTATTTTGTAAATATAGACCTTTTGCTGTTCCAAGCTCCCTCATTCTATGGAAATGTACCTGTTGCAGCTTTTCAGCTTCTCTATTCTATGGAAATATACCTTCTGCTGCTCTGCAGCCCTATGCTTTTTCCATGGTCCCCCTGATTTCTAAAATTTCCTAAAACCTGTCTATTTCACCTCTAAAAATTCCTGTTTCAGTGGGTTTTATGCCAATATCAATGCTAAAACAAAAGGTCATTGTGTGCATAGAGCAGTGTAATGCCCATCTTCCAGGCTCTATGATTTTCTCTATCTGACCCCAGAGCTGGCACAGCCTGGAGAAGGCAGTGTTACAAACATGGCCAGAAGTAAGTGTAACTGGGCTGATATAGTAAAAAAAACAACAAACAAACAAACAGACAAACAGCAAACCAATTTATCAAGCACTAGGAACTGGGAGGTTGGAATCAGAAGCCAAAGGATTTAAAAGAGAGAGATATAAATGAGGAGAAGGAAAGTCCTGCTGATGGGAGGAAGTATAAATGTCACTAGACTGGAAATCCCAATAAAGAAGAGCAGGGCCAATGGACTATAGAAGGTGGAGGAATGGCAAATGATCCTAAACTTCGTTTCCAGACTAGTTTTAAAATTTTGAAGTTGCTATAAAAATATGCATTGTGATTTTTATTAAATTTTATTAAATATGTGCATCCGCAAGGGAAAATGATATATTTACAGTGTTGGACATTCTCAATCAAGAGCATGTTAAATGTCTGAGTTCATGCAAACCCTATTTTTATGTCGCTTTGTAGTGTTTGGTTTTTGTTTGCAATACAAATTGCGTGCAAAATTCTCAGGCCACTCAGTGTTCACTCTGATGTCTCTAGAAAATTAAAAGTTTAAGTCACCAAATTAATGACCATTTCCTTGACTATTGAGCAAAACTCAATGACAGGGACTTGGTGGCCTGTCAGGGAAAATGCTTTCCACTGTTTGTAGGGATCTTGTGTCTATTTGAACATATAATTAAATCTTTTGCAGGCTTATGCTGACATATTTATGTTGACAATTTGAGAAGTCAGTACCATCCATTATTATGTGTACATTATTGATTCTTTTGAATTTTAGTTTTCAATTCCACATCATGAATTAAAAAAAACCAAACAACTTTATTTTAATAGAAAAGTTGTCTTCTCTATTTCCTTTTGGCCAGCTATTGTGAGGCTAAGAAATATATAGTCAAAATAAACTAAATATTACACAATTTAAATTATTATGAAATGTAATAGATTATCACAAATAGCTATTAATATTTATAATATATATTACTATTTTGTATATATATGTATATATATATATATATATACATATACATATATATATATATATATATACACACACACACATACTAAATTTTGATTTAAATATATGTGGGTTTGAATATGTATATGTTTAAATTTTAGCACATCCCTTATTTACTATGTCATCTTGAACAACTACTCATGTAAGTCATTATTTCCTTATATATAAATTGCATACAGTAATATAGGCCTCAGAGAATAGTTGCACATATTTATTTGTCAGTTATTAGTATAAACTGATTATTCTATATAATAAAGAGGTAATATGCAAATTAACCCTCATATCCTCACAAAGATGGCTGCCTACGACCAGGCTGGCAGTGGGGTTAGTGATGGATGACCAAACGACTGAACAGCAGGCTGTGTGGGGCGACCAGGCCAGCAGAGGGGTTAGTGAGGAACGACCAAACAACTGAACAAGCAGGATGTGTGGGGTGACCAGGCTGGCAGGGGGGAGCAGTTAGGGGCAACCAGGCTGGCAGAGCGGGGCAGATGAGAGTGACCAGGCCTGCAGGGGCGGGCGGTAAGGGGTGACCAGGCCAGCAGGGGGTGGGGGGTGGCAGTTAGGAGTGACCGGGTTGGCAGGGAAGGGGTAGTTAGGAGTGACCTTGCCAGCAGCAGGGACAATTAGGGGCTATCAGGCCAACACGCGTAGGCAGTGAGGGGCGGTCAGGCCGGCAGGCAGGGGGGTAGTTAGGGGCGACTAGGCAGGCAGGCAGGTGAGCGATTAGGAGCCAACAGTCCAGGACTGTGAGAGGGATGTCCAACTGTTGGTTTAGGCCCATCCATGGGGGCCTAAACCGGCAGCTGGACATCCCCCATAGGATCCCGGATTGGAGAGGGTGCAGGCTGGGCTGAGGGGAACCCCCATCCCTGTGCACAAATTTCATGCACCAGGCCTCTAGTTACTGATATAAAACTTCTTGGACACTATATTCTACAAGAAACATTGATATGTAACATCTTTATAAATGTTACATGATTGTACTGAGAAGTTTGAAGATAAAATATATTATACACCTGAGATTGCATTTTTATGTAACAAAGTGCATTTCTTATATGAATAATTGTTTTCCATATTAAACTGAGAACTTCAAAGTGTGCCTAAGGAAAACCACACTATGAGCACAATGATGGGTTTCTTGAAGTGTTATTGTTCCTCATCAGAAGCAGATAAAAAGTGATCCAAGGAGATAAAAGAAATAAACTAATCAGTTTAATAGAACAAAAAAATGGTACTTTGTTAGATAGTAATGTATCAGAAAATGGATGTGAAATGATACAGAATCTACGTGTGTATAAAGAAAGGAAAAAAAGTAGAAGTGCCATAATGGAAGAGAGGATTAACCAAAAGGTAGTTCAGAAAGCATGTTTCTATGTCATTTTCCTATTTTCCTTTCCTCTTTTAGAAGTAATGCCTCTCTCTGCTCTTGTGGTGATAATCCAAATTAATTTCCATCCATGAACATATTTATTATGTATTCTTTAGAAGGGAATCAGTTCCACATATGAAGAAGAGATGAGATATTAGGAGGGGAAAATACAATAAGATGCAAGAGAGAGCTAAGTAGAAATTAATGAAACAAGATTGGATAAAGAGAAATGAAGAAACCACATGATTGTATTATGTTAAACAGATAATATTGCTGAGGGGGAGGGGACACACAAAAATAACAAAACCATCTCAGCCAAAATTTACATAAAGTACCACTTTATGTGAAATGTTTTACAGCCAGTACAAGTTTATGAAATTCTGAGATTGTTCAGAAGAATGGAAGTAATATATCTGTTAATCACTAACAATCTCTCTGTATATGTATTTTTATGAATATTTAAAAAATCAAATTCACCCATTTGAAACATAAATAGCTCTCATTTTCTTCCATTTACTTAATAAAACTGACAAAGAAATATACTAATAGAGAAAAATAATGATACTATGTAAAGTGTGTTCATTGAATGACCCAGTCATGCACATAATTAAATTCCCTTCTGTGCACCCTTGTGTTTTCCTGGAGATAATAACTATTTCAGTGCTTCCATTGCTTTGTTCTCTGTAACTATTTTTATGTTTTTCCCAAACTATCGAATAGATCTATTCTACTCCTGGAACTAGGCTTTTTCCTAGCCCCAATTTTTCTTGTAGATGTTTCTTGTATTCCTGTTTGGATGGGCTGCTCTCTAGTCTTGCTGCACATCTTCTTCCTTGGACTCTCATTCATCTTCAACCTAGGACTTCCTCCACTATGATCCATCCTTTGTTTCTTGACCTTCATGCTTTCCTGTTTTTGATTAATTTTGCTGGAGCCCATCCATTGGTAATTACGTTGGGTCTCAGTGTTGAATATTTCTTGAATTATGTATCAAATTGACTTGGGAACGGCCAGGACGCCCCTAAGCAGTCTCTTTGGGTGGTAGAACCCTGACCAGCTGAAACAATTATTATTCTTTCATTACACTTCTATTTTCTAAACATGTATTCAAATATATCATCTACCATTTTCTTCTCTTTCAAAGAGCTGGAGGACTGGAGTTGAGTATTTCCCCTCTGCCAGGTAGGTTACATCAATTCAAAATAGTTGGGCTCTGATGAAACAGTTCCCCTTGAGGACAGGCCTTGTTAAGGAGAACAGAGATACATGAGTATATTTCAAAAAAGTGCTTTTCCCAACCCTCTCTCTTCCAGAAGTAGAAGAGGATGTTTCTCTAATTCTCACAGTGAGAGTCTGGTGGGGCTCCTGGAAGTAAACTCATGGCAGACTGGGGCCATATGGATATTTTAATTCTCAAGGTAGCACACACTGAACCTCCAGCAATGTTTCAATTATAGTTTGTGTTCCTACTTTGACCAGTGATGGGCTTCAGTTCCACTTCTGGGCGTATCCTTCCAATAAAAATGTGATACTCTGTATTCACCCATCTCTCCAGTTTCAGGGGCCGTAGTTTGCCTTATGGCTTCAATTCTCTGTTAACTCTGAAAAGAGTTATTGATTTTCAGTTTATTCATCTTTTTTTTTCTTATAAGAAAGGGAGTGACAACTTACAAGCTCCTTACAATTTGAACTGGAAATCAGAAGTACAGGCAACATAATAAACAAAAATCCTGTTAGTATCCCTGTCAGAGTGTCAATTCACCTTGTGGATTTGTCAATCACAGTTATTTACTATGTCACTTTTTAACATTTTCAGTGCAAAAATGCATGTTTCATTTTACTCTTTCCCCAAAAGTTATATCTTTAGATGATTTGTCACACTTGCTGACTTTTCACTAAAGTATTCTAAATCATTGTATTTAGGGGTTTTGTCCAGAATGATTCTCTCACTGGTAGTGGTATTCGTTAATTCACTTGGGAATTTGTTTCTAGTCCCTGCTATGTGTAAGGAATCATACTAGGTACTAAGTCCAACACAAAGAGAAGATGTGATTTCTATTATCAACATCGTAACGGTCTACTGATAAGATTGCCAAAATACAAATCGAATGCTCAAAGTGATAAAATGGCAGTGTATTAGCTTCCTGTAGTTGCTAAAAAAATTATTACAGACTAGGTGACTTAAATCTATAGAAATTTATTATCTCACAGTTATAGAGACCAAAAGTCCTAAATCAAGGTGTTGGCAGGGCTGCTGCACTCCCTCCAAAAGCTGTAGCAGAGGGTCTGTTTCTGCCACATCCACCTTTGGTGACTCCAAGTGTTCCCTGGTTTGTGGATGCACTGCCCCAATCTCTCTGGGTCCTCAGCCTACTCAACTCTTGTCTGCTTGTGTCTCTCCACTTCTGTCTGCCTGAAAACAGTTTCTCTGTCATCAAGATAAACATGATTGCATTTAGGACGCACCTGGATAATCCAGGGTGAGTTTTTCCTTTTGAATGTAAACTTAATCACCTATTTTGCTGCACAAGATCATATTACAAGGTTCTGGATATTAGGGTATAGACATATTTTTGGGGGCCATGATTTAATTCATTATGGCCAATAAAAGACACCAAAAGCTATAGGGATAAAGTAAGAAGTCAGGGAACCCCCTGCTCTTGAGATAGATGTACTTAACCTGGCAGAGAGAAGTGTTTTAAGGATTTCATTAAAAGACAAAATCCATGCTGAGTTATTTGATTACTATAGTGTCTACCAAAATGCTAAACATGAGCATATATTATGTTATTTCAGCATCACAAAAACTTAGTCAGCATAAGATTATCTCAAATGACTTATAGCTGAGTTCAAACTAATAAACATACAAAATACATTTCAAGGAGGTTATAGGGTTATTCTAATCTTCCCAGACATAATGCTCATAAGTGATAAAATCAGGTTTTTTCACCCACATTTTTCTGACTCAAAACTCGTAAGCTTTAAAGAAAAAAGAATACAATAATAATAGTAATATAAAGATAATTAGTGTTAACCAGAAAAATGTGATAGTTTCTTTTATCTTCAGAGTAAGATATTCTCTTAATAAGTTTGTTTTCTTTTAACTCAGGACAGCGCTATTTGGAATCTTTTACCAGCTCCGCAGTTGTCATTAGAGCTGCTACTGTGCTGAACTGGTGAGCCAGTAAAAGCAAGAAACTTTCTGCCTTTTGCCTTTGGGGCTAGCTGTCAAAGCAATCCCCACGCATCCATTGAGAACGAAAATGGAACCGCTGAGCCAGGAGTAACAGCAGCTGAGCTGCTGAAACGAGAGGTTGTGCTCACAGGCCTCAGTAGCGTCATCATCTCTCCCTATTTATTGATATATTCTCACCGAGGATGAGAAGAGAAACAACTTTTTGAGGCAGGCTTGCCATCGATCAGTTCCAGAACACTTGGAGGTAAGGGAAGCTTGGCTTGTACAGGAAGGGCAAAGAATTTACATTTCATAAAGCGGAGCCTCCTGCAGGCTGCTCTTCCTTCAAGCATAAATGAAGATTAAACTGGCGAAGAGCTTTAGTGGCACAAATCTGATAGATCCTTGTTTTTGAAAAATAAATCATACAATAAACTAATAAGAAGAAGACAAGAGACTTGAAAACTCAAAAGGAACTGGGCTGTTTATCTCCAGTGATAACATTGTTTGATAAATTATTTGGGGCTTTTGAGTAAGCTTTAGGCTTTGAGAGATCAGCCATAATCCTGACAGACTGACCCTTTCTAATTTGTAGTTTTGTTTGCTTGTTCTTCATTTTAGAATGGCATCAGTACTTCTAAAGGCATCAGTTGATAAGAAAAAAATTATTAAAGTAAAACTTGCTCTAAATGTTGTACACTTATTAAAAACTAAAGGCTCCATGCACAAAATTTGTGCAAGAGTAGGTCTTCCTTCCCCCAGCTGCCAGCACCAGCTTCCCTCTGGCACCCTGGACCCAGGTCTCCCTCCGGCCACTGGCAGGGACCCGTACCCAGGACCCAGGTCTCCCTCGAAACCCCGGCTTCATCCAGAAGGTTGTCTGGAAGGACATCCGGAAGGATGTCTGGTCTAATTAGCATATTACACTTTTATTATTATAGATAAAGAGTTTAATCCATCGCCCAACAGTTATCAAAAATGGTCATTTTTTTTACATCATCGTTTATCCTCATGTCACAGCCTTAGCATCTGGAATACAATCACTTCCTAATAAAAAAGAGATGGTGAGTCTAAAGACATTGCATTTACAGAATCTCCAATTTTAAACTCCAGGTCCTCTATGCATTACTGGCCTCTTCTCTTCCCCACATTATCAGCCTAAGCAGAGGCATAGCTTCCTAAAGGAGATGTATTTTCTTTTGGTCACCCCTGCTCACAGCTGATTCTCATTAGGGAAAACAAACCTCGCTTTAAAAGAGACGGTAGGAGCTAAGGAAGAGATCAATGTAAATTAGTTCAAAAAGTGAGACTGCAGTCGTTATCTGGTAGAGAGGCAGGAAGCCGTATAAATAGAGACATCAATTTGAAAGAAAAGGCCCAGGGCCTGTTTTGTTCAAAGCTAAGCCTTTAAGTGAGTTTTTGCCTCTCATGCTTTCTTCTCTCTCACACAGATGTTTACCTGTCTATGAATGAGCATTGTGCATCCTTTTTGAAGTTTATTTCCATGCAACATCTGTGAGGATTTTGGCTTGAGGTCTTACTTCAAAGCTTTTGCACCTAATGATAGCACACACAGATAATTCAACAGTAACAGCAGACCCTCCCAGAAAGGCATTTCCATGAGACACAATTTTTGATGTTTAATAGCAGCATAAATTTTCAAAAGGCAAACAAGGTATGTTAGGTGCACATTAGGAAAGAATTAACTTTCCTGGGCCAAAGAAACAATGCCAAATAGGAAGACAAGAGATTGTAATAGTATCTCTTCAGCTAATCTCAATGTTTTTTAGAGTTCCAAAAAGTAACAGAGCTGCCCAGCCAGCATGGGTCAGTGGTTAAGCATCGACCTATGAACAGAGAGGTCACAGTTTGATTCCCAGTCAGGGCACATGCTCTGGTTGTGGGCTCAATTCCCAGTGTGGCAGCTGGAGCCATGCAGGAGGCAGCTGATCAATGATTCTCATCATTGATGTTTCTCTCTCTCTCTCTCTCCCTTCCTCTCTGAAGTCAATAAAAATATATTTTTTGAAAAAAGTAACAGAGCTTTTAGTACTCTTTGGTGATTGCCTTGATCCTAGAAGGACAGATAAGTGCCTGGAACTAGCTTACAAATTGACTACCACTTATTATGTGTTTTCTATGCATCTAAGATTTGTTCTAATAATCTGTGAATTCTGTCATACGTAACCTTCACGATAATCTGGGAATAAAGTCCTAGATTTACCTATTGTGTAGATGTAGAAGCTAATATTTTAAGAAGTCGTGTGACTTTTCCAAGATGACATATCTAATAATGGACAAAACCAAAATTAAATCCTGCAGACTGACTCAAGTATTGGAGTGACTGTGCTACATTGCTCTAAGAATATTCCTGGAGTATTAGATACTTTTACTTGTCTTAAGTATAGCTGCTTTCAATATTTTTAAGAAGCATCCTATATAATAAAAGCCCAATATGCAAATTGTCCCCTACACAGAGAATTCTGCCGGGAGTTTGACTGCTTGCTATAATGTGTGCTGACCACCAGGGGACGGCACAGAACATGGCGGGCACTGGCAATGTGGCACTGGTAGGAGGCAGCAGTGGGGGTGCTGCAGGCCCCAGTGGGTCCTGACAAGAGTGGTACAAGGGTGGGATGGTGGAGCAGGTGAGTAGGCGATGCTAGGCCAAGGCAGGTATGAGCCACTGGTTGCCGGGCAGGGGCCCATCACCCTGCTGATACAATCGCCCTGCTGCTGCCAGGGTCCCAGGTGCTGAGGAAGCCGGTCAGGGGCCTGATGCCCTGCCGATCTAATCACAGGATGGCCAGCGGCGGTGGTGGTGGGCAGGGCTGCTGCCCTGCTCCCCTAGCACCTGTGAACCGGGTGGCAGCGGGGTGATCAGGCCCCATAGTCGGCGACCAGCGGCATCAGCAGTGGGGCAGGTAGCTGGGAGAAGGGAGGGAGTACCTCGCTGGTAGCCAGCAGCTGCTTGGGACCCTACCAATGTGCAAATTTCATGCACTGGGCCTCTAGTAGAATATAAATGCACTAGTAGCCCGGTGCACAAAATTCATGCACATTAAAAGGGAATTAATTGCCCTAACTGGTTTGGCTCAGTGGATAGAGCATCGGCCTGTGGACTCAAGGGTCCCGGGTTCGATTCCGGTCAAGGGCATGTACCTCGGTTGCGGGCACATCCCCAGTGGGGAGTGTGCAGGAGGCAGCTGATGGATGTTTCTCTCTCATTGATGTTTCTAACTCTCTATCCCTCTCCCTTCCTCTCTGTAAAAAATCAATAAAATATATTTTTTTAAAAAAGGGAATTAATTAGCAGAGATATTTTAATATTGCTATTTGCCCTTTCTCTATAATAGAAGTATGAGAGATGAAAGGAAATTAGTAAAATGTACATGAAAATAATATATAAATTTATTAGTAAATAAACAGTAACAAAAGGATATAACAACAACAGAGGCATGATATAAAAACAACAAAAACATGATATGAAAACAACAAAAACATGATATGAAAACAACAAAAACATGATATAAAAACAACAGTGATGCAAACAATGACTGATAAAGTGATTAAACTTATTCTAATATCTCCCTGTACACCACATTAAGAGTGAAAACACTTTCAGAGTGCTTGACTAATTTCCCTTGTGATGAAGTATTTAGAACTTTAACTGTAACGTCAGATGCTCTAAAAACTCGAGAGAAAGCAACATATAACTGACCATGTATGAAAACGGGTTCAGGTAGGAATATGCCTACTCTCTCTAGAGTTTGTCCTTGTGATTTATTAATAATCATCACAAATGCTGGCATCATGGGAAACTGTCGTTGAATTAATTTAAATGGGAGGCCAGTGTCAGACGGGGACAAATCAATTTTTGGAATCAGAACAACCTCTCCTTCTGCAGATCCTGTTAATACTTCAGCTTCGATAATGTTAGGTCATAAACTTTTTTTTTTAAATGTATTCTTATTGATTTTAGAGAGGAAGGGAAAGGAAGAGAGAGATAGAAACATCAATGATGAGAGAGAATCATTGATCGGCTGCCTCCTGCACACCCCTCACTGGGGATGGAGCCCGCAACCCAGGCATGTGCCCTTGAGCGGAATCAAACCTGGGACGCTTCAGTCTGTAGGCCGACATTCTATCCACTGAGCCAAACCAGCTAGGGCTAGATCATAATCTTTTGATAATAAATCTGGTACCATTACAAAGACCCCATTTACTATTAAGATTTCTCAATAGCATGATGATTGCACCACTTTCAGTTTTAATTTATGACACAGCATTCCCGAAGGAGTAATAATATTAAGAGATTTGATGGCAAAATTTTCCTTTTCAGCATCATCTGTTGAATCAATGGAATCATCACTCAAATATGTGTGAAAATCTCCATCGAGTATATCCAAATGTCTTCATTTAATTTTTGAACGTGCTCATTTTTTTGGACAAAGAATTTCATGTTTAGATATATTTTAATATTATCTATACATATACTATTTCAAAGGTAGCTTCAATAATAGATCCATTACAAATCATTTCACAGGGGATTTCAATAATATCCACTGCTAAATGAAAACTGCTATCAAGTTCGCCATCTCTGAGTTTTACTAACTATTCACTATAAGCAGAATCCTCTGATCTCATATTTGTTTTAAGAGACAATTTATCCACCAGGAGTTGTCTGGGAGTTCGACCAGGGGGCAGGGCTGGCTGGGGGAAGGGAGAGATACCTGGCTGGCGGCTACTAGGGACCTTACCAGTGCATGAATATTGTGCACCGGGCCTCTAGTTTATAATATAAACACTGTTTTGTCAATTACCATCAACTCTTAATGGCAAACAAGAAATCCAACTTTGTCTCACAGAATTTTATAATTTCTTAAAACTCAACAAAGCAAAACAAACTCTATAATACATTGCCTAATATATAACATATTTATGTTATGATAGTGTTAGGTACAGGGAAATAGGACACATTATCAAAAGACTACATTGCAAATGCTCTATATACATACATGAAGCATAAAGTGATCACCTTAAATCACCTGCATTTTTAATATTATCAATGGAAAATTTGAAGCAAGGGTATAATTCCTAGACACATACAGTAGGTCCTCGGGTTGCATCAGAGATCCATTCCTACGGCGCAATGTAACGCAATTTTCGCCGTAAGTCAGAACCCACCTACATAAGCACCTACGTCACTCACATGGAACTCATACACAGCAGTAATGAAGTGAAACAGTAAAAAAAATTAAAAGAAAGATAATAATTCCTGACCTTTACTTGTGGAAAAAAATAATAAAAAACATAAAGCACATACGTACATACATCAAAATGACGGAACATTGTTTTTTTTATAAATAAATGGGAGATGGCGACTTAACCACGAAACAATATATGTTGAGTCTGACGTAACCCGATGATTGTCTGTATATAATATTTATCTTGTGTATATTGAGGTATTTTACTCGTGTCAAACATAAGCCATGGGCCTCTACAAAAATTCCATTTCAACAACAATGCTGAGTAGCAAGAACCTCTGACATTTCGATTACCAAGGCTATCCTTACTAACAGGCTTTTTCTAGGTGGAATTGTTTGGAGAACTAATGCCCAACTTCCCCATTTGTAAATTCACCATTCTTAATGTCTTAAGTAGGAATATATCTTATTGACCACTTATAATGATATACTAAATAAAAATCTACCAGAAGAGGAAGCACTGTGCTCATTCATAGAAAGATAAACCTCTGTGTGAGAGAGAAATGAAAGTAAGAGAGACAGAGAGAAACTCCCTTAAAGGCAAGCTTTGAACAAAATAGGCCGTAGGCCTTTTCTTTCAAGTTGATGTCTCTATTTGGCTTGCTGGCTCTCTTAGAGGTAATGTTGCTCTTCTTTTATTAGGATTTGTTTTGATATTACTTGGACATTTCGGCATAACATACAGAAGCCAATGGCTATTATTTTGGCTCTTGTAAAGTTCTTTCTTTTTCAATAATTTTTGTGTGAATTGGAATGGTTGTGTGGTCAGACAAAGCACAAGTCCTATTGGGAAGAAAGAAGTCAAATGGAGGTTTGCATGTGGCTATGTATTATGTTCTTTCTACCTGGATGGCACTATTTTTCAGAAAGTGTTTTCTTTACCAGGGCTTAGAGTCATTTCTCTCTGGTGACAGCACTGGAAAAAGAGCAAAGAGGCAGCTAACCAGGGAAATCCGTGCTACCTGTCAATTGGCAATGCAGTCCTGTTCACAGACTGCACAGAGAAAGATAAATGGATTGTTTATGTGAAATGGGCAGTGAAACTCAAATAAATGGTTGAACAAATGCTAGGGTTTGTCTCCAAGAATGGGAAAGACTTGTCTACAGATCTTTTAGTCTGTAAATTTCAAAAAATACTTGTACATTTTTGAACACTTTCAAGGTACGTCTATTTGTAAATGTTTCTATCAAACACTCGATATTAGAATAATATGGGTGATACTGGGGAAAAGGTAGCTAGAGAATGGTGAGGAACTATAAAACTGAAAAGTCAAATCTGATCGACCCTTTCAAAGATGTGAAGAAACACACAAAAGTTGTTGACATAAGTATAGTTTTCCACAGGGAAATAATTTAATATAGACTGTAGGATTTAAGGGACTGATTTACTATACATTTATTTCTACATTAGAAAAAGAGAACATTAGTAATAGATAAGAAGAAAGAAAAAAACTGTATAAGATACAAGATGCTTTTTCTACCAAAATATCATCTTCCAAACCTATACTTCATTACAGAAGGTTCTGGTAATATTTTATAATTTTATTGGGTGTAGGATGATATGCAGGAAAGAAATATTTCAATAACTAAATAAAATATGCATTTCCCACAACCCCAAGAATGTATTTAAAGTGAAATTTTGTAGAGGACAATGAGTGTCAAACTTGCTCTGCTACTGTATCTTAGTAAGCAAGTGTGCAAAAATTACTTCATAAAAGGTTAGATATTTTGATCTCGTATACTATTTTATTTTTTAAATATGTTTTTATTGATTTCAGAGAGAAGAATGGAGAGAGAGATGGAAACATTAATGATGAGAGAGAATCATTGATAGGCTGCCTCCTGCACACACCCCCACTGGAGATAGAGCCCATAAACCGGGCACGTGCCGTGACAAGGAATTGAACCCTGACCTCCTGGTTCATGGATCCACGCTCAACTACTAAACAACACCTGCTGGCATCATATACTATTTTAGAAGTTCTTTAGAAAACTTAGTCTTATATATAGCAATGATTATGATATTGTGAACACATATACAATATTGTTATAACTATGGAACTTTATGTTTGAAATGTAAATATTTTTCTGCAATATGATTTCAATGGCATTTCCTATAATTTCTTTTTACTGCTTACTTTTCCAGAAAGTGATTTCTTGATTTTTGTAGATATATTCTTGAGTGTTAAGTTGGATGTTTAAAATACCAATGTTTAAGTAGTAAAATGCTTCAAGTTTGAATTATAACACTTTTTAAATTATATTTTAATTGCTAATACATATCTAGTAATTTTTAGTCATGTCTTATAAAGAGTAATAAAATGTAATTTCAATTCTCAAGTGGCTTATGTTCTAATGAGGGAGAGAGTAAATAAATTAAATATATTTCATTATCATAAAGTCAACAAGGAATTGTATAAAATGTTACTGGAAACTATTAATCATACTTAAACTATTTAATATAGGTTCTGTGAAATATATTGTATAGTGAACAATGCATATCATATAATACATAATATAGAATTCCTAGCTAAAATATTATGATTTATTAATATATGATATATACCCAGCAGTTTATATACATTCCCATATAAAGACATAATAAATTTAATTTTCTAGAAGAATAAATAACAATAATATAAATAAAGATCAACCATTTTTTCTGAGCCACCAACAACAGGATCAAGTCTACAGCAATTTCTTTAAAATTACCAAATCTTCTTACAAAAAACAAACAGACCAAAAGAAATAGCAAAATAAATAATTTCCAGATGACATATTCACTAACTCTACATGGCAGGAAATCCTGCAAGAACCTGTGAAGGTGAGTGATGTGGCCAAACCACTCCACAGTGTCAGATCCGTGCTGGTCCCACTTCTGCCCAGTGGTACATGAGAAGAGATATGTGAACAGTAAAGCACTGTACAGGTCATGGGATCCAGAAATAACAAATGCTTGCTCTCAAAAGTATTCAGAACCTGCAGCTCCAGGTTTCAGATCCATGTAGAAAAGACCCAGGGAAACACACAGGGAAAGGAGAAGATCAAACCATGTCAGTTTAAATCTCCAGGAATCACTAAACATACCATAAATATGCTTTTTCAGAAAGAAAAAAACCCATATTAAAGGAAAACTGTTGGGAACAATCTATGCAGAGAAGATGAAAACATGGGGAACCCCACAGAAGAACTCTTTAGATTTGGGGTAAAAATTTATCATAAATAATGAGGTTCAGTACATAATGAAAAAGAGGTCATTTTTCCAAGAAGACTTAGCGATCCTTAATGTGGGCATGCCTAACAGCAAAGCACCAAAATATGTGTGGCAAAAACTGATAGGATGACAAGATGAAATAAACAACTCTATTATTATAGTTGGAGACTTCAACAGACCTCTATCAGTAACTGACAGGTCTTGCTGACAGAAAATCCGTAAGGAAGTAGTTGAACTGAAGCACCATCAATCAACTGGATCTAATTGACTCTTATAGAATACTTATCCAACAAAAGAACATACTTTCTTCTCAATTTCACATGGAACATGCACCAAGAAAAGATCACATGAATCACACATCAATATATTTAACATAAGTGAAATCATCTAAAGCAGTGGTTCTCAATCTGTGGGTCGTGACCCCTTTGGCGGTCGAATGACCCTTTCACAGGGGTTGCCTAAGACCATCCTGCATATCAGATATTTACATTATGATTCATAACAGTAGCAACATTACAGTTATGAAGTAGCAACGAAAATAATTTTATGGTTGGGTCACAACATGAGGAACTGTATTTGAGGGCCAGAAGGTTGAGAACCACTGATCTAAAGTATGCTCTCAGAACAAAATGGAATTAGAGACCAATAACAGAAAGCAGATGCAAAACACCCAAGTGTTCTGAGATTAAACAACACACTTGTACACTTGTAAATTAACAAATGGGTCAAAGAGGAAATGACAAGAAATATTTAAAAAAAATAATCTAAACTTAATGAAAATAAAAATACAAATTATCGAAATTTGTGGGATGCCATGAAAGCAGTGTTTAGAAGGAAATTTATAGCATTCAATGCACATATTAGAGGAGTCAAGATCTAAAACCAAAAAAGTAAGCTTTCACCTAGGATAGTAGGTAAAAAAAGAGCAATATAAACCTAAATAAAGAAGGAGGAAAGAAATTACTTAAAGCAGAAATCAATAAAGTGTAAAATAAGAAATAGAGAAAAATCAATAGAGAAAATGAAAAAATCAATAAAATCCAATTGGTGGTTCTTTGAAATAATAATATAATTGATAAACTTCTAGCCAGGTTAATAATAAAAATAGAAAGAAGACATAAGTTACCAATATTGAAAATGAAAGAAGGGCCATCATTTAAGTAGGTAACAGGATATTATGTAAAAATACATGATCACAAATTTGAAAATTTGAAAGATTTGGACTAGCACCTGAAATACACAACCTACCAAAACTCACATAAGGAGAAATAGATCATCTCAATAGGCCCATATCTATTACAGAAATTCCTTCCAGAAGAGAAAAACTAAGCCCAGATTTTTTTCACTGATGAACTCTACCAAATATTTAAGAAAGCTGGTCCCAAAACTCTTTAATCTCCAGAAAATAGAAGCAGAGGGAACACTTCCTTATGCATTCTATGAGACCAGAATTACCCCAATACCAAAACCAGATAAGGACAGGACAAGAAAGCTGTAGATCAGTATCTCTTATAAGTAGGTGCAAAATTCCAAATCAAAATTATAACATAGGGAGTCAAAAAATGTATAGGAAGAATTATACACAACACCCAAGTATTCAAAGCTGACTAAACATTCACTAATCAATGGTCCGGTGTGTGTCATCCTGGTTTTAGAGTTGAAGGTCAGCAAATCTCCCAGAGCTGAGATGACTGAAGGTGAGAGTCTGTCTCTCCTGAAGTTAGCTCCTAGGATTCTTACACAAGCATGCTGTTTAACTACAAGCTACTTATTAGTCAGAGTCAGCCTTTACAGAAACAATGTCAAAAGAACGGTGGGGTGGGTTAGGAAATCACAGATCCAGGGAGCTCAAAGAACACCAGGAAGAATAAATGCCAAAAGACTGCATGTAAGCATATCCTTTTCAAACTACAGTAAATCAAAGATGATAAAAAAAAACCTGAAAAAAATCCCCCATGCAAATGTTTGTAGCAGCTTTACTTATAATTGTCAAAAACCACAAGCAAGCAGTATCTCCTTCAATAGATGTGGATAAACAGGAGTGGCACACCCCAACAATAGGATGTTATTCAGTGATGAAAAGAAATGAGACCTCAAGCCACAAAAAGATAGAGATGAATGATAACACACATTGCTAAGGGGGAAAAGCCAGTCTGAAAAGAATAAATAATGAAAAATTGTATGGCATTCTGAAAGGGCAAAAGTGCAGAGACAATGCTAAGCAAAATAAGCCAGTCAGAGAAACACAAGTATCTCACTCATATGTGGAATCTAATGAACAAAATAAACTGATGGGCAAAATAGATCCAGAGACATAGAAGCCTGGAACAGACTGTAGAACCCACAGGGAAGGCAGGGGTAGGTGGGTGAGTGGGTAGGAAAAGATCAACCAAAGAACTTGGATGCATATATGCATAACCCATTGACACAGACAATAGGTGGTGAAGGCCTGGGGAGGGGGAAGGGGGCAGACTAGAAGGGGTCAGTGGGGGGAAAAGGGGACATATGTAATACTTCCAATAATAAAGAAAACAACTACAGAGATAATTTTTAAAAATCAGTGGTTACCAGATATTTGGGGACAGAGAAATGTTACATATGTGAAGAACAGGGAATTTTTTTTAGGGCAGTGAAGCTATACTGATATTGTCATGGTGAATACATCATACTATGCATTTGTTAAAACCCATAGAGATTTATAGCACAAAGAGTGAACCTTAATATATGCAAAATTTTAAAAGATCATTTAGAAGGTCAGGAGAGTCCCACAATGTAAGAGTTTGGGGAGGAAAGGCACTGACCTAAGTAACTTTGGAAATAAGTGGAGGCTGAAAAATAAAAACAAAAATAAACTATACATAAGCACTGTAAAAAAATTAATAAACACATACTGTGTTAAGAGAAAATAACTCAGATAATGTATTTACTTGAATTAAAGCATAACATCATTGATATTCCCAGCCTCTGACTAAACTGACACTGAATGACTCACCCTGGATTATCACATCTGTTATCCTTGGAGTCAGTAAAACATATCAGTGTCTCAAGCAGATGTTTAAGACTTTTTTTAAGACGTCACATACATGGATCTCAGGAACAAATATTGCTAAAGTGGGATTTGAAAAATGTATTAAAACTGTGTTGGGTATTTGCTTTGGTGCTGCCTGCACTCAACTTGCAGATCTCCTTAAGAATAAAAATGTACACTTATTATAGCTGACATTTCAAGCAGATGTGTTAGCAGCAGAAATGCAGAGCAGAGCAAAGTGGAAGAACCCTGTGGAGATTTGTGGGAACCCAGACTCTGCTCACTGAAACCAATGGTAAATGTAAAGCAAATAGGAGTTGACAAAGGTTGCAAAGATAGTCACTGTTTGTTTTCCCTGGTGTGTATTGATTGTCAGGAGTCCCTTCCCTCTGTCATTCATTCCCCAACACAACATGAGTCAGATATTTTTTTATCAATAAATGTTTCACTCTCAATTTTCAACCTATTCTAATCAACCATTAAATATAGTTTTGGGGTTTATAGCTTATCATTATTATTTGTCTATACCTGTAGAAAAGAATATGTAATAAGATACTCTCAGCATTTTTTGCACATAATCTAAGATGACAAATGCTGTGTTTCACAGACTGATCAGATACATAAAACTCAGAGACTCAATTAGTATGCTGTGGATATTCAATACTAGGTTTGGATTTTATATATTTTTAATGTTAATGATAATGTTTTATAAGTTAAATATTATAAAGTCAAGTATACATAATAATGAAACAAACTGCATAAATCAGCAATATGCACAACACAACATATGCTTTCATCCTAATTTTTTAAGAATTTCTATTAAGTTTTTAGATTTATATGTTAGTTTGTTATATCTGAATAAAGTTAAATGGAGCTATAATAAAAAATACTATGGCTTTTAATTGGAATGATCTTTCTCAATAGGCAGAGGGAAGGAAAATGATCCAGCTTTCATTTTCTTACATTATTTAAGAAAATCATATGCCTCAGTATTAAAGTCAGTAGTATAATATATGCATTGTAATACTTAATTTTCATGCTATATGATCAGGATTTAAATAGAAATTACAGGAATTGCATAAATATAGTTTTATGGTATTCCAAGTAAACATCAAGTTCCAGCTCTCTGAGCCAAGAAAGCCAGTGTCATATTGCTTATGTCTGCTTCAGAAAGACTTAGATTTCCAAAATGCTTTATCACTAAACCTATGCAGATGCAAGCTTATCCATGCCCTTTAATGAAGAACTCCTTTAATCATTGCTTCAGATATTGGCAAATTATAATTTATAATTAACTCAAAATTTTAAATTACATAATTATTATTATACTATCAAGCAGGATGGATTAAATTATGCTATGACAATTTACAGTCACAGGATCTACTTGGTGTGATACAACCTAAATGTATTTCCAACCAATGAAACATTTTTATTATTGTGTTGCAGGGGCTTCCTATTAATAACTCGGGAATCTAGAGTGATAGAAGCTCAGTCTTAACATATTTCCAAACCATTACAGTAGGGAGAAGGAAAGGTTGCATCTGAATTTCAAAATTTCCAGCTCAAAATCCATATATTTCTGTTCACATTTCATGAGCTATAACAAGTCACATGATAATGCTTAACTTAAAAATAGTGGAAAAGAAATAGAACTGGATGATTTTCAACACTAATCATAACTGCTACCATTATTGAGATGTTCTTGCCAATACAATTCACAGGCATACCTATGCTAAGTGTAGACTAGCCATTAGCCTCCACTGAGTGCCCAAAGAAAGCTAGAGCTCTTGAAAATCAAACGCACTACAAGGTAAAGATTGTGGTCAGCAAACCACACAAGGCTGGCCAGTGACTGTTCCTATAAATAAAGTTTTATTGGAATCAGCCATGCTCATTCATTTATGTATTTCTCATGGCTGCTTTTATACTACAACAGAAGAGTTATGTAGTTGCAACAAATTCCATATAGCCTGTAAAATCTAAAATATTAACTTAATTATTGCCTACATAAGTTATTTCAACATAGATTGCAAAAAATAAGTTATTTAAATATGATCATTTATTATTCATTTATGATGTAAAATCCATTTTTAAGAACAGTGACCCTGAATGGTATTTATCCTAAAATGCAGTTTCTACCAGAAAGATAGTAATCTGTATTTTTATTTACCATTATCTATTTTCAGAGTAATGAGTTGATGCTTTACCAAACTCCAATGATTTTATCATTTTGATGCTACTTTTTTCTTCTCTCTATGAGTGTCTTCATGAACTCATTGTCTACATTTAAAGAGTTTTAATCAACAATATAGTCTGTTTTTGTTTGTTTTAATTTTCAACTATCTTATCATTGGCCTATACGCTTCTATTTAAACTGATTCTTGGGACTTTTTGACATGACCTTGTTAGTTTTTGAGCAGCCAATTTCTTTTTGTAGGTGTTAGATTCACCTTGTACATTTCCTGCCCCAAACACAACCAGTCATTTCCCCAAGGAAATCCCAGGCCCCTTAATTGGCTGAACTGTATTAAAGACAACAATCTTGGCATTACGACAGCTATTATAACATTGTAAAAAGTGGCACCTCCAGCCTTCTTTACAAAAATACATTAGGAATTATATCTCACCAGGACAAGTGAAATGGTTGTTCACATTCTACTCTGATATGATTATATTGTTCACTATAATCAGGATATATTTTGTTTTGAATCTGTTTTCATTTTAAAGAGCTATAAATTAATACCTTGGTTTAAGAATTTTCTATAATACAGTTACAAAGAGAAAAAAATACCTTTTGAGCTCCCTCTCTCTCTCTCTCTCTCTCTCTGGTGATACATACAAATTATATGGACATGCCTGTCTAATATTTTATACACAATCCGCTTATTGCCTATAGCTGAATAAATAGATATTATCATGGTTCAGCTGCAAGGTATTGTTTTTTATTTCTAATGTCAAGTCCTATAACAAGATAAAATCAAGGATATTTGTGCACATAAGTCCTGTAGCATTTTCTCAAAAAATCCCCCTCTAGGGCTGCAGTGTTCAGAGTGTAGCAGTGTCCATTATTAAATGATTTCCTCAATTATAAATCCAGAGAAAGATACATTTTACTTTCAGCGGTAAAAATAAAAAGGATTCTCTCAAATAATAATTTCTCAGATTGCTTTCAGTATTCCCCACTCTTCCCTTTATCCCCATGCCTGTTCCTCAGACGAATAAGCCACCTTCGCAGGGACCTGTGGCAGTAGCATTGGTGCAGTGCTTTAGTTTCACACACAGTAATTACTTCTACTTAGAATCTGTAGCATTGGACAGTGAGTGCCTGTCATGTCTGTCATCTAGCTCGCCCTTAATTGGAAAAATGATGGATCGATGGAAAGACAGGAGTCAGGAAGATGGACAGAAAGATGGAAGGCTTCAAATAAAAACAGCAGTGCACAGATTAAAATATATGTTAAGCTTTGCAAACACTGCAAGAGGCCAGACAGCTTGAAAGATGCTTATGTTCAGTTTACAGATTTATGACTTGCTCTCTCCAATATTCATGAACATGGAGAGTATTTGCCTAAGGCATGATGCAGTGGCAAAGCACTAAAACTGACAATGATTGCCTACTAAAATAAACAACATAATTATATAATTTTGGTCATTTTATCCATTGATTTCAAGATACGTTAACCACTCTTAAATATATCTGCACATACATACATGCATTCATCTGAAACAAAGGTCAGTTACCTACAAGATTTTTAATCTTTTTATCTCTTAACTAATGGTATTTTCCCCCCTTTTCATTTTGTTTACAACATGTAAATTGCAGTTTTTCTTAATTCAACAGATCATTGACTAATTGGCTGTCAGTCCCGATGTGAATGCTATTATTAATAAGCTACAATTGTAAGTCCTTAAGAGTCCTCTTATTATTGAAAGAAGGATGAGCATAAACAAACAAAATAACATTATATTTTACATTTAACCAAGATTATTGGTTCTTTGCAGCAAGGTTTTCAGACAGCTGATGTCATTTTACGTATCTCCATATATGTTTTATAGAGCAGGGGAAATAATACTCCATTGTTCTGCAGGCCAGTTTCCTTGAAGATGTGAAAACATATTTAGCTTTCCAGAGAAACAATGCATACAGACAGTATATCCCTTTCCAGGTAGACTGTATGCTTCTCTTCTATTCTAACCCAAGCTTCATGAATGAGCTACTTAACATATAATTTTTTTCCAAACTATCAACCCATGCAACTATTCAACTAACTACAGTCTGGCATTTCTCTGCTTACTCTGCTAAAAGGTCATTTTGCAGGACACCAACAAGCTCTATTTTGCCATATATAAGGATCACTTCACTGTTGATAACTTATCAAAAATCTTAGTTCTAGATCTTTCTCAAAACATAGTCTTTTTTGGTTTCTATTTCATTGCAGGCTCTGGGCTTTCCTCTTCCTATCTATCTATCTATCATCTATCTATCTATCATCTATCTATCTATCTATCTATCTATCTATCTATCTATCTATATCTATCTATCTATATCTATCTATCTATCTATCTATCTATCTATCTATCTATCATCTATCTGTCTATCTATCTATCATCTATCTATATCTATCTATCTATCTATCTATCTATCTATCTATCTATCTATCTATCTATCATCTATCTAAAAGCCTAATATGCAAAGTGTCCCCTCGGGAGATCAACCGGAGTTCGATCACTTGCTATGATGTGTGCTGACCACCAGGGGGCGGCACAGAACAAAGAAGGCCCTGGCCTGCAGCTGTCAGCCAGGGAAGGGAGGCCCTGGCCTGCAGCCAGCAGCCAGCAGCCAGCAGCCAGCAGCAGGCTATGGACCCTACCTGTGCATGAATTTTATGCACTGGGCCTCTAGTTGTACTAAGAAATACTTTTATTTCCTAGTATTGTTCTTTCACACTCTCTCTCTATCTCTTTCTCTTCCAGCTTTTCCCCTCCCTCCCTTTTCTTAAACATTTATGTTAGGAGTCTATTGGTCTTGTCAATTTTCCACAAAAAAAAAAAAAAACAACTTTGTTAATTGTATTTATATTGAATTTTTTTATTTCATTGATCTCTACATATATTGTTATTATGTTTATTGCCTGGGGACAATTATATCATATATTTTGGCTTAATATAAAAAGTTGTTTTTAAAATAAATTTAGAGCAGAAAAATGCTGTTTTTTTAAATTAATTACAATTTTTGTGTTTTTATTCTTTCCTGTGCATGTGCATTCCAATAGGTGGTTTTTTCCTTCAGCCTGAAGAACTTCCTTAAGTATTCCCTTTATTATAGTTCTACTGGCAAGAAGGTCTCTCACCTTGTATTTATCTGAATGTGTCCTAAATATATCCTCATTATGATTGGATACTTTCTCCATCTGCAGTTTTGTTTGTTAGAAGTTTGAAACTATATTGCATGTTAGAATATAGAAGATTCCCACATTGTTCTTTTAAAATAATTTTTTTGTGGCTAGTGCAGTTGGTCAGAGTGCCAGACAAGAGACTGGAGGCTTCTCACAAGATCACAGAGGGAACAACACTTGAATGTATATCACAAAGTTATGTCTCTACCACAGCTGACCAGACTCCACTGGACTAACCAAATATAGATGATCCTGAAAGCAAAGAGCTTGGCCTTTAGAGGCAACCCAGTCTGCCCCTTCCCCATGGCCTGTGCTGGAGCCTGAATCCACACGGCACATGGCAGAAGTTGAGCCAATTTTCAGAAAACTTTCCTGACTCTTGGGGTTTTGTCAGGTCCACTCTCCATCACTCACCAACCTTGTCAGCACCCTGCAGTTCTTTCCTCTACTCATGCCTTGCTTGTGCATGAGCTTTTCATGACAACTAAACAAAAAGAACAAGCAAAGGAAAACCTTCACATTGGCATTAAGGTCGCAGCATAACTCTAAAACTGATTTCAAATTGGAATCACATTGAGTTTTTAATATCATTTTGGGGAAAATGACATTGTTGTAAAAGTATATATTTCTATCAAATAATATGGTATGTTCCTTTCCTTCATTCAGGTTTTGTTTTACGCCCTTCAATAAAACCATATTGCTTTCTTCATAAAAATCAGGTACTTGTCTTTTAAGTTCATTCCAGTCTTACATTGTGTTAAATGGAATTTTCTATTGTGTTCAATAGATTTTTAAAAATCCTATTACTACTTCTATTAGAAAAGACCTAGTTATAAATTATTTTTATATCTATTAAATTTACCTAGACATTTTACTATATTTTTTTAAAAAATTGAGTCTTTTAGTTTTTATAAGTAAAAAACTCACATCAAAATATTGAACTCTTCATTTTTTATATTTATAAAGATAATTTTTATATATTTTTTATTGATTTCATAGAGGAAAGGAGAGGGAGAGAGAAAAACATCAATGATGAGAGGGAATCATTGATTGGCTGCCTCCTACATGTCCCACACTGGGGATAGAGCCCACAACCGGGCATTTGCCCTGACCAGGAATTGATCTGTGACCTCCTGGTTAATAGGTCAGCTCTCAACCACTGAGCCACACTGGTCAGACTCTTTCATGTTCTCTTATTGATTGTAACAGAAAACATATGCACAATGGTCTTACAATTGAGTCTTACTTGGTGAAGACTTTAGAGTTCCATTATCTAAAATGGTGTTTACTAATAAAATTTAAAATGATTTGTATTACAATTTCTAATTTGCTTAGACATTTTATTGCAAATGATTTTTAAAGGCTACCAAGAAATCTACCTGCATATTAGGGAAAGGAATTTAGGTTTTATTTTACGACTATAATGGGATGTACTGATAGTATACTTGCTATTGAGTTAACTTTACCATCTTCAAATAAATTCTACTCTGCCATAACATATCATGCTCTCAGACATTGTATATTGTATTATGTTATATTATATTACATTATGTTATATTACATTATATTATATTGTAGTATAGTATATATAAACATAAATTATATTTGATATAGGACTAGGATTTAATCATAATTTTTTCATGTTGCTATATTCTCATTTTATGAAATGAGCCAAATAATTTTATATTTTATTCCATGGCTGGAATGGGTTAAATATTACTAGAATTAACTGTTATTTAAAATTTACAGAAAAATTAACTATACAAATATCTTTACCTAACTTTTTTATTCTTATTTTTTACAGTTTATTTATTGAGGTATACTTGACAAATAAAAATTATATATATTTAAGATATAAAACTTGATGTTTTGATATATGTAAAAATTATAAAATAATCACCACAATCAAGATAATTAAAATATCTACCACTTCACATAGTTACCATTTGCTTGTGTGTATGCAGTAAGAACACTTAAGACTTATCCTCTCAGCAAGTTTCAAGTATATAAACAGTGTTAACTGTAGTCATACTGCTATACATTAGATCTCCTGAGATTATTCACCTTGCATAATGGAAACCTTGTACCCTTTTTTTCAACATTTCCCCATTTCACCCTCTCACCCTCACCTTGGAAAATATCATTCTATTCTCTGCTTCAGTGAGTATAACTATTTTAGATTCCACACATGAATGAGATCATACAAAACAGTATGGCTACTGTAAATAATACTGCAATAAACATAGGAGTGTATATCTCTTTGAAATACTTATTTCATTTCTTTTGGATATATACTCTGAAGTGGAATTGCTGGATCATAAGAAACTTCTATTTTTTAAAAATTTTGTGAGGAACTTCCATACTGTTTTCCATAATGAATGTGTGAATTTACCAACAGGGTACATGGGTTCATTTTTCTCCATATCCTCATTTCCATTGTCTTATATAATAGTATACATTTGTTGGATAGTATTTATCACAAAAAATAAGACATTGTGAGATATTATTTTATGTTTCCCTCCTCACTAATGTGTAAAGCTCCATGATGACAGGAACCAAATTCCGTAATAAATATTCAGTACTAAACCTGAAATGCATAAGTACCTTGCTCAAGATAGATATTCAAATCATATTCGTAGTGAATGATAGTGACTTTGTATAAAAATATTCATAGATTCGCTACTTCCAAAAGCAAAAGTCACAATAAAATCTAACTATAAAAATTGCAGAAGGATAAATAAATTAAAATTTATACATAGGATTCAATTCCAATCATTTATTATACAAAGTATTTTAGAATAAATATTTAATATTAATATTCTCAAACATGAGAAAATGTTATATTGTTTTGGTTATCATTTTCCTCTGAGCACTCAACTCTCCCTGTTGACAAAAACAAATGAAATAGAATATTCTGTCATGAAATAGAATGTTCAGTCATTAAAATAAGTACCCAGTACAAATTTTTTCTCAGTAAAGAAACCTAAAGTCACATGGCTATGTACTTAGATAGTCCAGAAATGGGGTCAGACATGTACAGCCCATTCTGTTCACAAGAAAGATGACACAGAGTGAAGTAAAAAGCACTTAGTTTTCTGTAAGAATGGATGACAGAGATGCTTGCTATATGGGATATGTGTGGATACTCTTAGAAATTGTCCTTAGAGAATGATCACAAGCACGCTCTAGGTTTCCCAGAGGAAATAAATGAATAAGGAATAAAATTATATTATTTAGAATGAATTAGCTTAATTAATAGGAAGCCTTATATAAACATGCTAAAACAATGAGAACATTTATTATTTCAAAGAACTGGAAGTTAGAGCAGATTTCTAGGCTCATTGTATGCATGAGGTAATGAGATCATCAGAGTCATTGGATTTATCTGTTTTTAACTCTACTGTCCTCAGGGTAGGTTTTATGCTAAGACTCATTGCCCTCAGGGTTACAAGTGACTGCCAGTATCAATCAGCGTTGGAGGCTTACTCCTATTCTTAGGTTCTCTGCTGAAGAGCAAGGAGAAGCTTCCCAGAAGCCCTCCGAGGACTCTCAGCTCTGTTCTGAATAAATCCCATCTAGGATCCAACCTATTACTAACAGGTAGAAAGATACATACTGTGACTTATAAACAGAACCCACTTAGTCCAGACTGAGGAATCTCAGAGGGAAGGAGGAGGAGGGTGAGTGGGTGGGTGTGTGGGAAGAGAGCAACCAAAGAATTTGTATCATATATGCATAACCCTTGGACACAGACAATAGGGTGGTGAAGGCCTTGGGTGGGGGGGAGCTAGAAGGGGTCAACGGGGGAGGAAGGGGGGCATATGTAATACTTTTAACAATAAATATTTTTTTAAAAATTTTAAAAAAGGAAAAAATAAGTCTCTACTAAGTTATATAAGTTTCAGAGAGTGGGTGGATATTTGGGGGAAATGGGTTCAGTTTCCAATAGGGAATTGAAAGGACTAGGGAATATGGATGGGTAAGCTGCTATAAAAATCCGATATTACAAACTCTTTGGCTATTCAAGATACTTATTCCATATATGTATCTTCATTCTATATATTCTACAAAAATATTTTTGAAATATTCATAACCACGTGTAATATGTCTCTCAATTCCTCCCCAAAAGGAAAAAAAATCCAAATTATTGCTATTAACCGGAAGTACGAGATCTCTGGGTAGCACGCAGTCCTTTGCATCATGTCTAGATGTAGCTCCTAATAATGACCCAGTGACATCTGTCTTCTTTAAATGTGCACAAATACAAAGTGGTGAAAAGCATGATAATAAAACAACACTCCCTTTTTTAAAGAAAAACAATGGGCAAATGTGCCCTTGTCCTGTAATATCCAGTACTTATTGGACGGGGCTACATCACCTTCCTGCTCTGTCAGGGGAGTGATTTTCTTTGCCTGTGAATCAAACAGCTTTTGTTCTCCCTTCTCAGAGTCCAGTCATGTCTGTTGTCTCTGTGATACATTAGAGTGGACATTATAGAAGTAGTTCTTTTTTGGGTGCTGCATTACTTTATCAACATACTTTGTGTAGGTGAAAATTCTTGAGACTGGTGTTTGATTTAGAAGATTTAATACTTATATACTCTAACCTAACTTGGAGTCACTTTAATAATATTGTTGTTTCAAAACTAGTTGTCCATTCTACTTGTTTTCAATCAACTCAGTAACCAAAACTACATCATCAGAAATTGTTTGTGGCTATGAATCTAGAAGTTTCTGGTTTATCATAACAAGCTCTGTGCTTTGTTTGAACCTTAATTTAATATTTTCCTTCCCCTTAGTCCAGTGGTTCTCAACCTTCCTAATGCCGTGACCCTTTAATACAGTTCCTCATGTTGTGGTGACCACCAACCATAAAATTATTTTCGTTGCTACTTCATAACTGTAATTTTGCTACTGTTATGAATCATAATGTAAATATCTGATATGCAGGATATATTTTTATTGTTACAAATTGAACATAATTAAACCATAGTGATTAATCACAAAAATAATTTGTAATTATATATGTGTTTTCCGATGGTTTTAGGTGACCCCTGTGAAAGGGTCGTTCGTACCCAAAGGGGTCACGACCCACAGGTTGAGAACTGCTGCCTTAGTCTCATCTGCTAGGTGATTTAACCAATTGCCTCTGGAAGGTGCATCCTTGCTTTAGACAGCTAAATCACTACAATAATCAAGTCCTCCCCTTTATCCATCACACAGTGCTGTACAGGAGGTGTTTGGGAAAGGTTTTTATGTTCCAATCACATTTTCTCCCAAATTCTCAAACTTTTATATTGTTTTCCTGATAAGCCATGGCTTTTCTAAATCCTCCTGTCCCCTGATTACTAAACTTTGATTATAATCCACAAGTAAAGATGGACCCTCTTAGCAAACATGTTTTTATTTCTCATATTTAAATGTCACCTTTATTTTAAGTTGTCATGTAATGCCATAGAAAAGGTTCAACCTAGTTCAATGTCATATGTCATAAATTTTCCTTATATTAAGATTCATGATGACTCAGCCATCACCAAGAGTTGGTATAAGTCTCAATATTCAACAAGCAATAGTAAAATATAAGTTGTTGTTTTTTTATAGAATACTAGCACTCCCAGATTTCTGTGTCAGAAAATTAGAATTATCATTGCCTTGTATCAATTTTACTCAACTAATACCATATTTTAGAAGGTAATTTTCAATTTTCCATTTCTGCTGCAAATATTTGATTCCTTTAGGATGCTGACTGAAGATACCCTCATTCAAATAGCTTAAACATGGCAACTATGAAAAGCTGAAATAAAGGAAGTCTAAAAGAAAGCCAGTCTTCAGATATTGTCAATTCAGAAGCTCATCTATATATATTAAAGCCTAAGCAACCCTTTGACCATTCGAATGTTTGACCAGTAGCTATGATGCACACTGACCACCAGGGGGCAGACTCTCAACTCACAGGCATGGAAACATGGAACAGACTTACAAATCTCAGAGGGAAGTGGGGAGGGCAGGAAGAAATTAACCAAAGATCTTATATGCATACTAGAGGCCCGGTGCATGGATGCGTGAACTGGTGGGGTCCCTCGGCCTGGCCTGTAGTGATATTATAAAGGCTCAGGTTCTATTCTCTCTTAGCTCCATTGGCCACAGTACTAACATCTTTTAAAATTGCTTCTATACATAGCTATAGAATAATTGCCAAGAATGATCAGGATTACCCATGTTCCCCTTCACATCAATTGTAGAACCAGAATGTTTCTAGAAATAATTACTGATTACAGAAGGAAAACCTTTCCAAAAGCAAACTTTATGATTCTCTGTGGTCTGAATTTCATTACATTTCTATTCCCGAAAAAATTACCAGTAAGTTAAATGACTCAGCATAAGTGAGATCTCTGATGAAGGACATGTTATTCGTTTTCATTGTGACATCTATAAACCTATAGGGTATCCATGCTACCTATAAAAAGGTTGGATATCTAATCAAAATCAGATTTATTTTAAGTAAAAGGAAGAAATTCTATGGTCTAAGCATACTACTATATCTATTATAGGGTTGTTAGGAAAATACTAGATTTCTTGATAACAAAATTTATAAAAGTTCTGGACATGAAGATTATTTGAACTGCTTGAAATATAACATATAGGGTACTCAATAGTATAGTTTTAAATGATAATAAGACTGCAAGGAAATTCAACTAAATTTAACCATATTTTTCTTTAGGGGAACTGTGTTATATTTCCTCCTTCATTGTTTTACTATAACTTATGCTAAAATTAAAATATTAATATGAATTATATAAAAATACATACAATAAAATTTGTATTTCATTTTTATTAATAATTATGTATAGACTTCTAAAAGAATGTCAGTCTACAATAAAACTAGACAGCATAAAATACAATAAACATAAGAGTTAATCCATTGCTAAGATTACAAGAAAATAAGGCAAGCAACCAATGCCCTCACCAAAGAAATAAAACAAACCAAAAAAAAAAAATACACAAAAGGTGTAAAAACAGAAATGATCAAACTGCAAAACTCAGACTGTTTTATAGGCAAATCCAATATTAAATTTAGGGAAACTTGACTAAACTGTGGACTTTTATTAATTTAGGGTGAATCTGAGACCTCCAAGTCAAGTGCAGACCCTCAATCTGGGGCTAAAACTTAGTAAAACAGGAGACTACAAAACTGTGGCCAGCAGCAATGAGAGGCCACACCGTCTTTTCCTGCTATTGCTGTTGGATAATTATAATATTCTCTGAGCATTTGCAATTATAAATTTGGGTCTAAAGCACAATTAGCAGATATCTCTAATCATTAAAATCATATATTGATAAATAAAATTAAAGTTCAAAATAGTATCTCAGGTGAATATATAAATGGAATAAACATATTTAATGACAGAACGCCTCTTGTCTTGGTTTCCTGACTTGTGTGGGAGAGCCAAATGAAACTGAACTGAACCTATCTCCCTTCCAACAAGCTTGAAATAAAAAGCAATACTGCATCCCTAGAATTATTGAAGAGATTAGTTTTACTATCAAATATATGAACGATATCCCGGATGAGCCCCCCCCCCCCCCCCCCCCCAAAAAAAAATATGACGATGTAGTAGTGTGATCCTAAATATCCTCATTTAATTTGGTTATATGGGTTTAGCAAACCATGATGAATCATGGCTGATGAATGTGGACTCTGCATACTTAACCACTTAGTAGCCTGGTTCAGAAGCTATTTCTATATGTGATATTTTGACTAAAAAAGTTTATCATAGTCACTATCACTGGAATTTGGAGACACATTTATTGATTATATATATATATATTAAAGGCTCATGAAATTCATGCACTGGGGGCAGGGGGGTCCCTCAGCCCAGCCTGCACCCTCTCCAATCTGGGACCCCTTGGGGGATGTCCGACTGCAGCTTAGGCCTGCTCCCCGCTGGCAAGTGGACATCCCCTGAGGGCTCCTGGGCTGCCATATGGATGTCTGATTGCCAGCTTGTGCCCAATTCCCCGGGGAGCGGGCCTAAGCCAGCATGTGGTCATCCCTCGAGGGGTCTCAGACTGCGAGAGGGCACAGGCCGGGCTGAGGGAACCCCCACCCCCCAGTGCACAAATTTTTGTGCACTGGGCCTCTAGTATATATATATATAAAGGGCTAATATGCTAAGAGTCCGACCATCCGACTAGTTGCTATGATGCACACTGACCTCCAGGGGGCAGACACTCAATCAGGAGCTGCGGTTCTCAGGTGTCGCACCCCAAAACCAGAGAGGAGGGAGCCCAATTCCTTTTGGGGCCACTCGATTCCACCTTCAGCCTTGGGTTATGTTATTGCTGGGGCACTGTCGGGCCCAAATCTGGTTTACTGCACTTGCGTTTGCATTCCACACCCTGTATGACAGCAACTTTGCAGAGTGCCCTCTCATACTCTGAGACCCCTCGGGGGATGTAGAAGAGCCGGTTTTGGCCTATTCCCCGAAGGCCAGGCCGAGGGACCTCACCTGACTGAGGGACCCCACTCAATCTGCCACGGTGCCACCCCAGGTGCGGCCAGCCAGGGAGGGACTGCAGGAGGTTGATCCAGGGCGTGTCCGGCCTATCTTGCCCAGTCCCACCCTGCCTGCCACCTTCTAATTAATTTCTTTCAATGTGCATGAATCTGTACGCCAGGTCACTAGTGGTATTATAAAAAGACAAGAGCCCAGCTGGTATGGCTCAGTGGTTGAGAGTCAACTTATGAACCATGGATTCCTGGTCAGGGTATATGCCTGGGTTGGGGGCTTGATCCCCAGTGTGGGGCATGTAGGAAGCAGCCAATCAGTGATTCTCTCTCATCATTGATGTTTCTATCTCTCTCTCTCCTTCTCCCTTCCTCTCTGAAATCAATAAAAATCTATTACAAATAAACTAAAATAAAAATACAAGAAATGTCAAAAGTGGGTGCACTGTTGTTAGTAATATAAATTGGTACAGGCCCAATGGAAAACAGTTTGAAGGCTTCTTGAAAAATTAAAAATTGATTTACCAATTATCTAACTGAAATCACTCTCTTAAAGAGAGGTCTTTAATCCCATGTTCACTGTAGCATTATTCACAATAGCCAAAACATGGAAACAACCTAAGAGTCCACTGATGGATGAGTGAATAAATTAAAAGAGATGTGGTATAGGCAGGTAGGTAGAGAGGTAGATAGCATGTATATTTATAGAATGATTATTAATTCAGCCATAAATGAAAGTAAATCCTGTCATTGGTAAAAATATGGATGAACCTTGAGGACATTATGCTAAGTGAAATAAGTCAGACAGTAAAGAAAGACAAATACTGTATGATCTCACTTATACGCAGCATCTAAAAAAGCTGAACTCATAGAAAGAAAGAGTATAAGTGGTTGCCAGAGGCTGGTAGGTGGGGGAAGTGGGGAGATGTTGCTCAGAGTATACAAACTTCCAGGGGTGAGATGAAAAAGTTCTGGGGTGTAATGTTTAGCCTGGTGACTTGAAAATGACTATGAGAGTAGAGCTTCAATGTTTTGACATAACAAAAACAACAAATTGGTAATTGTGTGGGATAAATGATGTTAGCTAACATTGTAGTAAGCATTTCTCAAGATATATGTGTATCAAGTCACATTGTACATCTTAAACTTATATAATGTTAATTATATCTCAAAGCTGGGAAAAATGTAACCAACCCATAATCAAGCCACATGTCAAAGTAATCTTCATATTTAAGTATTAATAATTGTGCTGTTATCTTATTTTTAAAGAGCGTATTTTGAATCAGCTTGTAGTTGGATAGATAGGTAGTGAGTATAGATGATAGCAAGAGATAATAAGAAAAAGATAGGGGGGAAAATAGAGAAAGTAAAGAAGGAATATAGAGATAGAAGGAGCAGGGTGGGGGGGAAGGAGGGGAGAGAGAGAGAAAGAAGGAAGAAAGCCAGAAAGAAAGGAAGAAAGGAAGCTAGGGAGGAAGAAAGAAAAGGTAAGGCAAGGTAGCTTGAGGAATGGAAGGTAGGGAAGGGGAGGGCCGAGGAGGGGATGGAAGAAGACAAGAAGTCATTATTGATCACCTCCTGGTGAGTGTCCTAATTATGGATATTCACAATCTACAATACTTCATTTCATACTTATTTAACAGAATACTCTCTGTTTCAAAGTCTCATGCTAGTGAATTCCAAAACACTGCAATGAAATGTGGGAGTTAAATGTAATATAGCACTCATATTTTTAATAAAATGGACATATTAATGGTATAGAAATTTTGTTCCCAGGAGCACTATTAACATTAAGTAAATGGAACATCAGTCCAGTTGATTTGTTGAATGTCCAGTATTTCTGAAACTCCAATCATTCATGCCTCCCACCTCACAACTGCCTATTTAGTGCTTCTTTAACAGTTCTGGATGGTTCTTAAGAATGAACTGTGAATAAAATACTTGGAAATCTTGTAGGTGTGCGTTTGGAGGATACTGACATGTAAAACTTTACTCCTGACTAAGATGAGACTGAAGAGAGTCAGCCGTAAATTCCCCAGTGAGTTCAAGTGACTGGACCGATTTTGTCCCTCTTGCACATGTACACTTATTCAGTCACAGTATAGTTTATGACAACCACGGTCAACTCTCTGAAGCACACAGACATACAAATAGGAAAGAAAGTGAAGAGAACACAGGCTCTAGAATAGACCAAAAGTATATTCCCTGAAAATCTATGTCCAACAAGCTCAGTTTTCTCATATTTAAAAGAGAGGACCATAGTCTTTCCTTAAAGGTTTGGGGTTTTGGGGGAGGATTGAGAATATCCCTGTAAAGCCTGAGGACAGTGCCAGTAACAGAATATGCATTCAATAAAAGTAGGCTATTCTATTAATAGTGGTACATTAATAGCTGTTGATGATGTGGAGTTTATATTTCTGATGTGTTTTATAGTACAGAATTTGAACTATGAGTATATTTCAAAAGAAACTCTGTTATTTTTATAATTGTTCTGAGCTGGAAACACAGGAACTCTCCAGTAATCCTTTTTTTTTTTCTGCAAGGGTAGAGAGGCAGTCTCCAAGGTAACTAAATCCCAAACCATATCAGAGTTTAGAAAGAGAAATCTATACTCTCAATTTCACTAAGAAGCGGAAGGTTATCGGTAATACTTTACAGCTCAGTAGCAATATGTTCTGTGTAGTCAAACCTCTATTCACTCAATCTCAAGGTTCATGACCAATTATTACTGATTTCATATTAACTGCAATGCTACTCAATTTAAGTAAAATTCAAGGGCTTCCGCATTGTTCTGTGTATATTTGGAAGTTTTGGTGTCTTATACTAAATACTCAACTCTTTGCATTTTGCTTTCATCATTGAATGAATAACCATAAATTGACAATTATAAAAGTACAGTTTACTGTTCTGTAATATTTGTTAATATTTACCACTACATTAAGACATAGGTTAGTTAGAATAATGTTTAAAGTATTCAGAACACAATTTACCATTGGATGAAACAGTTGTATTTGTTGTTTCTCCTAACGTAGTTATTTTACAGCATTCAGCTGAGACAATAAGCAGTTTACACATATAATTTAATCACCACGACAAGTCTATGAATTAGCATTATTAGCCTCATTTACCATGAAAGGGCTAAGTCACAAATATATAAAATATCTAGCCCAAAGAATCCCTTGCCTTTTTTATTTCCTGCTGACAGCAGCTCTGCCCGTACACAGTCCCATTCAACTAGCAGAAAGTTCTTTTGAGGCTGCCCTTTTGCCTTTACTCAGAATGCCAATGATGAAATTTTAAAAAGTGTGTTTCAACCAAATTCACACCAATCTAAGGTAGGACATCAAAAAAGTAATTTAAGTGTTCAAAGACTTTTACAGTCTATTATACAAATTTGAGGTAATTGTATATGACACATGACAAACCACATTTAGCCAGTTCTTGTTCATACTTCCTAATGCACAACTGTAGGGACCTTTATAAAGCTGTTGTTTTAGGTATGCCCGGGAATTCTCACAAACTTCTCACAAAAGTTCAAACCTAATTTTATTCCACCAGGCTGCAAGCCTAGTTATAAAGAGGCCAAATGTATGGGGGCATTCCCCCAGGCACTGGGATTTTCAAAATGAAGAAATAGATCCGGATGCTTCAGAACATAATAATAACAACAACAATTACAAGTGCCAATAATACAATAGTAATAGTGAGGAGGGGAAGGACGAGTAGCAAGAGGGACAGACATTCTCCCTCTGGGTTTGGCACTCTGTCATGCTTTTTACATTCTTCATTACCTCACTGTACTTTATAATAACATTAATGGGGGAGACTTATTCATACCCACTTTTAATGGATCCAGAGCAAGAGGTTGAGGGAAATTTACTGAAAATAACTTTTTTCTTGCATATGAACTATTGCTCCAATAACCAGTATTCATCTGAAGCTAATGTCTTAAAAACTTTATTGTAGGTTCTAGGAGACTATTGAGAACTTATTACTTTTAGTAGAGACAGCTCTGCAGTATTGGTCTCCCTTTCATTATAATAATATTAAAACTCCAGATTTAAGTTGGGCCATTGCTGGCCTATTTCAGTTCTCTTAAGCAGTTGACAACTGTCATGCAGACCTTAAATGGATGTTTATAATAGATATTCATAATGTTCCAAAGGTAAAATAACCCCCGTGTCCATCCACATGTAAAAGCATAAATAAGTCATGGATGTTTTAAAATAAATTAGGTCTAGCCAAACCATGGTGTCTCAGTGGTTGAGTTGGACCCATGAAGCAGGAGGTCATGGTTTGATTCCCCATTGGGGCACATGCCCAGATTGCAGGCTCTACCCCTGGTGGTGGGCATGCAAGAGGCAGCCAATCCATGATTCTCTCTCATCATTGGTGCTTCTATCTCTTTCTCCCCTCCCTTCCTCTCTGAAAATCAATAAAAATATATTTAGAAAAGAAATAAGAAGTTAGGTTCTTAAAAAAACACTATGACAACACAAACATGTTGGCCTTGGTATTGCTGTTTTGATGAAAAAATAAAGTTAAATTCTTTGTCAAGAGAAAACAAATGGGATTTGCTGACATGATGAGAGAAGAAAAATTAATAAAGAGTTCAAGATCTTGAGATTGTTGATTAGGTGAGTGATGATACCATTAAACAAAACAGGAAGCATGAAGATGGATCAGGACTACTGGGAGGACAATGATGAGTTTAGTTTTTATTGAATTAGATTGAATTGCTGATGAAACATTTAAACTGGGTTGCCCCATGTAAGAAGAAGATTGAGTCTGTTCAGCAACTGAAACAGATTCTTTATGAGCATAATATCTTTTCTCTAAAATTTTCTACAACCATTAGAGAAAGTTATGCATGTGAAATAAAGTCATAATGCAGTATTTAGGGTTCCCATTTGTAATGGATGATGTTTTTTTTGTTTTCTTTGGTTTTTCCTTTACCACATATGGAAAATATCTCTGGGTAATGAAATGATACTTCTTTGTTGTTGTTTTTTGTACATTTTCAAGTTTAACCATTATAAGCCAAGTATCATAGTGACTCATGTACTTTTTCATATAGTATCTATATCCAGAGGAAATGAAATACTTTGCACCTAACCATCATCTACTCATCCATTAGAGAAATGCAAAAATTTTTATGTTAAACATACATTATATGTTCTTCTCTTTTTATTCTTACTTTTGACAGGCAATCTATTAAGGAACTTCATATATATATATATATATATATATATATATGTAAATATATATATTAAAATTGATTAATTTGAATCAAAAATTATAAAAATGTTTGATTCAAGTTGTTTTGTATTTTAAGTTATGAAATAACATTCAAATATTTTTACATTCTGATTTTATACCATAGGGTTATATAAAGTAAACCTCACAATGCCCTTTGTTTATATTTATAGATATGAACATTTCACTGGTTAAAAACTAAAAACTGAGCATCTGTATTCATTATCCAACTTCCTTACTTTTTTGTTGTTGTTGTTACTTTTTAAGTCTCTTGTTCTCATTGCTGTTGGGATTTTTACCCCAGGTATAAATAAATAGGTGTGAATCCCGCCAATTCTGGGTGATTGATCTCTGCATTACCAGACAGCTCACAACATTATCTAGTAATTATACCATTCAGACACAGAGATTGTATTATTTCAAATTGCCTGGAAGGATAACAATTTATCAAACTTGCTGAAAGAAGAGCATCTTTGCCTTAAAGTGATCACTTTTCTCTCTGTTCAGTTGCTTTATCTAATAGAATGAGTCCAGAAGGCTTTCATCTACTGTCTTTTCCTACTCCTTTCATTTTTATTCTCTTTGGTCATTAAGCAGCTGAAAGAAGATAGACAATGTTTCCTGTCATATTTTTATCTTACTCTCTGTCAGGACAACAGAGATTCAGATTCTATACTTTGATACCAAAGCACAAGACAGGTTAAGCAATAGGATTTCAGAGTGCCTCAACCAAACTCATAGCTGTTCTATACCATTGAGTTTTCCAAGACACATTTAATTATGAAAAGAATGCTATAAAAATAAAAATACTATAAATCAGAGAGTTTAGTTTCTAATCGAATCCTGCTAAATTTTTAATGAGAAAATATTATATATTTCTGAGATCTAGGAAAAGGAATAAAACCTAAATTACAAATTATGATCATGACTTGTCAGTATGAACACACTCTTGCTTCTCAAGGATAGTTATTTACTCTTCTTTTAGTTACAGTATAACTTACAGTGATGTTATGCACAGATATTTCACATTGAATATTGGGACATTGAGAGATGGGAAAGAAATGGCCAATACTTTGGAAAACCATGACCTAAAAAGAAAGGTTACAGATTATTATGGACCTTGTTTTCCAAACAAAGGAATCATTGCCATATGATAAAGCAGAATGTGACTGGTTAATGTTATGTTTCAACTTGACTGAGCTAAAGGGATGCCCAAGAAGCTGGTAAAACATCGTTTCCGAGTGTTTCTTTGAGGGTGATTCTGGAGGAGATTAGCATTTAAATGAGTAGGACTGGTTAAAGAAGAGCACCTTGAGGAATGCAGGTGGACATCACCCAACCTGTTGAGAAACTAAATAGAACAAAAAGGTAGAGAAAGGAAGAATTTGAATTTTGTTGGAACTAGGACACCCATCTCCTCCTGCCCTCAGACAAAGGCACTCTGGTTCTTGGGCCCTCAGACTTGGATGCGGACTTACACCATCAGCCTTCCCCACAATACTCCAGCCTTTGGACTCAGACCCAGACTTAAACCACTGGCACCCCTGGTTCTCAGGCCTTTGGACTGGGACTAAATTACATCACTGGCTTTCCTGGATCTCTGGTTGCTGACAGCAGATCATTGGACTTGGCCTTCACGACAACCACATGAGCCAGTTCCCGTAATAAATCCCTTCTTATAATATCTACGTGTATTGGTTCTGTTTCTCTGGAAAACCCTGACTAATCCTGAGGGCTTTTCAAGTGTATCTTAAAACAGATGGCTTAAGGTAACTCAAGAGCTTTCTGACATTGAAAAGCTGTGAAGAGAGATAAAGGCAGCAAAGAATATTGAGAAGGAACATATAATATTAGAATGAAGGTTGCCCAACTCTGTAAATGTACCATAAACCATTGAATTGTACTCTTTAAGTGGGCGAGCTGTGGGATACATATACATTATTTTTCGGTAAAGGTGTATTTAAAAATATGTGAATTTATTACTTTCATTTAAAAATAAATTCTACAAATTCACTTTTCAAATATATGTTACCTTTTATTGCTATTTTAATCCCCAAAAAAGTTAAAATGGGAGGTAAAATATATAACTAGTATTGCCCAAAGGACTCTTAAGAAAATATGATGTGTAGCTATGGGATCTCCAACTGCACTCGAGAGCAACCTGGAGAGACTTTGACAGCTCATCTCAGGTCAGCTGTGTCTGTCACTCACCTTTCCTTTAAGATATATATATATATATAATTATTTTTCATGTTTGATATTGGCAGATCTAGCTTTAAATAAATTGAAGCTGTTTATAAACACATTCTAATTAATGTACATTAATTAAGCATCATTATGTTTAAAATATGTTTAAAATAATCTCCTCATAGCACCATAATTTCTTCCCTGATGACAAAGATCACTCTATTATATAGCTCTCTCTCTCTCTCTCTCTCTCTCTCTATATATATATATATATATATATATATATATATATTTCCTTGGTGTCAGACTTTTTAGTCTTGCTTCCCACTTTTGTCCTTACATGATATTATTTTACTTTCCCTCTTATATTCCCTGTGAGATGTCAATTATTAACAAGAGATGTGGTCCTACAAACAAAACTCAAGAAAAAAAAAACAAATAAAATAAGCAGCTGTTGTCATCACATATCTGTTGTGTCCATTGTCTAAGCTCAAGCTGCCTTATTTGTTACTGAAAAACAAAGTTATTTCTTAATTTCCCCAATTGCTCTACAGTATAAGAAATATTTTTGCATAATAAAGAAATAGTAGAGTTTCATACAGCACAAAATGTTGATAGAGTCCATATCACAACAGTCAATAATTAAGATGCATTCCTAAATTATAAAATATATTATAGTAATCTCCATAACACCAAGATCAAATTGATTACATTGAAATTAAAAACTCCTGGTGTTCCATTTGTCTTCCTAAGGAGGGTTTAAACCCAGGTTCTAGAAGGCAATGCCAAGAGGAAGGGCCCCCTTGGTGCAATTCAATGCCACTATGTATTTTTATTTTTTTAACTCTGGCAGTGGCACTTGGGAGCATGCTGTTCCACAGCAGGTGGGATTTTTAACGCTCAGTCATCTTGTGACAGTGGATGGCTCCAGCAAAAGCAGTCCCTCTGAGGTATATTTAATGTGAGAAAAAATCCTGGTTTAAGGCCTATAATTGTTGTAGGTGAGGGAGATAAAAGTCAATTTACAGAGTTAAATCAAAATGAGTTAAATAGCAGGCTGAGGCACTCACACTGAAATATATTTACACCCTTCCAATTTTGTTTGTGTTTCTAAACTTCACTTATAATCTTACTCTGTTATACATGCACTTTTATCTATCACTTTTCTTCCAAGGAATACAGAATGCCATGTCATCAGTCATCAAAATAGGCTTGGAAGACACAAAAAGTTATTGCCATTCTCCTTTTGCAGATAAAAAAGAAAATTGAAGGGAAGGCTAAGTGATTTTTCCTCCTAGATCTCTCCAAGAAGTCACTGGTAAAATCGAGAAGGGTTTTATGGTCTCTTGAGACCCACATCCACAAGAGTGAGATGAAACTGTGGGATAACAATATAAACAGAATTCAAATGAGCTGTCAATGATGTCCAAATTTCTCTGGCTCCTCTGTCAGGCACAAAGAAAAAAAAAGCAGACACTATTTATCAAAATGTGCCCTTTTGTGTTTATACTAATACATTTTTGAAACTGCAAGAGCTAGAAACGAGTACATTTATCTATGGTTTCTACATAATCGTATTTTTAATTATTTATTCTCAAATGTACTGTTTTCCCCCATAAATTTCCATTCTGATTTCTTTTGTTGAATATTCATGATTCTGAGTTCATAATTCTATCATTTTTAATATTTTTCCTGATTATGTTAAAATTACAGGGGGATTTTACTCTTTTCAGAAATGTAGAAAGGCTCAATATGTAAAACTACATTTTACAAACATATAGTTACCTTTGAACTGCATTGACTATTTTTTGAATACCTATCTTTCTTTTTACAAAACAAAATGGACTTCTGGTTTCAGATGAGAGGTGTGGAGTTGGAATGAGTGTTGCTCCTACCTTTGTAAGAGGGGAAGTACTGGGCAAACTGCAAATTATCTTTCCTAAAAGCCATGAGAAAAAAATGACATCACAGGACAAGCAACTAACCCTAAATCTGAAGGGAGACAGGCATTTGCTGGGAGAAACAAAGTCCCAACATTTTCTTACTGGGGGCAAATGCTGTGAAATGCCATCTAAGCCAGCAAATAATTAAGCTAGAATGTTTAATAAATTGCTAAAGGCCAAGTGTTGAATAGTGTAATAGTGTGACAACCCTGAAGTCTGCAGACATGTGTGGATGGCAACCTCCTGCAGGTTTCTCCCTTTGATGACCACCTGGTGCTCACAGAGAAGATGAAGAGAGGCTATTAAGCCAGAAAAGAGTAAAATTAACTCAAAACTTGGATCTCTGCATAGAAATGATGAGCTTCAGAAATGAAATCTGTAATGATAAAATATAAATCTTTTAATTTTAACTGCTCTAAAATAAAACCTTTGCAGCAAAAGTTATAACATGTATTATGTGTATAGCATTTGAAAAGTGAAAGGTTTCACAATCATGGCACAAAAATTGTGAGGGAATTATTTGGAATATAATATTACAAATCTCTTACAAATACTACTATTTAAGGTTGAATTCAGAATATTTCAAAATGTATGTTGCAAACCAAGATAACCATTTTAAAAAACTTGAGGAAAAATAGGGATATATTGTCAGGGTAAATAGCAATATTGCATGATGGTCAATTCTCAGAACATTCCAATCCTAATTATATATCCTATATAATAAAGAGCTAATATGCTAATTAGACCAAAGGTGGAACGACCTTCTGGAACAACCATCAGAGGGACAGGGCAGGGCTGCAGCCCAGGTGGCCAGGGCTGCGAGGACCTACCCTTGCACGAATTTCGTGCATCGCATCGGGCCTCTAATGTAATATATAATAGAACTTACATGGAATAAAAACAGATAGATATGAAAGGAGGAACAGATAAATCCATAATTAGAGTTGAAGACTTCAACACTTCCCTTTCAGTAATTAATAGATCAATTAGGCAAAAGATCAGTTCAGATATAGGTGACCTGAACAACACTATTGGCCAACTTGATCTATTTGACATCTTTTGAACACGCCACCCAACAACAGAATATACATTCCTCTCCAGTGCACAGGGAGCATTCCCCAAGAAGGACCATCTTCTGTTCACAACTCAAACTTTAACAAATTTAAAATAATTGAATCATACAATTTGCATTCTGAAAACATAACATAATTAAACCTGAAACATTAATAAAAAATTCCCAAATATTTGGAAATTAAAAAAAATATGCCTAAATAACCTAAAGGAAAAATGGAAGTTTAAAAAAATTTAAAATATTTTGAAATAAAAATAAATTAATACAACACATTAAAATTTGTGGGGTACAGGTAAAGCAGTGATCAGAAGAAAACTTACAGCATTAACTTCTTATATTAGAAAAGAAGATGTAAAATCTGTAACAGAAGTCTCTTATGTTATTACAAACTTGAGAAAGAAAACCACTTTAAACACAAAGCAAGCAAAAAGTAAAGGAATAATGAAGACCAGAACAGAAATCAATAAAATTAAAAACAGAAAAATAGAGAAAATTCAATGAAAACAAAGGCTATCTCTTTGAAAAGACAATGCTATTGATGCATTTCTAGCCAGGATGGCACTGAATAAATATACAGTTGACATTATACTTATGGTGAGAGACTTCCCAAAGAGAGAGGAGACCAAGAATGTGCCCACTTAGGACTTCTACACAATGTGATAAAGGTAGAGCCAACCAGTGCAAAAGGAAAGAAAACACAGGCATATGGATTGGAAAGAAAGAAAGAAAATATAATCTATATATAAAATATAATCTATAAAGACATTGCTAGAATTAATGAATGAATTGAACAACATAACAGCATTCAAGATCAACATACAAATTTCAATCCTATTTCTGCATGTCAGCAGTATACATTAAGAGTACACTTTTATTTTTTTTAAATATATTTTATGGATTTTTTTACAGAGAGACAGGAGAGGGATAGAGAGTTAGAAACATCGATGAGAGAGAAACATCAATCAGCTGCCTCCTGCACACTCCCCACTGGGGACGTGCCCACAACCAAGATACATGCCCTTGACCGGAATCGAACCTGGGACCCTTGAGTCAGCAGGCTGACGCTCTATCCACTGAGCCAAACCGGTTAGGGCAAGAGTACACTTTTATTGCCAGGTAGGAAAACACAGAACTGTGCAACTAGTTGCAAAATGAGTTTAGATGAAGATTTTGAAAATGGTTCGTTGGAATAAAATTTATGCAGAGTAAACACTGTGAAAAAAATCAATACTTGTTTCCAGAGAAGGAAATGTCTCTTGTCATATCTGTTTACATCTCATTGCACTACATTATGTGGTTTGAAATGACTTAACATACAAAAAATAAGACATTTTAGAAAACAAACACAAGCCATAATATTCAAGAAACACTTTGTCACAGTGCTCTTATTTGAGAAATAATGGATAAACACAGGTTTTTATCACTGCAATGATCAAAATAATATAAACTTAGCAAAGTCCTTTCAAGAATAATTATAAAACTTGGACAGACTTAAAATGACTAAAGAAGTTGATCATATTATCTGAAAACAGCATTCCATCCGATGGACCTATTCAGGTTCCCCAGGATAATCAACTTTCTAAAAGTCAACTGTGCCCTATAATATACCCTAAACATGGGAGTGACATCTATCGTAGTTGCTGCCATGAGGAATTGGGTGTGGATGCCAAGGGGTGGGAGACCTTGGGAGTCAGTTCATAACTCTGCCTACCATTATGCAAGGGAGAGAGTAACCTGGTTTACAGGTTCGGCTTAGTATTTGATGATGCTCTCTTTATATTCCTGATACTATTAATTTTAACACAAGATGCAAACAGTATATTCTTAAGTTGACTTAAAACTATCTCATTTAAACAGACCTAATTTTAATAAAACAATTGAAATAGTTTTATTAAAAATTTAGTAATAAAGAGGACTCTCTTCATCTTTCACTGTCATTTTTTTGGTGATTATTTGAGAAGCTCTGGTCAACATAAAGTACATTAGAAAAAGAATATCAATATAAGAAGAAAGGAGAAAAATAAAATTACATGTAATAATGTACCTATTTATCTGGAAAATGAGAAATTAACTGAAAATTATTAAAATGAAATGATTTAGTAGCATTATTAGTTGCAAAATTGTTATGCAAAATCAATAAGGTATGTATATATAGACAATGAGCAGTTTATGAATATAAGGAAAGAAAATACCTTATTCATAGAAGCAGCAATACAAATAGAAAAATAAGTAGTGAGGAACACGCTTTTCTGAAAAGTGTTATTACATTCCTAAAATTTTTAAATTAACTTCCATCACTTAAAAATGTGTGGTCCTATTTTTAGCATTTGGTGGCATATTTGCAGTGTACTAATATCTTTTCAAAGAAGGTAAAGTGAATTAATATGTTAATCCCTTGGCATGTGCACAGGTACATGTATCATAGTCAGTTTTACCTTCCATAAAATTTTCAGTAGTGGTCATCTCAGCGCTTAATAAACTTAACAGAAATTTAAAGAAAAAGCCCAGTGCAGGAAAATGAAAAGTATTATAATCATAAGTAAGCAATATTATAGGAGGGGACTCCAAATAAGAGGGATATGAACAAATCTAGGATGAATTGCTCTGAGAAGAACAAGGGGAAAAGGTGATAAAATAGAAGCATATTAAGTAAAGAACAGACTAAAATAGATACACATAAATTCTTCTCTTTTACCCTTCCTTACAATTCAAGGACAGTGGATAAAACCACAGTGCTTGGAATAAATTGTCAAGAAATAGTTTCAGCATTTCTGTCTGCTCCATTCCTAATTGAGATACCAAATCAACATCGTTATACTTTCACTTTCCAATATTTACATAATAAAACATTAGCTATTAAAAGCTCCCAAGTTAGACTAAACAAGAATCTAACATTTTCAATTTTAAAAGAAAGGAAATGAAGGCTCAGACAATCTGGTACTCAGGTAATCTGTTACTCATATTCACTCATAAACTTGATTAGTCAGCTGTTTCCAGGGTTCCTATGTCAGGGATCTTTTAGCACTCCATGGTTACCAAAAGAGTCACTGTATATGCATCTCATGGTTCATTTGATCTGTATATGTAAATGCATGAACATATACACTACTTATGTGACTGTACATGGAATATACATGCAAATATATTCCATGCATCAGAAATTTATTTTAATACTTGTTACTATTTATCTCTTTATTTCAAGGTATTAAGTAAATGTACCATCTAATTGTACCATAATTGCAAAAATTATTTATATCAATTCACATAATAAGTACATTTTTGTTATTGTTGTTATTGTTGTATGCTTTTTGTTTGTTTTTTAATCTTTATTGTTGAAAGTATTACAAATGTCCCCTATTTCGCCAATTGATACCTTCTAGCCTACACCTACCCCCTGCCCCACACATTCACCACACTAATGTCTGTGTCCATGAATTACGCATACAAGCATACTAGTACAAGTTCTTTGGTTAATCTTTTCCTACCCACCCACCCAAATACCTACCCTCAAATCCTAAAGTCTGTTCCATGCTTCTATGTCTTTGGATCTATTTTGTTCATCCATTTATTTTGTTCTTTATTTACCACATATGAGTGAGATCATGTGATACTTGTCTTTCTCTGCCTGGCTGATTTCACTTAGCATAATACTTTCCAGGTCCCTCCATGCTGTCTCAAAGGGTATGAGATTCTTCTTTTTTACAGTTGCATAGCATTCCATGGCATAATTGTAGCACAGATTTTTATCCATTCATCTACTGATAGGCACTTGAGCTGTTTCCACATGTTAGCTATGGTAAATTGTGCTATTAACATAGGGATGCATATCTTCTTTCTGACTGGTGTTTTGGGTTTCTTTTGATATATTCCAAGAAGTGGGATCACTGTACTTTTTATATAGAGTATCAGTGAAAAATATGTTGATATATAAAAAGAAACACACACAATTTTTAAAAATCTGGGATAAGTTGAACAACTAATGAACATCACTTGGTACTTCTTAAAAATTATTAAATCCATTAATTTTTTCATATAGTCTCTCATTTTCTTAGTCCAACATTAAATTTCAATTGCTGGCATCTCTTAACATACATCAGAAACCTGATTTTCCTAAGTTAGTGGTTGACATCAAACATTTCCATTATTTTGAAATTACAAATGAGGAATACACTTATAAAAATCTGAATTAAAGAAAACTACAAACTTGCCTATATTGAAATATCACACATAGCCTCAGAGACAATATTAAAATTCAGGGCAGATGCTCCTGTCAGTTGATTCTCCGAAATGCTTCTTACAAGATTGCTGCCTTTTAGACTCATCTACTCCTGATCTACTCCAGCTACATGCCATCAACTACCCTAGTGCAGGTCAGGGCTTTGCTACATATCTGGGTCTAGGCACCTTCCACATGCTTTTAGAACAGCATATATTTAGCTTTTCATAACAAGCATCACAATATATCCTATATAATAAAAGTATAATATGCAAATCGACTGAACAGTGGAACAACCATCTGGATGACTATCCGGGACTACCCTATGACACCCATTGGTGCCAGACCAGCCAAGGTTGGTGTGATGCGATTGGTCAGGGGCCGGACATCACCCCATGATCACCCTGCAGAGGAAGGCCCAGGCCACCGGCCTGTAGGACAATCAATTGGGGGGCTCCATGATTGCCCCAAAGAGGGAGGCCCAGGCCACCGAACAGCGGGCTGCAGCAGGTGAGCAGGGCCTCCCTCTGTGAGGGAAGCCCGGGTCTCGGGTGCCAGAGGGAAGCCAGTGCCGGCATCCAGGGGAAGGAAGGCCTACTCTTGCATGAATTTCGTGCATTGGGCCTCTAGAATATATATAAAAGGCTAATATGCTAAGTGTCCTTCCCACCTTCTGACTGGTCGCTATGATGCGCACTGACCACCAGGCGGCAGAAGTTCAATGCAGGAACTGCAGTGACATGCACAGAGAAATGGCACCACAGACCTGGCACCCAGAAAGTAACATTCAGCTTCCCCCAAGTGGGACACAGGCCCCACCACCACCCTGGAGTGACACCCCACCAAATCTCAGCCCATGCTGCCAAAACCCAATGGTGCAAAATGCAACCCATCGCCCAGCCCCGAAACTGTAGCTTTGGGTGCTGGGTAATGACATCACGTAGCAACGCCCAGTTTCCTCTCCCTAGTGACTAGCCTTCTTGGAGTTCCAGGAACACAGGTGGAAACATCTTACACTTTAACCAAATGTCTGTGAAGCATTTTCCCGTGCTTCATCTCATTGGATCCTCACAGAAGTCCTGGAGTAGGTAGATAGGAGACTTAGTGGAATCCTATTTTCTTTTTATTAGCTGGAAAACGGAGATTTAGAAAGCTTAGAAATTTGACCCAACTGAAAAGAAGTAAGAAATAGTGGACCTTGAAAATGACTTCAGGTTTTTTTGCTGCACAGAATATAGCCAAACACTGCTACAGTTAAATAGTTTACCCTTTGTTTTCCCTGCATGATCTACAATAATAATCTGCTTCATGTTGATATTTACTGCTGTGTTGCTGACAGTTACCTGAAAGAGAAGTTGGGGTGCTTCACTGGGCTGGAAAAAGTTTAGCTACATCAGAAAGCAGGTCTAATTAAACAAATGTATTCTATATATATAAAAGGCTAAGTTGACTCACACATGTGTGATACATATAAAGCTCTCCCTGGTGCCAATCATACTCATGTGTTTCCATCTGTCATTGTAGATCATGAATTTGGTTGCTACTTCTATTATAGAGAGAGGGTGAATAGCAATATTAAACTATTATATATATATAGTGTCATTGTCCTGTTATTCACTGCTCCTTATGTGGGAGGAGCTACATCCTCAACTCCTGGCTATAAGCTTGGCCAAATTATTTGATTAAAGTAAAGGAATGTGAGCCAAAGTGATACTATCCCAGGTATGAGTTGAAACTTTAAAGTCTGTGTTTGTCTATCAGCCATCTTGCTCTGCCATGAGAGAAACATGTTCCAAGCAGAAGCTGCTTTGTAAGTCTAGGTTCTAGACTGTGAAACCGCAGGCAGCAGAGTGATTGCAGGCTGACAGAGCTCAGCAGAGCTGCAGCAGGCCAAGCTTACAGCCATGAAAAAATGATGTGACCAGAAGTAAATTCTGCTCTTGTAAGCTATTAAGATTTGTGTGCTTCTTTGTTACTGCAGCAAATTTGACTGATATGCAAGGCAACCAAATTTTTGGTGAAATTGATATGCTATTCTCTGTGAATTCAAATAATATTTACTTAGCCTCAGTGTTGCAAAAACAAGTATAACTCTGTGGATATAAAGATTTTTTAAAGAGACATTCTTTTTTATTGCTTATAATAAAATGGATATTGCTGTAGTAGAGAAACATTTACAATAGAATGTGATAAATGCCACAGTATAATTATATCCTGCTTTACATTTATGTGGAGTCAGAGGCTCACCTAACTCTACCTAAGACAGAAATACGGAATTTGGAGAAAGATTTGCAGAACAGGTAATAACTAACCTGAATTTTGAAGGTAAACAAGGGTTCATTGAAAGGACGAATCAAGGAAATATATTAGAGACATATGGCGACATAGGAATAAGAGTGAAGAATGAGACGTATATGGCGATTGTAAATCAGTCCTAGAAGCCTGGGTTGTTGGTAGTTACTGTGCAAAAATGTCGGTCAGTGCCAAATTAAAATAGGCCTTTCTCATTGCACTAACGAGCTTGCAATTTACCCAGTAAGATGAAAAATGGATTATAGATCCAGGGAGAAAGAGATAAGCAGATTCTAAAAGTGCATACAAGAATGGGAACTAAAACACTGTCATCGGGCAATTAGAGAAATAAGTTTCCTGCTTGCTTTGGAGAAGAAAGACCAGTGGGAATTTAGCTTCACTCAGATGCACAAATGTTAGTGTTAGCCAAGGAGCAGAGATGACATTGATGTCATTGCATCCACCCTGGGAGGCTAACCGGAGGCCCCACCATACTTCCCAAGTTCCTGCTAAGACACAAAATTTAGAAATCTGCACAGCTGAGCCAAGGTCAAAGTTCAGGAAAAAAGAGCAACACTGCAGCTTCTCTAAGTCCCATTGTCCCAAGGGTAACACTGAATCTAAGCCTACGTCCTGTGATCAAGATAAAGGGAAGGTGACAGATACTTGCCAGGGGTGAGGGTGAGTGGAGGGAGGTTAGGAAGGAATTTTAGATCTGGACATTTTTTCATCTTTGCATTATTTTGTCCACATATCCAACACATTTCCCTCAGAGATTTTTAACTCCACAAGGTTCATTCTAAATTTGTTTGAACCAAACAGGCAATATGGAAACACTAATTGTATCTTGTTCTGGAAATATGGAATAATTCAGAAGGCTTGCACAATATTAATCATTAGGAAATAAAACATTTTATCTTACGTTTTCTCTAAATAAGATGGAGGAAAGGAGATAGGACATCTATGAGAATTGAGATCTGCCAATGGTTGTAGTGGTGAAGTGGGTAATTTATTATATAAAGAGAAAGGCTTAAACCTTTCTTAAGCAAATACACATATTCAAAAGTATATATACTTTATGTCCTATTTCACAGAATAGGAGAAAGATAACATCATGAAGCTATAACAATCAGAGTAACAATAAAGTGACTATGTCATCTCAAGGACTTGAAGAACATGGAAAACAGCCCAGAAGACTTTCTTGAACAACAGAAATCATGTGAATCCAGCCTTTAATGTATAAGACTTCCCACGACACCAGGGTTGCTTACAAAAAGGTGCACAAAATATTTCCTTTTTTTTCTTTTGTTTGCCACCATCAAGGAAAAAAATCGATTTTTATAGAGACTGCTAGATCCAAGATTACCAATAATGGGAATAATGACAAACTAACAATGTTGAAAGTTTTATAATAGGAATTTATTACTGCTCCAACTTTCAAGTAAAAATAAAAGAAATAAGTATTTCCATTTCCTATTTCCAAAGGAGGACAAATTAATCCTGTTTCTGTCCATGAAAATAAAGAAATGATTTAACTTTTCTGATAATCACTTGTTTAAAATGTCAGGAAAGAGAACTCAAGGAGGAGAAGGTCTTGAAATCAGGAAGACAGAAAGGGTTGAAGAGGAAAGACTCACAAATTCACAAAGCATACAGCTGTCTTAGGAGGAAAACTGACAGAAGAATTATAAAATAATAATAATAAAAAGGAACCAACAAAGTAAGCAGAGCTTTGATGAAGAGACGTCTAATTTCAATTGTGAGCAGGGGCTCTGAGCTCCCCAAAAAGAATGGTGATAAAAACCAAGGCAGTTCGATCAAAGATAGGAGACCGGGGAATAGCTAGCACATTGATTTGAGAGACAACCTTAACTCAGAAAGTTTGTGAGATCAGTACAGTAGTATCTGCATAAAGCATTGTGTGTGGGAGAAGGCATGGCCCCATGGCTGAGCCTGGTACCAAAAACTTGTAGGTTTCTGAGAATAAAATTTCAGGCTGTTCAGAAGTAACCACCAGAACTTCAAAACAAGAACCAAAGGAAGTGTTCAATTATAATAGATTTTATAGAGATGTCTGTGTGTATGTGGGGGTAAGGTCTGTGTAGTTGACCCACATTTGCCTGTATATACAGAGTGTGGAATTTTTAAAAAATTACATTTTATGCTCATAAATCAAATGAGATTAGAGAACTGCCAAAGATAAAATAAATGGATGGAAGGATATGATAAAAAGATGAGCATGCCCGCTATAACTAGTTCTATTTTTTTCCTGCGCATGTCTTATTTTCTGCTTCACATCCAATGCTCCATGATAAAGAACACCTTCCGAACTGAGTCCTTTCTCTGGTTTTGCCTGTCAATTACTTTCTATAGCAGCTACTCGTTCTCTTCCCTTCCACAGTAATATTTACGGCTCATGAGTCTGGAGGTTAAGGAAGCAAGTGCTTGTCTGCATGCCATAAATTAATGCTGTCTGGAGAAAATTCATTACCCTGTCTTCACACCCTGGAAAGAAATAATAATAACAAAATCGCTGTCATTTTCTGTGTCCTTTGCCCGCTGAGGCTGATGTGTCACAGCAGGTGCTTTAGAAAGAAGCAATGCCGGCACTTGGAAAGGCTGGCCAGCACAGCTCTGTCCTTTTTTGCTTAAGGAAGCGGCATCGTTTCCTTCAATGTTGGACTGTCAAAAGGATTTTTTCCGGCATATCTCAGGCAAACAAAGTGGCACAACATGAAAACTATTTCAGAACCAGGAATTGAAGAATTTGAGAACATCACAGGAGAAGCATGTTTAATGATCTGCCTTTGAATAAACTTGCCAATCATAAAATTCCCTGGCCTTTTATTATTTCTACTTGTTAGGGTTAAGGTTATGTATATCAAAGGCTGAGTTTATAGGATTTCTGTTGCTCAGAAAGTCTTCCAGGCTGTTTTTCACTTTCTTCGAGTTCTTTTTGAAATGGCAATCACTTTACTGTTGCTCTGATTGTTATAGCATCATGATGTTATCCTCCTTTTGACTTTTCCGTGAAATAGGAAATCAAATATGAATACATTACTTTTGAATGTGTGTATCTGCTTAAGAAGGGTTTAAAGGCTTTCTCTTTATAAGATAAATTACCCACTTCACCACTACGACTATTGGCAGAGTATTTACTCCCAATTCTTGTAAATGTCCTGTCTCCTTTCCTCAATATTGTTTAGAGAAAACTTAACATAAACTATTTTATTTTCTTATGTTTAATACTGTGGCAAGTCTTCAGAAACAAGGCATGGAGGTGTGAAATATACACAGGTGTACCATTGATAAATGTAAAACTGGAAGTTAAAAAGAGGAGATCTGATTCTAGACATTCTTTTCTTGATAACTTTTTATAACCATATAATTGCAGTGTGTTTCTTTGTTTGAAATTGTATATCTGTTGCATTGGGAATGATTCTTTTTCTCATTATCTCAAAGCTTGCCAGGTAACAAGAAGAAACACCAGGTCTGTCTTGAGGACCAGCAGAGGAGAAACAGGGGCTACAGATAGCTAGCATTATTCACTTATCCACCCTCAATACTAGACATCTGGGTTGTTTCCAGTTTGAGATTATAATGATTACTGTTGTCATTAAAAACATGCGTGTACATGTACGTGTGTGTAAGTGGATGCACACACACATGCATTTAGGTTGAGTATGTGCCTAGAAGGCTATACTTCGAAGTATACCTTGAAAGTGTGTAGGTTAGGCTTTAATAGATAATGACAGTTTTCAAAATAGTTGTTCCAGTTTACACTTCTACTGGCTATATTTGGCAGTTTCGGTTGGTCCATATCCTCACCAATATCCCAATCATCTGTCTTTTTCATTGGGGCCCTTTTAGCTCTACTATACTGCTGATTTCTCTAGTTTCAATCTGCACCAAACAATTACCTTATGAGACTAAGATCCCCATGGAGCAAGGAGAACTAATTATCTTTCTTATTATGCCTGAATGTCTGTCTGTCTCTCTGTTGGTTCTGTATACCAAAGCAAGCAATCTTTCCAAATCTTCATATTGTGAAGGAAATAAAGGAAACATTATACATCCAACACCTCTTAGTATGGCTGCAGTTGTACTTTGAATATAAGAACTGCTTTGACAAAACACATTCTTACTCTTAGTTCTGAGACAAAGTATTTTTTCATGCGATGAATTATAGATTTAGAGTTTCTGACCTACCTATTCTTGAAATATTTTTAGCATTGTGTTTATATTCCCAGCTTTCCTCACTCACTCTGGTGGAGCAGCTTTAGTGCTGGTTAAGGAAGGGATCCCTCACACCAACACTTTAATTGACTTACTCAAATATAACAGGTTTATTTTTATGGATAATTGCATTATTTCATTTCAGAAAATATTTATTTACAAGAACTCTGCCACTTACAAAAAATAACAGATTATAATTCAAATCTAAGCTGTTTCTCTTTCATATGTATGCATGTTATACGCCTGATGAGAATTTTGTGCCCTCAACGACAAAATATAGTAACTTATGAAATCTCTGTCATTGCTTTCTGAAGTTACTCCTCATTCTGAGTATATCTAGGGGTCACACCCTTAGGGACTTTATCACCATAAACACAGACATGCACAAAAAGGAGCTCCTGAGAGGTGATAAAAGGCACTCCTATCACTCAGGAAATTCCTAGGGTTTTAGGAGTTTTGTGCCAGGGACCCAAAACAAAGACCACATATGTTTTCATTATACCTCAATTATATAAAATATTCTTATTATTTTACTACTAGAGGCTTGATGCACAAAATTTGTGCAAGGGGCTCAGCCCTCACAGCCCCGGCTTCATCCAGAAGGTTTTGTGGAAGGATGTCCAGAGGTCGTTTAACTGTCTGGTCTAATTAGCATATTATGCTTTTAGTATTATAGATACTTTCTTGGAATGTAGGCACCCACCATACTGTCAGGACAGCCAAGTATCTGTGTGGAGAGACTTATATGACGATAAACCAGGCTCTCTGCTGATTGCCTTAGCTCAGACAGCAGCTACCATGCAACACAGACTTTCAGCCTTGTGAGTGAGGATATTTTGGATTTTCCAGTTATTCTTACACCTCCATCCATACCTTATGAATCTGAAGAACGAGATCAACCTACAGATTTATGAACAAATAAAGTTAAGATTGGTTTAAACCACTAAACATTGGAGTATATTTTCATGCAGTAATAAATTATTGAAACAGACTCTAATCAAATGTAAGTATGTGCCAATTTCTTCCTGGCCTCTTGGTTATGTACCATTACTCAGATTTTCAATATCTGTTTCACTATATATTTCAATATTCATCTTGATATGAAATTCATCTTAGACACCCCTGTGCTTTTTCTTCGGGAAGGGGAATTTTTAATATGACGTTGTATAATAATGATCTGTGTACTTTATTATATTTCTGCCTCTAAAGTTATATCATTTTAGGGTACTTCTGGGTCTTGTTCATCTGAGAAGACTCCCCCCACCCCCAGTAATGCCCTGCTCCCACACATCCCAGGACATTCCCTCTATGTGACAGAAGCCAATAGATAGTTGAGTTGAATTGGATTAAAAGCTGATTCTGTTGTAGTAAACTAAGTAGACATCTTATGGATAATAGTTTTTACTCTATGTTACCATTGCTTCTGATAGTCACCTAGAAATAAAACCAGATTGCTGTGTTCTTTGGATAATCTGACCTGGGGAAATATGTCAGCTCAACAGCTGCTCTAATATTAAAGCTTAATGTCCTTTTCATCTTCTTTTTTATTGAATTAATTCAGGTGACATTGGTTAATAAAATTATATAGGTTTCAGGGGTACAATTCTATAATACATCATCTTTATATTGTATTGTAGGTTCACCATCTGGAACAGGTATTTTTGACCTTTGCTCCTTGATATAAATCTAGCCAGAGTATCAAGTCACTTTAAAAATAAGGAATTTGTAGTCCAGGAAATTTAGAAAAGTGTTTAAAGTCATTCAATTACTAATAGAATAAACTAACTGGAACTTAGAATGTTATAACTCAATGCCTATATAGTTGCACTGAAAGTCCATGATAAACCACCTCCAAAATGCATTAAAAAACCTAAAATGTTTGGAGGAGAGAAGAGCCAGATATCATGTTTTTAACTAAATATGGTACACAGATTCCTTCCAACCCTCAATTACTACTGTCCTCAAAGTTTTTCCTCTCAATAGTCACAGATTTTCCATTTATTTTTCTTAGAACCCCTTTCCTGGCTGCAGACAGCTCACTTCTCCTTTTATCCTCATACTAGAAGCCTGGTGCACGAATTTGTGAACCAGTGGGGTCCCTCAGACTGGCCTGCGAGATCAGGCCGAAACTGGCTCTCTGACATCCCCCAAGTGGTCCCGGATTGCCAGAGGGCACAGGTCAGGCCGAGGGACCCCATGGGTGCACAATTGGGGCCTAGCAGGGATGCAGAAGGTTGGCCAGCCGGGGAGGGACCGCAAGAAGGCCCCAGGGCATGCCAGCTCCCTCAGTCCTGATTGGCCAGGCCCCAGCAACAAGCTAACCTACCAGTCAAAGCGTCTGCCCTGGTGGTCAGTGCACATCATAGCGACTGGTCAACTGTCTGCCCCCTGGTGGTCAGTGCACACCATAGTGAGCGGTTGAGCAGCCTTAGCATATCATTAGCATATTATGCTTTGATTAGTTGAATGGATGATTGGACATTTAGCATATTAGGCTTTTATTATATAGGATGGTGGAAAGAGTGAATGAGCTCTCTGGGGTCTCCTAGATAAGGACACTAACCCCTTTCCTGAGAGCTCCACCCTCAGGCTAATACCCTCCCAAAAGCCCCAGGTCCAAATAACATCACCTTTGGGGGTTAGGATTTCAACACAGGAGTTTTGGTGGGATACGAACAATCTGTCAGTAAATGAATAACTGTGTACATAAACGGAAGCAACATTTCTCATGCTATGTGATATGTGCTATGATACCCAGAGAGACCTTGCAAAATGTTTCTTGGTTTTTCAATAGATATTGAAGATGATGACTATCATTTAAACAGTTGATAAAAACCCACAACTTTAGTATAGTCATCCTTATTTGAAGAAAAGGTGTTGTCAGGCCTATCATGTTTGAAAACTTTAATAAAATTGCAGAAATATTTAATGACAAAATGACAAGAACTTTATAAACATATTTTTAAAAATATATTTGACTTTAGAATAGATGAAATGTAAAAAAATAAATTATTTCCATAATCTACCCTCCAATATTTTTGGAGCCATTCATTGACTTCAACATATTATTGAAAATATCAATAGTGAATATACTTTCTTGAATTCAAAGACAGCTAGCGGCATTAACAATTGTAATAAAATTGATTTAAGCAAGATTTGAGAGATTCTCAAGTTCTCAAAAGCCTCTAAAATTATATTGATTAATAGTTTTAAATTTCTTTGCTTTTATAATTAAGCTTGACATTTAGCAAGATTTCTCAAAAGTAGTACCTTTGAGTATATAGGAATTTAAATAGATGTTATCTTTTAACTCACATTATGTATGTCTTAGCATTTTTTGCCTTCTTCTTACTCCATTATTTTCTTAAATAAGAAACCCAAATTTTTAAATTATAACACGTTTTAACTTTATTTAATAATGTTTTATATTGCTTTATAATCTATTTTTCAAGCTAAAGTGTTTTAAGAACCTGATGCTTTGCTATTTTTATTAATACAATCTTCAATTTAGCAATATTTTATGAATGGATACTGGTATTAATCTGATATACACAGCCAACTTTCTGAATTAATTAATCTCTAATAAACAAATTATTTGATACATGAATTTTTGCTCATTATATAACTGAGCATACAATTATATTATAGTAACACGTATCAAAACTAGATTTTATAAAACACTCTTAAGTTACTAAAATTCTGCACATAAGGTCTCTATAAGATACATATATTTATCACAATCTTTACTTCAACTATGTGGGACTCGGAGTATGGGGGGGAGTAAATATAATAATATCTGCTAGAGGCCTGGTATAGTGATGTACACCATACACCCTGAATACAGAAAAAAGTCACATGAATAATGAATATTTGATTAATTCTGTAAGTCTCAAATCTGTGTTTTTCCCATCCCTTCCTTCCTCAGATCTACCTGGCCATCCTGCCTTGTGCCATGATTTATTGACTCATAGAACTTGTCAATATTGTAATTAGCTGAAACGTATTGTAGGAGATGAAAACTTTTCCCTTCTTCCCTTCTGTGTTCCATGGTTGGCCTAATAATTAAGTAGACATAAAAGAGATTAATAGGAGAAAAGCAAATTTCATTGCACACATATTGGAACTCATAGAAATATGTGATCAAGAAGTGAACAAAGCAGGAACCTTTTATACACATTAGACAAAGAAAGAATAAATTTGTGAAGAATTGACAAGACAACTGGATTTAGGCTTGGGTTAATAAATCATTGTAAAAGTAACATGGCTTGTTTATACAGCCTTCTCAGCTCTTTTTATTTTTAAATTTTTATATTTTATTGATTTCAGAGAGGAAAAGAGAGAGAGAGAGAGAGAGAGAGAGAGAGAGAGAGAGAGAGAGAGAGATCAATGATGATAGAGAATTGATTGGCTGCCTCCTGCATGCCCCCTAATGGGGATCGAGCCCACAACCAAGGTATGTGCCCTTGACCAGAATTGAACCTAGGGCCCTTCAGTCTGCAGGCCAACACTCTATCCACTGAGCCAAACCAGCTAGGGTGCCTTCTCAGCTCTTAATCCCTTATTTGTGGAATCATTGAGGAATAGGGGCTTAAAAACAATTGTTTTCTTTTTCTTTTTGTATTAGAGATAGAAAACCTACTAATTTTTCCTATTTAGGAAAATTCTCTACTTACTCCTTAAATGGTATCATCTCCTACTTAAGAAAGGTACGTTAAAATAAAAGAGAAATGTAAGTTATGCCGATTAGTATCACAAAGAAACACTACTAGTAGCTGTCTAGTCAAGTAAGTTATCCTGCTTGATACCCTGTGCCACCCACACTCATGCCCTCGGAAGATGAACACCTAAAGACTTTAATAAAACAAAATGCTATCATGAAGGATTTCCAAGGCAAGAGAGAGGATAAGGACAAGACCCTTAGGATTCAATGTTTCACACACAGTAATATTAGTTTTTCTTTTTACAAAGCCAAGTAGTTCTAAAAGAGTTATAAATAGTGCCTCATAGCAGTTGTAGCTTGCATATGAAAGAACAGCTTTGAAAATATGTGCGTACCTTACAAAGGCCCTTTGGTTATAAATCAGAAACACCCATGTATCACAGACAGAAGAATCCTGTTGATGTCTGTGCTCATTTATCACCACACACAGAGTGGTCTACTCGGTACAGAGAAATTGGAATCTTAAGTTCTATGACCTGGATTCAAGAATCCTTTCTTCCATTTACCAAGTTTGAGAATTTAGAACATTTATTTAATTAACTTAATTAGTTGGAGGGGCATAACTGCAATAAAAAATAGAAACAAAATATAGGATCCCAGCCCAGAAATACTTTAATTATTACCTGGGCTGAGTGAGTAAATGTGTGGGGCTTTAGGTCCCCTTCACGCAGTCATTCAGATAGCCTGGCTGACCAACATGCTGTCATTTTCAAAAAAGGGCTTTCTGATTTCTGATTTCTTTGGAAGTTTCTATTCCAACCAGAACAATAACAACAACAAATCATGGACAAAGGCTTATGGGATGCTTATATAAAACTGCACTGGAAATAACACACAGCACCTCTACACCTATATGAAAATTCCACTGGTCTAATTTAGTCATGTGGACACAATGAATTTTATAGGAAAGATAGTCCCAAGACCAAATCAAAAAAGCAAACAAAAACAAAACACAAATTTGAGTAAATTGCTATTACGCTGCCACACCACACAGACTCATTTTTCTCACAAGTATATTTAGAAAATTAATTCCCCATGAGCATTAAACTCAGTTAATCTACCTAGGAGTTTGGTACCTTGTTGGTGTCAAATATAGTTATTTTTTCCTCTAGTGTGTCCTTAAATATGCAAATGAGGAAGACCCAGGTTTTGAGGGCTACCCAATTTTCTCCCCACCCTGTATTATAAAAGCTGCAAATCCAGATTTTTCAATCACTGCAAACATTTACATAAGCAAAAATGACACAATTGTTTGTACAAGTGTGGTTCTAATTATGCATAGTCCTCAGATTGTATTCTGAGCATATTCCTAATTCTCTTTTGATTGAAGTGCTTTTGGAAAAGATATATAAATTGGGTCTCTGTTTAGTTTATACACTATTGTATCTTACTTAGGGTAACATGGAAAGAACAATTTGTAGGCAGAATGAATTCATTCTTCCAAATTTCAGGAGAAGTAGGGTCTATGTTTCACATTAAGTTTATCTTTATGAGGATCTAAAGTTCTCAGACTCATTGCCTTTGGTCCCAGAGAATCACATCATACCTGGATATTTTAAACTTTCAAGTAAGCTTCTCCACATAGACAACCGAAAACTAGTCATATATGATACAGCCCAAGCCAGTGAAGAGCCGGCATGCTATTGCATGGTTTTGGTAGACTTGTCCAAAATATATTCTGTAAATCACAACAGTTAGGGTCATTGCCTATGGATATCCTAAACTATGGTTTCATCCAATTCAATCATTTTAAATCACTTAATCATGAAAAGTGATTATTAATAAAAATTCATATTATAATTAAATATGGCAAAAACATTTCTACAGTTAAAAGTTACAGGATTTAGCAGCTAAAACACCAAATTCCTCTCTGAAATTCATAGAACTCCAAAAAAAATATTCATTTTGAGCAAATAGAAGTTCTGTAATCATTAGGTAATATATTTTGGGAAGGAACACACTAGGGCCATATTGCTTTCTATATTTTATCATCAGATTTATGTTTTTGAGAGAGTAGTATTAAAGTTTGAGGAGGACATTAAATTAGGTGGGTCAATTTTGACAGGATAATCCAAATCTTTATATAGTGAGATATGCTCAATGCGCATTTGAAATTGCTTTTGCTCATAATTTGTCCTGGCAGTTCTATAACTGAACCCTTTTGGGTATCTAATATCCAAAATTAAATTAGAGCCCATTGAGCAAGTAGACATGCCAGAAAATCAAGTGAATAAATCATGTTTCATAAAATAATCACTTAGGCCTCAAATGGAATAAAAATATATTGTTATAATTTCCTTAGAAATGACATTTCATTTCAAACTGTTGAATACACTTCCTTACCTCAATTTAAACCTTATATACCAGTGCAACTAATGATCATTGTATTAGTCAGTATCAGTTAAGCAAATAGAAACCAATCTAGATATACCAAGTAAGAAAGTTTTAATATGTGGACTTAGATGCAAATAAAATTGTTGGAAGGACTGGAGGATTAAGATAAGGAAAGGTTTCGCAGGGTCTCCAGGAGTCAGGAAACAGTATAAAACCAAACCTCCTCCTTGGGAGGATCCCAGCTCCTGGTGCACTGAGGAAGGGTTTTAGGTAAGATACCCAGGGGCCCTGGGGCATTTTCACGCCTGCTGAATGCCAACATTGCCAGGAGGGCAATTACAGCTATTGCTTTCCTCACACCTTTTAAATATCAAGCTGGCCTATTGTGACTCAGAAATCCTCTGTAGTATTAGTTAAGTATGCAACAATTCTTTCTTCTTTTTTAAAAAATATATTTTATTGAGTTTTTTACAGAGAAGAAGTGAGAGGAATAGAGAGTTAGAAACATTGATGAGAGAGAATCATCTATCAGCTGCCTCCTGCACACCCCCTACCGGGGATGTGCCCGCAACCAAGGTACATGCCCTTGACTGGAATCGAACCTGGGACTCTTCAATCCCCAGGCCGACGCTCTATCCAGTGAGCCAAACCAGCTAGGGCACAATTCTTTCTTCTTAAAGGAAGTTTAATCCACCTATGAATTTGTCAATAAATACTAAGCTATGTGGCTCCACTTTGATACTTCCTTTTCCAAAATTAGTCAATTTTCTACACATCGTTTATTTAATAATCAGTTTCCTCCTAAATATTTATGATGCATTTGTTTTGACATATTATGTTGCTTTTAAAAATGTTCAGACATGTTTTTGAGCTGTTTGTTCGAGTCTATTATTAAGTGGGCTGACAATTGATACACAAATAACACACCATTAAAATTATTGTAGTCCATAAGAAAACCTAAGGAACTCTTTAAATATTGTGTCATTCCATTTCTCCTGTTTCATTTTTTATGCAGACATTTTTAAAGCTATAAAAACTATAGTTTTTATAGTTTAAATAAAAACTATAATAAATATTTACTAATTTAATAGCTTCTCAGTTGTTTTTCTTTCTGTAACTAGAAAATTATGCATCTTCTTTTATAATGGTAATATTTAAGTTTAACACCTTATTGCATTTTTTAGGACTTAACAAGTTCTATATTTAATGTAAAAGTAAAAATGATCAAAAAAGCACAATTGTTATTAGAACCATAAATGCTTGATTTAAAAACACTTAATATTGACATATTTCATTTTATTTCTGTCAATATTAAGGAAAATATGTGTACTACAATGCAATAGAAATATTGTTTCTATATTTTCTCTAATATTTTATAATTTATAGTTAAATATACATTTCAATTTAAATTATTAAAAGTCTCAGTAGAGAAATTATGGTACAATATAAAAATTTTCCATATTTAAATGCAATATTAATTAATTACCAAAGTTCCTCTTTTATAAAAACATTTTTAACTTCACATGTTGGAATAACCCTCAAGAATACTATAGCCATGCTGATTTAAAAGCAAACAAACAAAACCTAAACAGGAGAAAAAGAAATCTAAACAGTTCTAATAACCATCCCCATATTTCCCCATATTTTTAAAAATAAATTTAATGTTCTGTAACATGATATTTAGCTATTAAATAAATTCTTAAATATTGACAGAAGGTTTGAACACCTTTGGTTCAGATAATATAATAAAAGAAAAAATAGAAAAAATACAGTAACATTAAAATTGTATAACCTTGAAAAATAATAGCTTTTATTCATTTATATAAGACTGATGATGTAATTTGAAATTTAAAGGCAGATTTCTCCATTTCATTAAAGTAATATAAAGTGTCATAAATAAGTTAATGCTATTAAATGCAGTGTTCTCATTTATAATATATCAACTTCAAAGTGTAATTGCTAGTGTTTTAAATATATTTATTAAATTACATATTTGTAATTTACTTAAATTATTTATTGTTAGTTTAATTTTTCTTGAATTTTGATAAGTAGAGGCCCTATATATTCCTATGAAAGAACATAAAATGTGGTATTAAAATTTCTACTCTGCAATCCATTTAATAATTCAATTGTTTACCTTTTAACTTAATATCTTGAAATAATTACAGACTCACAGAAATTGGAAACATAGTCCAGAGCAGCCCTGTGTACTCTTGACCCAATTTCCCCCAAAGATAACATTACATTACTGTAGGTACTATATCAAAGCCTGGAAATTACATTGGTCAATCTAAATTGGAGTACACCAGTTTTTATATACAGTGATAGTTGCCTCTGTGTGTGCGTGTGTGTATGTAGTTCTATGCCATTTTACCACATTTATAGACTAGCATAACCACCACCACAATCAAGTTTATAAATTATTCTATCAATACAAAGAAATTCCCTAGTGCTCACATTTTCAAACCTACTCTGCCTACCACCATAGTCCGTGGCAACCATTAATCTGTTCTTCATCTATACAGTTTTGTAATTTTGAGAATGTTCCATGAATGAAATAGTGCAGTATATAAAAACTTTTGAGGTTTTTAAAATTTTTTTATTTATTTTTATTTAGCATAATCCCCAGGATATCATCCAACCAAGTTTTGAGTATACCAATAGTTTATTCCTTCTATGGGACTGGAGACCTGAGATGCTAAAAGGAAGCTGGGAGCATGATGTAATTCAAATCCCAGGTAGCTCCTGAATGGAAAGCTATTTTGTGTTTAAATTTTACTATCTTAGCATTTATAAAATAGACACCTTTTATTTAAAATATAATAACACCTATTACCTTCAGTGTTCTTAAACCAAAATATTTCCACACCTATACACATAACATGATTTATGTCAATTTTCTTTTAAAGTGCTTATTATGTTGGAAAAGGAAATCAATTGCTCATAAAAATGGCAGCTGCTTTTAAAAAGCTACGCTTCATGAGCTCTAAAGCAAACCCTTGGGGACCATCTAAATGCATATGACCAGGAGGGAAATCAGCCTGTATCTAATGTTTATATTGGATGCCAGTTTACATTATCATTGACTCTTGTGAAAACTGTGCAGAAATTCTAACTCTAAAAAGGCTTGGCTTCTTTGATAGCTGCCATGCATTTTATCCTTAAAAATTAATAATGCTCTGAAAATAAACTATCATTAATAAAAAGGAAAAAGATCTGTCCATTAAATTCAATGACCCTTAAAATGAGTCACTGCTGCTCATTGGATGTCTTCAGTGCCAGACATTCTGCTACAAGAGAAATTTGAGTAAGTGTGTGAATGTCATGCTTTGAAATTTACCAAAAAAAAACAACAAAAAAAACCCCACAAAAACTTTGGTGTTGCTGCTTAAGATCTAAAAAGATTTCAGCTTTACTCAGTGTGGTAAGAAGCCTACAAATCAACCCCCAATGATCTCGTTCTAATGCTCACATTTTCCCAAGTTCTACCAAGGTTGTTGGTCTCAGCCTGAGAGCATAAGGCAAAGTGATGGTGTATCACATGTGACTTTAAAGATTAGGTCAGGCCCTGACTGGTTTGGCTCAGTGGATAGAGCATCAGCCTATGGACTGAAGGGTCCCTGGTTCGATTCCAGTCAAGGGCATGTACCTTGGTTGCTGGCACATCCCCAGTAGGGGGTGTGCAGGAGGCAGCTGATCGATGTTTCTCTCTCATCGATGTTTCTAACTCTCTATCCCTCTCCCTTCCTCTCTGTAAAAAATCAATAAAATATATTTAAAAAAAAGATTAGGTCACAAAAGACTCAGCTTCTGCTTAGGCTTGCTCTTTCACTCCAGGTGACAGACATATCATGAGAACCGTCTGGGAGCCTATGACGAGGCTAATAGGCAAGAAACTGAAGTCTCCTGCTCACAGCCAGGGAGAAATTAAAACCTGCCAACAACCACGTGACTGAGCTTGAAGAAGCTTTTGCAAGGCCTGAATGACCATGAGTGCAACATCGCAAGGGATCTTGAGCCAAAACCATCCATCCAGCTGTCCCCAGATTCATGACACACAGGGATTATTATATGATTAATGTTTGTAGTCTTAAACTTCTAAATTGGGGAGTAATTTGATACATAGCTAATACATAGTTAATACAGATTGTTGTACCAGTGGAATGCCCCCAGAGCAAACCCCAAGTTGTAGAGGTGACTGGAAATGGCAATGAGCAGAAATGAAGTCTGTAAGGACTCCCAGGAAAGACATAGTGAAAAATTTAGCCTTGCGTACACTATTCATAGAATTTGTACCAGTGAGGCTTTAAAAAAAAGTGAAAAATTCTTGTTAGAAACTACATAAATGAAAAAAAGATCCATGTTAGCAAGTGGCAGAACATTCAGCAATATATTTCCTGTAGTAATGTGAAAGGTGGAAAATTTACCTAAAGGACTAGAAGATCTAGCTAAGATCACCAAGCAGAGTGTTAAAAAAATGGCCTTTTTAAAAATTACGTATTTTTATTGATTTCAGAGAGGAAGGGAGAGGGAGGGAGAGATAGAAACATCAGTGGTGAGGGAGAATCATTGAACGGCTGCCTCCTGCTTGCCCCACACTGGGGATCGAGCCCACAACCCGGGCATATGGCCTGACCAGAAATCCAACCACAACCTCCTGGTTCAGAGGTCGATACTCAACCACTGAGCCATGCCAGCTGGGCCGAAACTGCCTTTTTTATTTCTTGCTGCTTATAGTAAAATTTAAGAGCAGAGTGGTAAGATAAAGGAATGACTGCTAAACTTAAAGGACTTGGGACTTGGCTGGTTTTGAAGTTCCCCAGTCTCTCCAAGTGGCTAACAAGGCCAAAATTAAGAAATGTTTTCCAATCAATTATATCCAGGCCATTCACAGAAAATCATGATCTAAAGTGATCTATGTAATAAGTCTTTAAATTCAAAGGGTCAATCTAGTACTCAGCATAACTTTAAAAAGTGACCTCCACCAAAGTATATACTAATGAAATATCAAAACACCAGTGATAGTGAAAAATCTTAAAATTATATACCAAGAAATAGAAATCTGCAGAACATCAAACTGCTCAATAGGAACTCTAAAGATGTGTAAGGACAAGAAAACAACGCCTTTAGAATTCTGAAGGAAAAATAAGTGCAACATAGAAGGACTCAAAATGTTAGCTCCATGGAATCATTCTTATGACCACTATTGGAGAATTAGCTTAAAGAAAACATGTAAAACAAGAGTCATATGAGAAATCATTAAATGGGGGATTCAGGAAAAGTAAAAGGGAAAGAAAGTCCCAGTGCAGCAGCTATGGGGCAGTCTGAGAGCATTCCAGACTGAAGAGGGAGGCTGGAGAGATGGGGCAGATATATTTCTCAGAAAAAAAATTTAAAAACCTGTCATTTATTTCCTTTGTTTGGAATATTGGAGAATAGATTGAATATTGATAATTACTTGAAACATTGGGGAAGTCTTTTTTTCAAACTAACAAACTAAGTAAATGATAAATGAAGTATCTTTTAATTGGAGGGAAACTTTAAACAAATTTTCTAAATTTATTGGTGGTGCTTTGATAATCTATGTAATAGGTTACAAAACTTTGCAGCAACTCTCATCAAACCACAGAGTCTACATTCCTTCCCACATTGACTCTGGTCTTAAGCATGTGACCAGCTTTGCCCAATGAAATGAAATAGCCAAGCTAATCAAGCAGTCCCAGAAGAACCATCAACTGATTCCAGACAAACTGCCAGTGGGTGAAATCATGAACTAAGTAAATAATTGTTGTTTTAAGATTCTAAGTTTGTGGGTGGCCTCTTATGCAGCAAAAGAACTAATACAAATGCTTTACTAAATGTAGATTCTTTAAAAATGGAGGAGTTCAGACACTTACTAGTAGTATCTTAGTAGAACTTTCATTCCCTGGAGTTAACTATTTCCATGTAAGAACTAGACTGAATCTCCTCATATTACTTCAACTGCTTCCAGATTTTGAAAAAAATTTAAGGTTGAGAATTAGTAAATTGAGAAAACGGAGTGATGGGTAAAGGGAATCATGGGTCCTGATCTTTAAGAAATTTTGGTTATTGGCTATATGAATTCACTTTGGCAGAAAAACTGATATTTCATATAATAATTCCTTTGGACTTTATGTGTCTGGACATTAATTTATAAATATAATTAAATTTCAAACTTTAATTATCCTGGGAATTTGAACATATCATGTATTTAATATTTAAAATAAAATGTTGGTAATAGTATATTATTATTGGAGTGACTATTCATTGGAGTATCATAATGTCAGTCTCCCTACAAGTTACTGGTTACCTTTCGTAATAAAGGCTGATCTGACCAGGAGGCCTGATTAGGCCCAGCAATGCCTATGACTGGTGATTCATCAACCTAGTTTGGGGCAGAGTTAAAAGGCCTATTATCACTTTTCCCCCCCAAAGTTTAACCTCTATCAGCAATAAATTTAATCTTTTGACCTCTATCTCACATTTGCTATATTCAGACTATGGGTACTATATTGATCATAGTAATCTAAGACTAACCACACACACACATACACACATACACACACACACGTACACACACGTACACACACACGTACACACATCACTCATGCCACATATTCACTGCAAATTGGCAAAGCGTATCAGCTCTTCATAGAAATTCAGGACCCATAATGACTACGGGTTCATGATCTTGTAACTGTATCATCAGAATAACAAAGTCTTTTCAACCATCATCTGACAGCAAGAGACAGCTGGAGAGCCCAGGACCAGTGGTAGACGGATTTGGTCTTTAGAGTGACACAGATCATTTATGCTCCTATTTTATCACCCAGAAAAGTCACATGGTTGCACCTAATTTCAACGTGGTGAGGAAAAATCCACAATCTCATTCTCAAGCGCTTCTTTCTTTAAATATCTTTATCCTCCTGCATCCTAAATTTTGCGACATCTTCAGGTATTCAACATCCTGATTGCAGAGAGGTCAGTCTGTGCAACAATGTGAAGTAGTCTTCTTTGTCTTGTCCACTGCTGTTGACACCATAGCTTAGGCTGTAGTACTTGCTGGGACCAGGTGGTGGCATTCAGTTCCATGTGGCACTATGGTATACAAATCTGGTGGTGGGGGTGAGTTGAGTAGTAAATAGTCCCCAGGCCCCTTGAGTCAGGAATTTGTTATGCTAGAAACTTACTTGGGGGGGCAGCAAGTTGCTGCTTATACCCTTGTCATTGACCTGGGAGTAGGGAACCTTAGGACTCCATGAAGCCTGCCTTCATGTGCCTGTGGGAACTTGGTGAAATAATCATGATAGTGACAATGATGGTGAAGATGGTGGATCATCTTGATATTTGCTCCTGTCAACTTGATGTGCCCTTCACTAACTTTTGTGTCGTCTCTTCTATGTCCCAGCAGTTGCATATGCCTTTGAACTCTAAGGCTCAGTGAACTCTGATAATGTGTGTTTGTCTCCTTGTTAACAGTCTCGCTGCTTGACAGGCTCCCTCTTCACACAAGCCCCTCCCTCTCCCAGAACTGCTTTGTATGATGGTTATGACCACTTAGATGAATCTTGAGGAACGGGGCATTTTTGTTTTCATCTTTGAGATCTCTCGCATACATTCTTGTACTGTTCTGTTGAGCTGCCTGGCGGAGTCACTAAACTCTGAGAGTAAGAGGAGTTTCTAGCGCTGATAAGAAACTGAAAACTCAATACATCTTTCTAAGCACAGCCTTAGTGTAAAAATATTTTTTTTTAAATTGGAAATGTTTTCATTAGGCTGTAAATCTACATCATTTAGTAGTTTAAAACAGTAATTGTGTGTCTCAGTACATTGTCAGTATAAATAGCAGATACATTCATTTTTAGGAAATAACAAAAGCATATAAATTCTGCTGCTTATAGGGCTTTCCAAATGCATTTTTAATGTACAATATTTACATTTTAAAGCAACAAAGCATCTCTGTAAGAAATACTGAAATGTATTAAATCACCATGCATATCCATAATTTAACTGACATTAAGTTGATGTATATATTTCTAAGATAATAGAAAAAATGTTTGGCAACTTTTTCTCATTTTGTTATACAGGACCGACACACTATTTTGAGGACCAAAATTCTATCACATGTTAAAATGTTTCTAAAAATACATTAGAAAGCTTAAAGTGACAGAAGCAGAGAGGGAGAGAGGAAAGGAAGCTAGAAAAAAGTATGACGGAGGAATATACATGAAAGATAAAAATAATTAGCCTTATTACAGTACCCTGATCAAGGGATTGGACCCATTGTCATCATTTCACCAAAGAGGTTTATGGAAGTAATTCTGTTTGCTTCACTTGGTGTTTATTAAAGAGGAAAGAAAGTGATCACACTCTACTGTCAGCAAAAATTTAATTGTAGCGAAGCACTGAAGCTTAGAAGCACTCATTTTCATAGCCCAAGTTATCTTCCAACGTGTGAGGGAGGTAATCTGAGTTTGTTGGAAGTCTTTGAATGTCTATAAAATAGGGACTATTTCATTTGTCCCAGAGACAGTTCTCATCTGGAATATGATTGCATTTCTTTGTGTTTTGATCAGTAAATCTTGAAACCAGTCCATGTTTCTCAAAACTGTAAAGCTGGGCTTTTGTTGACTATAAATCAGTTATGCAGAGTATGATCCTCCTACTGGTATTGTCAGTTTGATTTAAAAATATCCAACATGTGCTGGTCTACCCTTCCCCCATAAATGGAAGCTATAGAACACTTTAATGGAGCTCCAACAGGAAAATAGAAAAAGACGCATGTTTTCTTATTTCTGACCCCCACTCGGCTCCTTATCTTCACAGACACCCACACACAGATACAGGAGCATACCTAGACATAAATACAATTAAGATCTGGCCACCAATTCAATGGTTTACTTATGGGAGAAGAGTGACTCCTGATTAAGTGGTTTTGTTGGTTAACAAACTAAGGTCATCTAAGCTCATTCTCTAAAAACCTGTATTAGCTTCCCATGGCTGTCATAATACAAACTGTGTGTGGCTTAAAAAACAACAACAATAGTTTATCCTCTCATAGTTCCTGATGTTAGAAGTCCCAAATCAAGGTGTCATCAGAGCCATGCTCCCTCTGAGACTTTGGATAAAATCCTTATTTGTCTCCTTAGCTTCTGGAGTGATTGTCAGTCTTTGCCATTCCGAATCTTGCAGATACATCACTCCACTCTCTACCTCTGTCATCACGTGGTGTTCTCCCCTTACATGTCGGTGTGTATGCTGTCTTCCATCTGTACATGTGGGTCTTCGTATAAGAACACCCATCATACGGGATAAAGGGCTCAGCCCACTTCATCCAGTATGACCTCATCTCAACTTCTGTAATTACATCTACACCCACCCTATTTTCAGATAAGGCTATATTCTGGAGTTCTGGGGGCTTCAACATACACTTTTAGTGGATACAATTCTACCCATAACAGTACACCACAATTTTAGTATTTGGAACCAGCACCATTCATGACATGTAATCATCTTATAATATTATGTCCATCCCACTCTTCTGTAATGTTAAGGTTATTCTTTTGCTTAGATTGAAAAACAGTCAATTTTGTAACTAAATATTCACTTAGCAACTGAGAAACTTTAATCTGTGGAGTTGGGATGACAACTTCTTTTTAAATTGACAATTTCTTTATAAAAACTGCTGTAGTTCTCTCTCTCTCTCTCTCTCTCTCTCTCTCTCTCTCTCTCTCTCTCTCTCGTTGATGATGCCTAAAGGTGCAGTAGGAAGTAAGGAAGTGGAACTTTCTGACTTTATGAGACCTGTTGGAAGGCAGCACTGCATGCTCTGGGCCTGATGGAGATTAAAGTTGAGCCTTTCCCCTGTGAGAGCTTCCTCCTGTTCTTCAGAGGAGCCCCCACTGCGTGTGCCCTTCTGACAACTCCCAGACTCAAAAGGCAACGGCCCCCTCATCCTCACCACATTACTGGTGAACACCTAGCTTCTGACCAGTGAGGATGGACAGGAGAGTGGTTTGTGAGTCGTGACATGACTCCTCAGCATTCTTTTTAAGGGAAGCATCTTTGTCTGAAGCTTCATTTTTTAATCTTATTTTCTACTGAATTTGATGTGGCAGTTCTAATTTCCAACTTAACTCCATTTCACACACACATACACACGCAAACACACACACACACATGACTAATTACACACACATGAATATTTGAGTTTTTTCTCTTTTGCTGGTATTTTAGTACTTCCTGGATATTTTAAGGTTTTGAATTACATCTTTTTTATTGAAGAAATTTTATTTGTTCTATATGCTAACTTTAATCTCATACCTCATGTGAGCATTCTTCCTTTCCCCACACTCAGGCCTGCTCCATCACCTAAAGATGACAGTGGGAAAATAGGAAGCATTTCTGTTTTGCATGTGTCTCTTCCCATTCTAAATCCTGGCTCTCTAGAGTCAGATCTGAAGAAGAAGGATTAAGAATAACAAGAGTAACGTGACTATACTTAGTCGGTGCTATTTGCAGTTCCCTTTTGTCAATAACCATCCACTGTCAGGTACCCAAAGATATAAATTCTACTGATTACTTTAGTGAATCTGTGATCCCCACCATGTCCACACATCGCTCCCTGGCAAGGGCTCTGAATCCATTAATGCCAACAGTTCTCTCCTAGGTCTCGTTATCCCAACAGGCAGTTATCTTAGCCATGGCAAACTCTATAAAAGCAGGCTGCTCCTACTGCCAACCCTCTCTTCTGGCCCGACTATTCCAGGCTGTTTCAGATGACAACCCATGTTCTGGTTTCTCTTCAAAAGAAGCAAGGGCCCCATGTTAGCGCTGTGGGTCAACCCCAGGAAACTCCTAGAACACATACCATGCTTTCCTAAGGAATATTTTGACTCCTGATGCCAGCATTTGCTGAGCCCATGATATCCTGCAGCTCAGCAAGCATCAGCAAAGGAGAGAGACCAGTTTTTCCAATTTGTGGAAAATAGTTCTTTGACATCTACCTTTGGGACCATAGAGCAAGAGAAATGCCTCAGAGAGGGGAGATGAAAAGTCAGAGTTCACTCTACTTTCTTGGAAGTCTCCCCAAAAGACATAGTATGTCTACTAAGGAATCTTCTGGAAGTATGTAATGAGATTAGCTGGTACCAGCCCAATTTTGTAACATTTTGCATATTTTTTGAACATCAAAAGAGCCAGTGAAACCTAAAAATTCAATTTTCTTCTGTTTACATATGGACAACTACTAAGAGAAAAAGTGAATGTTCAGTCTTTCCTCTTTAAAATGCAATTGATCTAGGAAGATTATCTTCTAGGATTTAGCACTGTGGAGAATAACTGGAAGATCATTAAGGGATAATTCTGAGGCCAAGTTGGCTTTTATCTCTTTACATATGCATTTATTTAATTGTAGTCTTTGATTTTGCTGGGTTTGAATAAAAATTTCATCTACATATTGAAATCTGGTATGTTTTCATACTTTTTTCTGGGATGCAATGAATCTTTAACAAGATAACTGTGGAAGTAATAAAGAAAAATAATAAGAAAAGGTCTAACATTACAAATAGATGAATATGAAAGTCTGCCTTCTATTCTTTCCCAACTATGATAATATTGTTCTCTATACTAGGTTCTCTCTACAATGGCAGTGCTGACATTTGGAGTGGACAATTCTTTTTGCAGAGAACTGTCCTGTGCATTTCAGGATGTTTTGCAGGATCTCCTGCTAAATAGATGCGAGTAGCATCACTCCTCTTAGTCAAGATGTGACAACTAAAATTATCTCCAGGAATTCTCAAACATTATTTGTCCCCTGGGGCAAAATTTGTTCTACAACTAAGAATCATTGTTCTCAGAGGGAACAATTTTATGAGTTTTATTTTCTAAGATCACAAAGTGATTCCTTTTATAACTAAAACATGCTTCTAACTCTATTTCAGACATACCAACCCCCATTTTCCATTACTCTCCTTGCTGTATTTTATTATATTACTAGAAAGCATTTCATTATGTTACTGGCCTGAGGGATCGGGCCCAAACTGGCTCTCCAACATTCCCTGAGGGGTCTCAGATTGCGAGAGGGCACAAGCCAGGCCAAGGGACCCCACAGGTGCACGATCGGGGCAGGGGAGGGACACTGGCAGTTGGCCAGCGGGGAAGGAACCACAGGAGGGCTCCAGGGCGTGTCTGGCCCATCTCACTCAGTCCCAATTGGCTGGACCCCAGCAGCAAGCTAGCCTACTGGTTGGAGCATCTGCCCCGTGGTGGTCAGTGTACATCATAGGGCGAGGTTGAGCAGCCTTAGCATATCATTAGCATATTATGCTTTGATTGGTTGAACGGCCTACTGGATGATTGGGCACTTAGCATATTATGCTTTTATTATATAGGATAATTTTAGTTATAGTCCTACATTTTTTTTATATTGTATTGATTTTTTACAGAGAGGAAAGGAGGGGGATAGAGAGTTAGAAACATCGATGAGAGAGAAACATCAATCAGCTGCCTCCTGCACACCCCCTACTGGGGATGTGCCCAAGCCAAGGTACATGCCCTTGACTGGAATCGAACCTGGGACCCTTCAGTCCCCAGGCCGACGCTCTATCCAGTGAGCCAAACCGGTTAGGGCTAGTCCTACATTTTAAAGCTTATATAAAATAGCTGTCTTCCTTGATTCATTTTATATAGCATCCATGATGCCTCCATTATCTTCACCTTGCCTACATTTTTCTTCCAAAATTATTTCTACAGCATTACTCCTGCATTAGTTTATTTTAATAACATTTTGGGATTTTTTGGTGCAAAGAATAATGAAGAACATATTTAGAATAGTTTAAAAAGCACCATTCATGTAACTGCTATTGACATGAAGAAATGAATATTTGTAGCTAGAAAATCAAAGAGTACAGATACGTACATAAAAGAAAGTAAAAACCTTCGTCTCTACAAAAGCTCAGTCTCTTCTCACAAGAGAAACCAGTCACCCTGGATGACAAAGTTATCACAACAGAAGTAAACAGATAAAATAAAATACATACAGAAGGAAATACAATTGAATTTCTATTTCTTGAAAGAGAAGTCCCAACACTGAGGCCAAGTGAATAATCTATTGAGTCCCCAAATCCTATTACATTATTGTTTGTTTCATTTTCTGGCTAAGAAATCTGTAACTACTTCTACGAGGTACAGCAGTCTACTTGCAATTGGCTCAGCAAAGGGATTTCTGAATGGGTTTAGGTAGCTTCCTTCTCACTCGGTCCTCACAGGGACACCCTGTGAAAGCAGTAGGCTGAGCTTGCAGGACTCTGTGGCAGGACCTGGTGTGCTCATAGTGGAAGGTCTCAGGTATTGTCCTCCAAGCTTTTTGTGTTTGAATTGCTTTAGGGTGTGTCTATATTTATAAAAGGCTGAAACTACAGATGTCTTCAGTATCCTCCAAAGCCTAGTGCAAACAGGAACTATTTTCCTAAAAGAGAACAGTTATAGCCTGAAAGCCTTTCATCTTTAAAATGCAATGCTTTGTGAGTTGTTATCGGTTCTTTTATTTGAGTGAGGCATGGGATACACAAAAATCATGAGATTCTACCAAATTCTACAATGAGTTTTGGATCTTTAGGCTCCCCATGATAAAATGATGGAGAGAGCAGTACCTCACACTGGACCACATGCTAGCAATAATATGCTCTGGTCTTCATCCAAATCTATAATTTTTAAAATCAATAAATTTAAATCAATACTTTTATTTCCCAGGCAGCAAAGCAGATGTGTCAACTCAAATAAACATATCAAACATTATTCAGCTGTTTTTTTGTTTGTTTGTTTGTTTCTACTTGATGGAGTAACCAGGTCAATCAATGTGTCTTTAACTAAGGAGAGAATACCTTGGCATGGTCTTTACTCTAACACAACACCTCACATCCCAAAACTTCCCTGAGGTGGTAGAATCTGCTCTTTTCATAGAATCAATCTTTTACTCTCTAGTACACATGTGAATTAGCATTGTGTTTAGGTCATCAGCTAGTGTTTGTTTTGCAAAAAAAAAAAAATACCAGGGAGGATCTCTTTAATAAACAGTGGCCGCAACCCAGTCTGCAAGGCCTAGTGGTTGAGTATCAACCTATGAACCAGGAGGTCAAGGTTCAATTCCCAGTCAGGGCACATGCCCAGATTGTGGATTTGATCCCCAGTGGCAAGTGTGTGGAAAGCAGCCTATCAATGATTTTCTCTTATCATTGATGTTTCTATCTCTCTCTCCATCTTCTTTCCTCTCTGAGCAAAATTAATAAAAATATTTTTTAAAAAACCAGTGGCATACTTGTGAACTGGCTAGATGATTAAGATCCTGATCACTAACTGAGGTGTAGAAATAGAGAGCTGACTTATTCCAGTGGTGGGAATGAGCTACTGAGGTTAATTCTGTTACTACCTCTGCAACTTCTATTTTTCCATTCTCACTGAGATCAGGAAGCCCATATAAACTGAAGTTCTCCTGAGCATCCCCAGTCAAGTGACAAATCAGTCAGTAAAGAGCATTTCAACATGCTGGTGCTTTCCACACACATGTATTGGTCACACATGCAGAAAAAGAGACCAGAGTTCTTTAAAGAGATATTCCTTGAGGGTGACACTAGAGTATACCCATAACAGAGTGTCAATTCCCTAGTTATTTTCTCCATATTTATCCAAGACTACCGGCCCTTCAATTTACTTAAAATAGAGTCAGTGATTAATTAGTCCACGTTTTTTATGAGCAGCCAGACAAAATGGAAGCACATTACTCACTCTTCATTTAAACATTTCAAATGCAGATGTTCTCATATATGGAATCATATTACTAGATTCAGATTATTTTGAAACATTCCTTAGAATTTCAGTTGTTAGTTTTGCTCACATATACTCAAATCCCTATGTTTTTATGAATATAATGTAGCTTTTTAGTATATCATTCTTATATTCTTGAATTTTATTCTAGTTGGTATTTGACTTCAGGGACATGGTAGAATTTGATTCCAGTTGTTGGTATGATGTCAGTAAGATATGGGACATGAAGAGAATATTAGCTCCCTGTTTTGAGAAATTACCTTTATAAAAAGAATAGTATAGCAAGATGAGGGTACCAGCTCCCTTCGATGGATAGAGAGTTATTTTGGTAGAGAAAATATATTCCAGAAAGAATAACAGCATTTTTTTCAAGCATCGAGTTAGACAATCATGAAGCTGTTGTGGCAACAACTAACTTTGCTAGGGTGCATTATATGAATAGGAGTACAGGGCCAATAAACTGAAAGTACTGATGTAAAGTTGGCCTTAACTTTTGAATAACATTTGTATTTTAGTTACTAGGCAAGATATTGAACAGGACAGTGCCTGAAATAGAATTCTTATTTAGGGAAATTAATTTGACAAGAATGTGTAGGATGGATTAGAAAAGTGAGAAAATCCAGACAGGAACACCAATTAGGTAACTAAAACAATAGTGCTAGTGAGTGATATTGAGGTTTTAACAAAAATAATTGCAGTAGGATTGGAGAAGGTTGGAAGTTTAACACTTGACTTTTTACGGATATGTGTAATTGATAGGTAACCGACCACTAAATGCTGGGAGTGTTACTTCATATTAATCCACTTAATATGGCATACTTACCAGAATGCTTTATTTAAACTTAGCATGGGAATAAGAATTAAATATGTAGCGAAGATGCTCACCTAGGTCAAGACATGGCAGAAATGAACGTGGGAGAGGACATGTGTCAGAAAAGCATGGAGACTATGTGAAAAGGGACTTACTAAGGGCTTCTCAAATTTATAGGGACATCATGGTCACACGGGGTATTTTTAAAAATAAAAATGCAGATGACTGAATCTTACCCTAGACATTTAGATTCAGCAATTCTGAAGTGGTGCCATGGCATTCATATTTGTAAAAGGTCTACCTGTGATTAGGATGCACAGTCAAGGCTTCACTAATCTATGAAGAGGAGCAGCTAATGAGGAGGAATCCCAGTGGAGCACACAGATGAATCAGGCCTCTGTGCCAGCCTGCTTTCCAGCTGAAGATCTGTCTCTACAGGTCTGCTGTGTTTCTGTACGCGGGTCTGTTCCATAGTGTTTACTTGGCGGCTCCAGATGATTGCTCTAGCTTGACAGATTGAACTTCATGTTTCTGTGTGCATCTTGCTAACCTAATCCTGAGCCTCTGAACTGATAACATTAGCTTCATAGCAAAGTGTCTAATTAGCCCAAGAGTCTTCCCTCTGTTATCAGGAATCTCAGGTTTAATAACTCTATGCTGACTAATTTAAAAATGTTCTCATAAGACTGACACAAGATTACTTCTACTACAGTTAACTCAGAAGATCCAAGTCTCTTGAGCTTATTTACCAAGAGTTTCACCAGCTAAATTGAATTTTGGCAGCTTAATGTTTTTCTCAAAAGGCTATACATGTGTTCTTGATGTGATAGTATATATATATTCCCCCCCATCCCCCCCGCGCGCGCACACACACACACACACACACACACACACACACACTTTTTAAATTTGATTCTGGAATAATTAATTTGCCTATCATGGGCTGGCAATATCTTTGCAGAGAATGGTTTATGCTTTTGGATTCACCATTAATCTTATTAGGTCAATTTATAGCAGAACTGTTTCACAGAAATGCCAAAAGGTAAAATTTACCTTTTTCATTATAATAAATTATAAATCATTATAATCAATTCTCTATCTAATTTTTCCCCCTTTCAGCATGATCTTGGAAAAACTATTATTTTTATCTGCTGTAGGAGTTGCCAATTAATGACCATAGACTGACTCTAACAAGGAGATATGTTTTTCTTTTGCTGGAGGAATCCTATTTAATAAAAGGCTAGTATGCAAATTGTCTCCTCCATGGGGAGTTCAACCAGGGGGGGCTGAACTGGCCAGCCAATGGCCCACAGCCTCTCCCCCTGGCCAGCCCCGCCCCCAATCAGCCCCTTCCCGCACTGGCCTGGTCTGATCGGCCCCAATTGGGGTGGGCCTGCCAGACCCCACCTGTGCATGGATTTGTGCACCGGGCCTCTAGTATTTAATAATATTTAATTTTGAACGTTTTTAGATACAGCATAAAATTTTCAGTTTAACACAATTCTTTTTTTCTTTTTTTAAAATATGCCATAGAACATACATTATTCTATTACTAGGCTCTTTATCACCATCATTTTTTTGAGATGCACCTATTTTGCATTTATCAATAGTTTATTCCTCTGTATTTCTGAGAAACAATTGCATCATAGGGATATGTTACATGTTTTTGGACATTTTTATTATTTCTGATTTTTATTTTTTTAAAATATATTTTATTGATTTTTTTACCGAGAGGAAGGGAGAGGGATAGAGAGTTAGAAACATCGATAAGAGAAAAACATTGATCAGCTGCCTCCTGCACAACCCCTTACTGGGGATGTGCCCACAACCAAAGTACATGCCCTTGACCAGAATCGAACCCGGGTCCCTTGAGTCTGCAGGCTGATGCTCTATCCACTGAGCCAAACCTGTTAGGACTTTTTTCTGATTTTTAGTTATGAATAAAAACTGTTATGAACATTTGCATTGTCTTTATGTTGATATATGTATTTATTTCTCTTGGATATCATAGGCAACTGCGTTGTTGTCTCTTTCATTTTTAAATGGTTCTATATGCTATCTCATATAATCTGAGTTCATTTCAATAAGAATATATTGAACAACTATTGCATACTAGGCAATCTAGTAGACACTAGATATAGAAAGCATACGAGTCAAAATTCTTGACATTAGAAAACAAATTCAGGAAAATGATCCAACTTTTAAAAAATTACCAAATGTTGTGATATTTTCTAAAGAAGACTTAAAATATATTTTTTGAGGAAGGGAGTAAACTTTTCAAAAGGAAATGTCAATGTAGCTAACACAAGAATGTAAGAAGTACAAATTGGCACTGATACCATTACGAATAAAAAGTAACACATCTTTGGGCAACTGAAACTAAATTAGTAGGTGAGGATGCACACTATAATAGGAGAAACAGTAAGGTTAGACATACAAGCAGAAGTTCTAAATCTTATTTAGAGGGAGAGATGATAGGAACGATTTTTCACAGGGGAGTAAAACAATCAGTTTTGTCTCAGAATGTTTGCACTGCCAACAGTATAGATTTGAGGACACTGATGATAGGAACCAAAGTGCTCTAAGAATTGATGCAACATCAGGAAGGTTTGTTGACTGATTACATGCACAGGAGAGTGAAACTCTTAAATTTCTTCTGCAGAACTCATTATATGGAGATGTTTTTAATAAATATTTTAAAATATAAAGATAAAATTACCATCTTCTTATATTCACATGGAGTATGAGGTTTCTGGGGTACACCTGGCTGGTTATGTCTAGTAGCAATGTGGTTATGTAGACTTGAATCTCAGCAGAAGGCTGTAGGCTCCAAAGGTGGATTTTAGACTCACAAGAATGTAAGTGTCTGATAAACCTAAATGTAAATGATTTAATACACCTACTGTGTGTGTGTGTATGTGTGTGTGTGTGTGTGTGTGTGTGTGTGTGTGTGTCTGTATAAAGATTGCCAGGGTGTTATCCGCATCTAGAAGGGTTCAGGAATCTGGAGAAAGCTGTAACATAAATTAATGAAGAGACTAGACATGAAATATAAATTTGGGAGACATTTTTGGGGGAACCAGGGGAGGCTTAGCTTTAGTAACTAAGTTTTTTGAATCTCTGGACCCCTAGCATTTTATTAACACATTTTGCCCTGTAGCAAAGCAGATATACATAGCAAAAGTAAGGTTTGGTAAACAGTAAGATTATCAGGTTGGGGGAACTGCCTTCAGCTGTTCCAGCAGCAGGTAATAACATGCAGATTTTCAGCCCTGCTGAAAGAGTCCTTTCAACCTTTTGAGGACTTCTCGCATTTATTATGACATGCTGGAATTAGCCTCCAGCAAACATGGTAAAAATAATAATGAGAGAAGCTTGGTGAATGAGAACAGGAAGGAGGCAAAGTAGCTTCAATGGACTGAATGTTTACATCCCTCCAAAATTCATATGTTAAAATCTTAATGTTCAATGTAATGGTATGAAGAGGTGAATAGATCATTAGGATGGAGCCCTCATGAATGAGATTAGGCCACTTGTGACAGAGGACCCAAAGAGTTCTCCCTTCCACAATGTGAGGACAGAGAGAGGAGATGGCCGTTTGTGAACTAGGAAGCATGGTCCCACTAGACACTAAATGATCTGGTGTCTTGATCTTGGACTTCCCAGCCTCCAGAACTGGAAGAAAAATTGTGTTATTTCTAAGCCACCCAGTCCATGTATTCTGTTATAGCCACTTAAACAGACTAAGATAGAAGTAGATTTCAGAAAAGAAATTAAAAGGAGAAGCAGGTGATCCATGACAGGAATCACAGAAGACACAGTAAAGACTCAGAGTAAGGAGATGGTCAGAATGGCCAATATTTAAGAGCTTAATGAATTTTAAAACTATGATAATTAGGAAATCATTATTAAATCTATAAGGAAAAGATTTAGAAGAATAGCATGGATTGAAGGCAAGGACACACTCATCACACTGACATGTGAGTATTAGGTAATAAAGCTGACACATTAAACAAAGTGGTCATATTAAAAATATGTGGCCACTAGCTCATTAACACAGGATCATCAGGAGATTTTCAAGTAGGAAATATTTAAATATGATTATATTGTGAGAGACAAATTAAATAATAATGAGGACAACTGACTGAGATCAGATAAAATGGGTTATAATGCAGAACAGTTGGCGAAATTAAATTTGGATACCATAAATGTTACTTATTTTTCATAGGCAAGTGGTTCTCAAAGTGTTCCCCAAACTAGTAACAGCAACACCACCATCGAAATGTTCAGAAGTAAAACTTATCAAACCCCACCCCAGACCTACTGAATAAGGAAGTTTGGGCTTGGAGCCTGGCATTCTGTGTTGTTTTGTTTTATTTATTTATTTTTAATCCTCACTGGAGGATATCTTTCCATTGATTTTTAGAGAGAGTGGAAGAGAGAGGGAAAGACAGAGGGAAATATAGATGTGAGAGACACACACCCATTAGTTGCCTCCTGCAGGAACCCCAATCAGGACCCAGGCCAGAGAGGAGCCTGCAATCGAGGTGAGTGCCCTTCACCAGAATCGAACCATGGACCTTCTATCTACTGAGCCAAACCGGCTAGGGCCATTCTGTCTTAAAAAAACCCTTCCGGTGACTCTGTTGAACAATAAAGTTTGAATAAAACACTGGATTAGGGAAAGAAGAAGACAACATTTGTGAAACTATAGAGATTACAGTAGAAATAGAGGGGGGTGGAGATATAACAAGCTCAAATAAATTGTGCTTACTAGCTTCAAGGACATCTGTGAATTTAAAGATGAGGCCAAGGATGCATAAGATATAAACCCTTTGAGAGAAGTGATGAAATTCTTCAGTATTCACTCCCTGTTAATGTAAGAAGAATCTGGCTGCTGATAAGACATAGGAAAGGATTGCTAAGAGCCCCTGAGTGTCCTGCTGTGACTTCAAAATGGCATCCTTCTTCACAGTTGATGATTTTTCTACAGAAGTTTTCTATGACTTTTGGCAATGGAGCAAAGCAGGGCCCTTATCTTGGGAAATGTGCCAAAGAAATGCAGGCACTTTGACACTGCACTAATGACTGTTCCTTCTCTTCACAGCCCTCTAAATTCTAGTATCTTAAAAATATGACAGTCCCTGTTGTAACCTTCTGTTTCATGATATGGACTAATTTGTATGAGTAGTGAGATCTTATGGGATTTAGATTCTAGTTGTAAGACAGATGGGTTGTAAAGCATGTGGTTCTCTTTAGTTAAATTGCTTGTAGCTGCAAGAACTCATGGCAATACTTGTTAATGGCACCATGCTACCTCACCACCCCAGAGCCATTATGTCTCCACTGAAATTGCATGCAAAGGAGTCTTATTTACTTTAGTATATACCATGTGGAGCTGGGCTTTTGGGGAGTATGTTTATTTCCTGCCTGACAGGCTGTAAAGATAAAACTTTTGGAAGCCTTATACAATATTTTGGGGACTGTCTATTAGGAACACAACAATACCTTCTTACCACTGAAATTATTTGTTTGCTTCCTTACTTAGTAAGCCACACGATTTAATGTGCCTCCCCAAATCAAATGCTTTCTAGAGACCCAACAGAAGGGTTTCAAATAGCAAAAATCCTTCATTTTCTACTCACATTTTGTTCACCCGTTTTAGAGACTTTTTTATCTTATCTGTTACTGTGCAAGAAACACTTATAAAGTTGAATTTCATATAAGCGAAGTTCTAAAATAGCTAAACCTTACCACTCTGCATTAGCAGACAGGAGGACCCATGAAAATGTGTATTTCCTTTAGTATTTTACTTCTCTTTTTGTTATTGTTGCAGGTTTCACAGCTGGTCTTACAAGTTGAGAAAAAAAGAGGAATAACAAATGCTTTAGTTGATAAATGGTGCATATTCCAGCCATTTTACTCAATCAAGAAAATATTTGGCGACAAGATGATGGCTGGTTAGTAGAATGTCACTTTACCTAAAATAGGTGAATTAAGCTGGGTGTAGTTAGAGCTCATATTGGATTTCTATATTTTCCAAACTGACATTTAAATGACATTTTCAGCATGAACGGCAATGACTTTTTATAACAGTCATATTATGATGATGATTGCTTCCACATTCCATGTGTTTCCATTTACACATGAGCCATATGAGAGTGTCCACAGTACCTTATAGTCTCTCCATACCACATCTAAGGAAGTTCCTTGGTCTAAATTATTCATAAGGAACTTATCAGCTGCTAAGGAAATGGATGTATTTTCAAAATCCTGTATTTAGATCACTTAAAGGTAGTGGACATTTAAAAGAAAGGAAAATAGCAAAGTTCCAATACATATGTAAGCAACAAACAAATGCAATAGAGTAGGATTAAGTAAATAACTGATCTTGAAGGGAGAGGAAAGATATCAGAAAACCAAACACATTAATAGGTAGTTTGCTAGTACAGAAAGCTGAATATAAAACAGTCAGTGCTTCTGGCTGCTTTACTTTCCCATGAATCTTTTAAAAAATATTTCCTTTATTTACTATCTATTTCAGTTTATTTTCCAGATGTTAGCTTGAATTTTAAAGTATAATGAAGAAAAAAGTATAGTGCTAACACTTTGAATGATTTCAGAAAAGAAATGCTATTTAAAACATCTTACTATGGATTCTCACTGTCACAAATCACTCAGATTTATAGGAAAAACATAATATTGCACAGATACAGAAAGACTATTAATGTTCCTTTGTATTTTCTTAATTTTCTTGTGTTGATAGTTGCTGAGACAAAAATGATTTGTAAATCCATCTACTTTCTAAGCTTGTATGTGATTAGTTTTGTACTTTTCATTTTAGAAAATATATGTATATGTAGTTAGGTATATGTATATTTTCTAAAATGAAAAGTACAAAACTAATCACATACAAGCTTATACGTATATATAATTTACTTTTATTGTTGAAAGTATTACAGATGTCCCCTTGGCCCCCTATTAACCCTCTCCACCCCACCCCCATCCCCTCTGCAGGCCTTCACCACACTATTGTCTATGTCCATGGGTAATGCATGTAAGTTCTTTGGTTAATCTCTTCCCCTCCACCTCCCTCTGAAATATACCAGTCTGTTGCATGCTTTAATGTCTCTGGATCTATTTTTTCAGTTTATTTTGTTCATTAGATTCCACATATAAGTGAGATCATGCAATACTTATCTTTCTCTGACTGGCTTATTTCACTTAGCATAATACTCTTTGGGTCCCTCCATGCTGTCTAAAGGGTAAGAGATCCTTCTTTTTTATAGCTGCATGATATTCAATTGTGTAAATGTACCACAGCTTTTTTATCCATTAATCTACTGATGGGCACTAGGGCTGTTTCCAGATCTTAGCTATTATAAATAACCGCTGTTAAGAATAGAGGGGTGCATATATTCTTTCTGATTGGTGCTTCCGGCTTCTTTTCTAGGACTGAGCTCACTGGATCAGAAGAAAGTTCCATTTTTAATCTTTTGAGGAATCTCCATACTGTTTTCCACAATGGCTTCACCAGTCTGTATTCACACCATCAGTGCACTAGGGTTCTTTTTTCTCCATATCCTCACCAGCACTTACAGTTTGTTGATTTGTTGATGGTAGCCATTCTGGCAGATGTGAGGTGGTGCCTCATTGTCATTTTAATTTGATTATCTATACTAATAATAGTCTAGGTGGTTGTCATGCCCTCACACCGTGATACCCTCATGCCATCACAATCCCACAATCCATCACGAGGAGCCTGTGTGCACAGCAGGCATATGCGGGTGGGCAGGGACTCAATGCTGTGTGCCCAGCACAGAGGTGGGGCTTGACAGCTGCTCCGTATGATCAGGTCTAGGGATCCCGTGGCTCCATGTGCTGTGGAGGTGGGACCCCTGGTTCCGGCCTACCTCTTTGGGGCAATCCATCATGGAGCCCCAGGTGGGTGGACAGGGCCCACCTCTTTGGGGCAATCTATCGCAGGGCTCCCACACTGTGAGAGGGCACAGGCCAGGCTGGGGACCCCCCCCCAAGTGCATGAATTTCATGCACCAAGCACCTAGTCTATGATAATTAATGACCTTGAGCATTTTTTTTAATATGTCTCTTGGCCATTTCTATGTCCTCTTTGAAGAGGTGTCTATTCAGGTCCTCTGCCCATTAAAATTATTATTATTATTTATTTAAATCTTTATTGTTGAAAGTATTACATAGATCCCCCTTTTTCCCCAATTAACCTCTTCCAGCCTGCTCCCAACCCCCTCCCCAAGGCCCTCCCACACCAATGATTTCTGAGGCTACACTATATTGCTTAATATATTTAAATCATATATAAACAATATATGATCTGATATATATTGGTTAGTAGTTACATTTTATGTGACATATACCTTATCCTAGTGGTTTATTTTTTCACAATATTTAATCAATGCTTTCAGTTTTCATATAGGTAATTCAAATCTTTTCCTCTAGTTAAGTCCTATCTGAACTACATCAGTCTAAAGGGAAAGTATGGGTTAAGGTTTCACATCAGTTTATTGGTAGATCTGACTTAGTAGACAAGAGTCAGCACAGTGGACTATAAAACAGAAACAGAAGTAACTAAATTTGGACATTTTTTGCAATAAACATAGTATTAAGGATGTTTGTTTAATTACTTCAAAAGATACCGAATGCCAGTGGTGTGTATAAGATAGGAAATTTATTTCTGTTTCATGTTAAGCATGACCTGCTAAAACTGCCAAGGTGATACTTTGCTTCATTAGGTCAGGTAGGCATCCGAGCTCCTTGTGTTTTGTTGTTCCATCATCTGCTTCCACAGTCTCCTCATAACATGACCAGCGATAATTCACCACGACCATGTCTACTTCTTAGCCCACAGGAGAGAGAAGAGTTGGAGGACAAGCAGTTTCCATTCAGTGACCAGAGATAAGGAGCCAGCCTCAGATTTTCCAGAACTTAAGCACATGTTCAAGGCTGGCTGCAGTGGAGACTGTGAGTATAATCTTCAATTTGAAACTCATTTATTCAAGTAAAACTTGGAAATTCAGTTTAAAAGAATGAAGAGAAAAATGAATATATGATGATCATTATGGTGTCTTCCAGAAGAGATAACAAGGAGAAAAAATTACAATAAATTATAATGAATAGCTAGGACTCCCCCCATCCCTTGCCAAAATAGTTGAAATCAGATCAGATTCTGAGGAAAGAAAATGAGACTAGACCTATTGATTATAAGAAGCTCCCTATGGAAAGAGTCTAGAAATTTTAAAAGGTCTCATTTTCCGTGTTGAGACAGTAGCAATCATCATCTTATATAATAAAAGGCTAATATGCAAATTGACCGAAGGGTGGAATGACTGGTCGCTATGACACGCACTGACCACCAGGGAGCAGATGCTCAATGCAGCACAGTGGACCATAAAACATAGAGGGAGTGCCACTCAGCCAGAAGTCGAGCTCACATCTGGTGAGCACAGTGATGGTGGCAGGAGCCTCTCCCGCCTTCTGGGCAGCATGCTAAGGACCCCTTAGGGCAGTGATGGTGAACCTTTTGAGCTCGGCATGTCAGCATTTTGAAAAACCCTAACTTAACTCTGGTGCCGTGTCACATATAGAATTTTTTTGATATTTGCAACCATAGTAAAACAAAGACTTATATTTTTGATATTTATTTTATGTATTTAAATGCCATTTAATTAAGAAAAATCAACCAAAAAATGATTTTGCGTGTCACCTCAGACACGCGTGTCATAGGTTCGCCATCACTGCCTTAGGGGATGTCCAACTGCCGGCTTAGGCCCGCTCTCCCTGGGGAGTGGGCCTAAGCCGGCAGTCGGACATCCGCCAAGAGGTCCCAGATTGCAAGAGAGTGCAGGCTGGGCTGAGGGAATCCCCTCCCCAGTGCACAAATGTCTTGCATTGGGCCTCTAATTTTTTATAATTGAGTCACTATGTCCTGAACACAAAATTGTTTGCATATTATAAGTGGAAAGTCAGAACTTAAAATGATAGTAATCTTCATATTTTTTCATGTTCTCTAAAATATATTCCCTTATATACTAGTCCTATAAGATAGTTCTTGGAAAGTTTTTCTTGCCAAATAGGTTCAGTAGACATTATATACTGTATCTCTATTTTGATAATTATAAGGTAAATTAACATATTAATGAATATTGCTATACATATTCCAAATGTATTAATCACAAAATTCTTAGTAATGTATCTTGAAATACATTTCAGAAAATTGATGAAATTCAAACTCCTTATTTTATAAAGGAGTATAACCAATGAGAACCAAGCATTTGTTATATGAGAGTTAAATAAGTCAAATGACCTAACACTGCATCAAGTGAATTCTCAACTTTTATATGGACAATGGTATTGATTTAATTCTGGGGTCAGCAAACTGTGGTTCCTGGACCAAATCAGATCTGCTGCCTATTTTTATAAGTGTGTTTGGAACACAGTCACACTCATTCAGTTCTATGTTGTCTAAGGCTCACTTCTCACTGCAACAGCGAGTTGAACAGTTGCAACAGAACCTGTATGGTTCACAAACCCTGAAATAGTTACTATTGGGCTCTTTACAGAAATACTGTCCACTCCTGATTTAATTTATTCAGCAATATTATATAACCTAAATATGAATCGGTATCTCAAGTACTCCAGCGTATTACAGGCCTACTTACAAAAGAAAACCAGTTTTATATGAAATTGAATTAAGCACCAAAAACAAATGTTTTGAAAGCAATAATTATTCTTTTCTCAATATAAGTGGTTTTTACACAAAATGTATTGCCGAACATTTCACCTGAATGAAATTTAAGATAGTTCAACTGGGTTTTATGTGTTACTTGAAAACCAGTGAACTCCATTGATACCATTATGTTAAGCGTTGATTATATGGAGATGAATGAGGTATTGTACTTGCTCTGGACTAGCTCACTATCTAGCAGAGAAAATAAAAAGAAAATCCATCACTTATTATATAGTGACAAGACCTCTAATAATGTTCACCAAACTCTAAGGGAAAGGTATGCCACTATTCAGATATAGTCTTTCCTTCTTTTTCTCTAAATTACTTATCACATATATGTTAGATACTGTTCAATCACTTTACTCATATAATCATCACAACAACTGTAAATATAATGCATCTCAGTCTGAGAAGGAAAGGTTGAAGGGGGTAAACAAGTAGTATTTTCTTAGTTGGAAAGTTTTCTTTTTTTTATTGTTGACAGTATTACAGATGTTCTGCATTTTCCCACTCCACCAAGGAACAAAATAGTTCCAGGGTCATGGATACATGGAACAGACTGACACAGGGGAGGGGCAGGAAGAGATTAACCGAAGAATATACATGCATATATGAATAGCCCATGGACACAAACAAGTATTTTACTTAGAACAGAATGTGTCATAGAATATTTTTATAACTTCTATATTATTAACGATGTTTCAAATCAGAGAAAAATAGAAATCCTGAAAATTCTGATACTACATTTGACCCACAGTCAGACATCCCCGGAGGGTTTCTTAGCAGCTGCCGAGGAGGCAGGAGGGCTCCTGCCATAGCCACTGCGTTCACCAGCCATGAGCCCGGCTTCTGGCTGAGTGGCACTCCCTCTATAGGAGTGCACTGACCACCAGGGGGCAGCTCCTTCATTGAGCATCTGCCCCCTGGTGGTCAGTGCAAATCATAGTGACCAGTCATTCTGCCATTGGGTCAATTTGCATATTAGCCTTTTATTATATAGGATGATGATGGCTACTGTCTCAACAGGGAAGATGAGACCTTTTAAAATTTCTAGACTCTTTCCACAGGGATCTTCTTATAATCAATAGGTCTAGTCTCATTTTCTTTCCTCAGAATCTGATCTGATTTCAACTATTTTGGCAGGGGATGGGGGGAGTCCTAGCTATTCATTATAATTTATTGTAATATTTTCTCCATGTTATCCCTTCTGGAAGACACCATAATGATCTTCATATATTCATTTTTCTCTTCAGTCTTTTAAACTGAATTTCCAAGTTTTACTTGAATAAATGAGTTTCAAATTAAAGATTATACTCACAGCCTCCACTGCAGCCAGCCTTGAACATGTGCTTAAGTTCTGGAAAATCTGAGGCTGGCTCCTTATCTCTGGTCACTGAATGGAAAATGCTTGTCCTCCAACTCTTCTCTCTCCTGTGGGCTAAGAAGTAGACATGGTCGTGGTGAATTATCGCTGGTCATGTTATGAGGAGACTGTGGAAGCAGATGATGGAACAACAAAACACAAGGTGCTTGGATGTCTACTTGACCTTATGGAGCAAAGACACTATCACCTTGGCAGTTTTAGCAGGTCATGCTTAACATGAAACAGAAATAATTTCCTATCTTATTCACACCACTGGCATTCGGTATCTTTTGAAGTAATTAAACAAACATCCTTAATACTATGTTTATTGCAAAAAATGTCCAAATTTAGTTACTTCTGTTTCTGTTTTATAGTCCACTGTGCTGATTCTTGTCTACTAAGTCAGATCTACCAATAAACTGATGTGAAACCTTAACCCATACTTTCCCTTTAGACTGAAGTAGTTCAGATAGGACTGAACTAGAGGAAAAGATTTGAATTACCTATATGGAAACGGAAAGCATTGATTAGATAGAAACAGAGACATTCTTCTTTTTTTCTGTAGAAACAGAGACATTATTCTTTTTCCGTGTTTTCTCAGATGGTAGTGCATATATTTTAGTATCTGCATGTACTTTGGCAGCAACTGCTTCTCTTTTTCTAACCTCTTTGGATCATTTACTTCTAGGACTAGCAAAGGAGGAATATATTTGAATAAACATGTGTGACTGTGTTTCTGTGTATGTGCATTTGACTGCATAGCAATTTTCTGAATTACCTACTATTTTCAATTATCCACGCTTCTGTGCCCTTTCATCAGTGTAGATAATCAAGTGTTGAGTTTAGTTAACAAACGTGAATATCTAGGAGGCATTAATAACTCTTGCAAAATGCCTTACTAAGTATTATTTTTATGTTGCATGGAATTAAATAGAAATATTAGTGTGCATGTTAAAGAAATATGAGGCAATTTGATTATGGCTCCCTGTAGATAAAACTTTTTATATGAATAATAACAATAAAATCTTAGGTAAAACATTATAATTTTTATTGCAGTAAATAGTTTATCTGAAGGCTGTTACTTGAATTAATAAAATTCAAAAGCTGCATTTTATTATAATGAAGATTCATTCACATAATTACTTATCTGCATAAAACTTTAGATTCAATTAGGGCATAGGCAATTCAAGTGCTATCAGGAATAATTTTTTTAAAAAAAAATTAAAACTCTGATTATATTTTGATTTTATTTCTTTGCATCCAATTTTACAAAGGAATACATTATATACATTTTGGAAATTGTACTGCTTTTTAAAAATTACCCTAAGTGCCACATTAAAATCTTTAAAAATCAACTCAGTTATCAATACATACGTTCATTTTGGAATATATATGTACATTATGGGTTGGCAAATGTCATCACATCCTTCATCACCACATTTTTTATGTCCTCCTGTGGTGAACACCTGTGGCTTGCTGGCAATGTGTTTGCTTCTCAGAACTATTAAGCACTCTATATTTTTAGAGTGGATCAACTCAGAGTTATTTAACACAGGTGTTTCTATAATTATGATATATTGGGACATCTACGGTGCTCAATAGCTTTCAGGTTCCCATTTCTGTCTGGGTAATGAAACCTGTCCCTTACACAGTGCAGTTTTATTGAAGCATTGAGAGAAGGTTAAGCATAAGCTTGCTTAATTGACTTTTAATAAACTAAACAGATACTTCCTTTTAAATATTTGACATTTTGTAATATACAGAATGTTTGTAAGTTGATTATTTTCATGTGGCAAACCAAGTTATCTGAATAATTTAAAAAATATGACATATTATATTTAAAGACTATACCAGTTGTATTCTTACATTTATGGAAATTCTGAGTGCTTTTATTTTATGCACTATTGCATGTACACAGCTATTTAATACATTTATATATGTGCCAGATATACTTAATTTTTAAATTTTGAAATATAAAAGATACTTTCTTATGATGTCATTTAAAATATAACATGTGTGGGTTTGTTTTAAGGCACTGTGTGCATAGAAACCAGTTATCTTCAGAAAATGAAATGATCAATCACAGTAAAATTTCCTAATCTGATTTTAGCTATTTTGAAACTGTGTTTTAAAGCTATTAGGACTCTACCATGGTCCATACTGAATTTTAGATTCTTGCCAATAGAAATATTTAAATGTGCCACCATCAAAAGCAAATATCTTTCTCACTGAAACATGAATTTATAGGAAGCTTGTTTGTGTTTAATAGCACTCTCATCTTATCTTCACTTTCATAACCAGCACTACCTCATCCCGTTCACTCTGAAATGGAATTGAAGGAGTTTGCTCAAAGTCATTGCCAACACTAACAACAAGGGGGAGGATTCGAGAACAGCAGCGGCCTGAGCCGCCTCACGTGGATGCCTGTATTTGCTCCGCAGTGGAGCTGCTGCCGGGGCCTTGGTGAGTGGTTCTGCAACAGTGATTCTGGTTCACTCAGGTTTGCGTCCCCTTTGCCTAAAGAAGTCACCGGATACGTAGGAAGTGCCTAATAAATATTGCCAAATACTTGTCTGGGTAAGTGGTAACAAGAAAGAATCCTCAACAACTTCTGTCTTTACAACCATTTCCAGAACATCAGTCATTCCTGCTGTTCTTGCTGCTACTGACAGTTGTATTGGCGGACACAGATGAGAACACTATCTAGAGAAAAGATAACAATGGACGATACTGGGCAGTTACATACTGGGCAGGTAAGTAGGGAGCTTATACATTTGATGGACAATTAATATACAACAGGAATTTCACTATAAAATTAATAAGGTGGTCCTCTAATACTCCTTTCACCTTCCTCCACTAAAAAATCCACAACTTTAATGAATAGTTAGTGTTTCTATAGTTCTAATAATTTAATAGCAGGTTGGGATTTTCCCCTGCATTCATGGGCTAACATAAGCCTGAAAAGAGAACACCATTTATTTTGACGACAATAATTTTATTATTATCATCACTAGAGGCCCTGTGCACGAAATTCATGCATGGGAGTGCGGGGTGGGGGTGGTGTGTCCCTCAGCCCAGCCTGCACCCTCTCCAATCTGGGACATCCCTCTCACAATCCAAGACTGCTGGCTCCCAACCGCTCACCTGCCTGCCTGCCTGCCTGATCACCCTCTAACCACTTCCCTGCCAGCCTGATCAATGCCGAACTGCTCCCCTGCCGGCCTGATTGCCCCTAACTGCCCTCCCCTGCTGTCCCAGTCACCACTAACTGCCCTCCCCTGCTGCCCTGGTTGCCCCCAACTTCCCTCCCCTGCTGGCCCGGTCACCCCCAACGGCCCTCCCCTACTGGCTCAGGCACCCCCAACTGCCCTCCCCTACCAGCCATCTTTGACCACATGGGGGCAGCCATCTTGTGTGTTGGAGTGATGGTCAATTTGCATATTAGCTCTTTATTAGATATAATAATAATAATAATTATTATTATTATTACAACCATCTACCTAATAATAATAATTATTATTATTATGTATCCTAATAATAATAATTATTATTATTAGGTATTTCTTTCTGCATTACTTTGGATGACATTTAACTATATAAATGAAATTTAGCTTAAATTTCTCCCCCTACTTAAAATTGTTTATGTGAATGAACTAAAAATAAAAGGCAGATTCTCTCCTCTGGAACACTATGAGCCCAGAGACCACATGGGAGAAGTGAGGATTACTCTCCTTACTCAAAGTGTCTGTTTAATTCCCTTGTTGAACATCTTCATCCTAGCAGCCTTTATACGTCTTTGTATATCAAAGTGTACTTCAGTGAAAAAGTATCTTTATAATTCTAAGTGATTGAAGGCAATAAATATGTCTCCCAAGTAATTACATTTTGAGTCATATCTTTAAAAAATAAGTTGTTTTCTATTAATGAGACTTCAGTGAAGTAACTTCAGGGAGGAGTAGTTATTAAAGAGTTTCAAGGGAAGCCTTTTCAAGAGAAAGTAGGAAAACATTGCCTAAAAAAAGTTTTAAGAATTGTACTAAGACAGTGGTTGGCAAACTGCGGCCCCTTGAGTGTGGCTCTTCCACAAAATACCATGTGTGGGCGCGCACGTACAGTGCGATTGAAACTTCATGGCCATACTCAAGGGGCCAAAGAGCCGCATGTGGCTCGCAAGCCGCAGTTTGCCGACCACTGTACTAGGACAAAAAAACAGCATTAAGAATCAATACTCGAGTACTAATGTCTCTTCCCAAGAAATGTTAAGTCCAGATACACTTATGCTTCTCTTGTCTCTCTTCCTCACAGAGAATATCATTTATTCATTTCAGATTAATGTAATTCTCAAATATCACTGCAGACATTTAAATATTTTCCTGCCATTTTCTCTGCTTGTAGTACATGGCTCCTGGGAGTCCTGAGTCAACTTGCATCTTCAAATTTCAAGTGATCCTCATCTCTCCATTAAATCCTATTCCATATCAGACTCTTCCCTCTTCAATGATCCTTTAGTCCTCCATGTATGTGCTTCCAACTTAACACTCATCAATGTTCTTGTGACTCTTCATTTGCTTTTGTGATGCACTGGAAGCAACTTGAGGCCAGAAGCCATACCTTCTTTGCCTTTGTTTCTCAAGGACCACAAACATGGTATTAGTCAATTTTTGAACATATGCTAAATGTTTTGCAATGTTCTTATCTTTTGGGGGGTTTCTTCATAGTTTGTCAACTTTAAAAAGTTGAATGATTTAGTTTTTTTCTACCACTGTTTTTTAAAAAGAAAACCTACAATGCATATTTGTTAATGTCTAAATTTAGATTAAGAGATTGTTTTATGAATTTGAAAATGTCTGTAATTTCTTTTTTTTTCTGCTTTCTCTGATAACTTTCATGTTTTACCAAAACATATTTATTAACATTGAAGTTGAAAACAAGCAATTTGGGTACATTTGTTTGACTGGCTTAAGTGAAGGCAGAGGTGTTCTATTTTCTAAATAATCCCCATACTTTCTGTAGTTTCCTCTGCTTCTCATATGCATTTTTTTCACTTCTTAAATTCCACTTCAGGACTTTTTAAATATTAGAAAACTCACAGAAGGACATGAACTCAAGCCATGTATGCAAGTATATTTAAGAATCTATGTGCTGTCCACAAAACACACATCTGGTCCTTCAGCCCAACTGTGGCAACTGAAACTGCCTGTTCTGCAGAAAGAAGAGATTAAGGTTCAGATGTGAACTTTTCCACTTTCAGAGAGAGAAACTTATTTAAGTAGCACAGTTCATTATGCAATAAGAAAAACATTTATCATAAGCACAATGTAGCATATAATTACATGTCCTGATTCATCCTGTTAAAATTTTGTTCCTCTTTTTTAAACCAAAGCATAAATACTTAGCACATCTCATCATCTAAATTATAACAACAATGCCAAATCTTTATCTGTAGACTACAGTGAACCAAGTATATTTCAAGTATTTTCAGTGCATGGCTTGTTTATTTACACCTCACAACAGATGTGAGGTTAGGAATCCCTTTACAGGTCAGGGACTCAAGGTCTAGAAAAGGAAAAGAATGCGGGTGAGGTGATACACCTGGTTAGTGATGGAGCTAACATTTAAACCCAGAGAGCAAGATTCAGATTCCTTGCTTTTCGATGAACTATCCTACTCTTCCAACACTATACAGATGATGTTGTATGATACTGGGCCCACAATTTTACTAATGTTAGTATATGTTAATATTTGACATTAACATCACAGCAAATGCCTTCATACATATCATCAATGATCAACTCAATGGTGAACTGAGCAGATGGTTCATAAAGAAAATTTGACTGAAAATCCTAAATTGGTATCTTCTTCTTGACTAATTTAACTGCTGAAACAAATAAAGCAGCTTTTCTTTTCCTCTTTTATAGAGACTATTGAGTGATTTATTGCTACACAAAGTTTTTTAGTGTGGAAAGTTTTCTAATATATTTGATGAATTGGGCCTAGGAAAAAACATCTCTCTTAAACTACCATCTTTTTTCTTTTTTTAATCAATTGAGTCTGATATAAGGTTCAGAGAGGAGTACTGTCTCCACTGGGACCACACATCTCTTGATCTAAGTAGTCTTTCTGGCTATCTTCGTCAGTTCACTCTCAGGATGGAGTAAGGGGGTGATGAAACTTCTATCAGGAGTTACAAATGGATAGGGAGAGACTAAACATAAATTAATTTTTAAGCCAAAATGATACCCATTGTTTTGCCTCAATGCTAGATTATGTATTTTCTTGAAATGAGAAAGGAAACTGTTACCTCAAAAATATAGTGTTTATTTAATTGTTTTCTTAATACTCACCCAAGAATATTTTTCAATTGATTTTTAGAGAGAGTTGAAGGGAGGGGGAGAGACAGACAGAGAGCAACATCAATGTGGGAGATGTGAGAGAGACACATTGACTGGTTGCTTCCCACACATGCCCCTACCAGGGCCAGGGATCAAGCCTGCAACCGAGGCATGTACCCTTAACCAGAATTGAACCGCGGACCCTTCAGTTACCAGGCTGACGCTCTCTCTACTGAATTGAACCGGGGATACTTCTGTCTGCTGGCTGAAGCTCTAGCCACTGAGCCAAACCAGCTATGGCTATAGTGTTAATTTTAATGTGGGGTCATTCAGAGGTGGAATACAATTTTAGAATCACATTTCTAAATGTAGAGAATTAGCTCCCTACTTCACATAGTGGTTTAAAATATAAACTGTAACACAAATGTATATAAATAAAATTATTTGATTTGATTGTGATTTTTGAAATGTCCATGCTCTAAAGCTTAATATTTAATCAACAGAATGCTCCTTTTAAGATACAAATGTGATTATGTCACTTTTCTTGAAAAGACCACAATGGTTTCCCATTATGCTTAGAATAAAACTAAGATCTTTCCCAAGATTCACAGGAGAATTTTGGAAAAATTTCAAAGTACTTTGGTTATCCCACCACCTGTGACACAGCAGTATTTTGTGTGTCCAGACAGTGGGACCTTCTGAAATTCAAAGACAAAGCACACAGCAAAGACTTGCCTGGCATGTTCCAGTATTTTTCATTGTCTGGCCTAGACCCTCTCACTGCTTTACATGTAAATGTAAATTATTTTCCTATTTCTCAGAAAACAAACGTTAGGCAAATCAGGTGAAGTTAGAACTGTATTTTCATCAGAACTTTGCCAAGCATCATTCACTTTTTGAGCAATCACATTCCCATAACCAAAGTGTCTGAAGTGTTGCTTTGCCCATCCAGGCTGCAGCTCCAGCTGCAAGAGTCGCTTTAATTCTACGTGTGGGAGGCAAGCATCTGGAAGCTTTGGTGTGTCATAAAGTGCAGTTGGGCCTTTGTATTAAAATGTGGTAACTTTATAAATAACTTTATTTTTTCTTCATATTGCTGTTCGGACATTATATTACCTTTAAAAACACTATGCATACATTGGTTAAATAATCTATGATTTTGTAGAGGAGGAAAAAAACCCCACCTGTTTCCTCTATCCTCCTAATTTATCTGGCTGGGGGCCTATGAATTAGACCAACAAAAGACAGATTAACAAGAGAAAAAACAAGAACAGAGTTCATTCATTTGTGTAGTGCGCAGACATGCAGGAGGAACTCAGTGACTAGAAGCTAGGAGGGGTGGTTAGAAATATGGCCTGTATAGATAGCATCTTAAGAAAGAGCAATACATGTGTAGAGAAGTGACAAGACAAAAGAAAGGTTTTAGGCTTCCATGGTGGCAACTTGTGAGAAGGTAAATACATGCCAGAAACTAATAAAGTAAGATTTGTTTGTGAAGGTTTATCTTGGTGCTGCCTTTCCGTCTTTATCGTGGCCATAAAACCACCCCAGAGAGGGGGTTTACAGCGGTCCTCAGATATCAAAAGTTTCTGCTTTTAGTCAAGGAAAGAAAGCTCTGTATATAGCTGTTGAGTCTCAAATGTCTTCAGCTCAAAGTAAGTGGCATATTTAGGGGTGTCATGTTTTCATCCCCTGCAGTACGTATGTATACAGGTGTATACACACATGCATACATATCAATCATAAGCAAAGGTACTCAGTTCAACACGATACGGAAGCACTGCACTATCCCTTCTACCCCTGGGTATCTCTGTGATTTAGACTCCAACCACTCTTATTAGTTACTCAGCTCCATATACATTATCCTCCTTGTGTATCTTGAACACACTTGTATATATGCTCCTAACTCAGGCTTTGTGCATACGGTTCCTTGTACTTGGAATGCTGGTCCCTCGAACATTTACATAGCTTATCCCTCCCTCTCATCAGGTTTTTGTTCAAAAATCACTTCATCATATAGAACTACTTTGTCAGTTTAATCAAAAAATAGCAACTCAGTGGCACTCTTTATTGTTCTTTCTGCTTCAAATATCCTCCAGTACCTATCACCAGTCTACTCCATGGTATGCGTTGCTTTGAGCTTATTTGATTTTTTTTGGGGGGGGGGGTCTATTTATTCCCATGAAATATAAATTTCCTGAAAACCTAGAGATTTAATTTATCTATACTCCTATGTTTCGTCATTGTTTTATATACTCAATTCTTTGCTTTTCTAGAGGAACAATGTAATGGGAGTGGAAAAGGGAACAGAGACAAGGAGAGTTTGGGGTAAACATTTTCCACATGTTTTACTTTTAGGGGGAAACAGATTTATACCTCTTATAAAGGTAGGTCAAAAATCTACAATTGTGACTCAAAATATCACCTGAGTGAATGCACAATCAGCAAAATGTTTTAAGCACAAATTACAAGGCCAACTAAAGATGCTGATGGAAACCTTTTAATGGTTCTATAGAAAAACAAGGTGACTTTGGTTTTATTGAAAGGAAATATATTAACTTCTACTATTTTAAAAATAAAGACAAATTACAGGATATGGAGGAAGAGTCTATTACATTTCTTCATACTGAAAGACTTCTGAGAAATAAGTACTCTCTTGAAAGGATATTGAAAAGCAGCGTGTGAACTTTTGTAAAGAATATGTGAGAAAGATAATAGAGAGAAGGGTATAATTCTTGATCTAAAATGAAGAACTAGGAAGTCAGATATCAAAGATAGTACATACCTCAAAGCAAGAAATCTATGGATTATTTTAACAGGTTTAAACTATATGTGTTAGTGAGTATACTCTATGTTCTCTTTGAGGGATTGTGCCTGATATTCATAATACATGCCCATATCATGAATCAATAATCTTATTTATTCATGTATATCTGGAAGACTTTTGGAAAACATAAACCAATGGTACAGTTTATTTAAAAAGGAAAAAGAAAAAGAAAAGAGATGAAAGACAGGAAGGAGGGAGAAAGAGCAGAGGCCAAACCATTTAAAGTGCTCTATAGCTTTTGGCCTGGAAAACTCTCACTCATTCTTTTGACAAAGTTAGAATATATCTGCCTCAGAAATTTTCCATCACTAAAGCATTGTCTGTCTTTGCTCCCCTGTTCTATCACAATATTTTCTTCAAATTGCTGTAGTACACAAATTCTTACACAAAAATGTTAGTTACACAGGGTTGGGTAAAAGTAGGTAAGAACTCTGTGCCAAAGTGTGCTTGAGTAGAGCAAGTAGACTACAAGAATTTGTAAATAAAGAAGGCCAACAACTTGAGCACTTAATGAGATTGCAGCAAAGTGCACTGTGCCATTGTGGCATTCTTTTGAGTTAATAAAGCTAAAATAATCAGAACCTGAATGTTTTTTGTCTATATGAGTAATATAAACCTACTTGTGCCCACCCTGTATGGCTTTAGCCCACATCAGATATTAAGAAATGGAAAATGAGACTTTTTATGAACTGAAAGTATCATAGATTTACAATAAAATCAACTGAGTTTCTGCTTTACTTGCTTGATGAGACATTACAGAATGTTGCTCAACTAACAACATAGTATGTGATTGAAAAATATTTATAGAATGGAAAATCAGGTAGATGGCATAACAATGAGATAAATATGTTAAAAATGAGATAAATCTAAGTATCAAAAGCATATGATATATTATTTTGTTTATACAATTTTGTTATGTACTCATAAAACATTTATGTCACAAAATAGAAAATAAGAATACTGGTTATAAGCCAACAGATAACTAATCTAATATTATTATTATTACTAGAGGCCCAATGCACGAAATTTGTGTAAGGGGCTTGGCCCCCACCACCACGGTGGCTGCCTCAGCCCTCACAGCCCCAGCTTCACCCGGAAGGTGATCGTGAAGGCCGTCGGAAGGTCGTTCGGCTATCTGGTCTAATTAGCATATTACACATTTATTATTATAGACTAGAAGCCCAGTGTGGAATTCAAAATTGCACGGTGCCACCCACCGTCAAGTCGCTGGTCTGGCCCTGCCTCCCTCCCTGGGCCCACAGCAGCCGCAGCCACTGCCAGTGCAGGCGTGCAGAGTCCACTGCCACCCTGGCCCTGACAATGCACGCACAACCTCCTCCTGTCCGGTAGACCTGTTACGGCATCCAGGTTAATTAGCATATTTCTCTATAATATATATATATATACATATATATATATATACATATATATATATATGTATATATATATAATTAGCCTTAAGTAACCCTCATGACATGGAAAAATTGTAAATATCTTATCATATTTACACAAAATGTTCAAGCAAGTTGTAATAGCTGCTATTACAGTGTTAAAAGGTTGCTCAATCAATAAATATATTAAATATGTTCCTTTGCAAATAGTAGTATTAACATAGCCAAGCTCATTAACAAATGATTTCCACTTAGACAAGAAGTTGTTCAATTGCTGTGTACTGCTGATAAAATATGATATTAATATGGCTTCAAAATATGTACATTTCTTCCATGAGACCTATGATAAAAACCCTCTAAATTTGGCTGGGAAGATTCTAAAATCATTGCAAGACATTTGGTCCTGTTCAAAATGTCCACAGAAACATTTGGTCCATGCCAAAAGGTCCTTATACTTGGTTCTTCCCAAACATCCATACTTAAAAACATCCCTGGGTTCAAATAGCCAGAGCCTTAACTTATAGTTTTGGTTCACAGGATCAATGCATAAAAATACTATCATGTTTTCTTGGCTATTTCCAGTAATATCCCTTCTTGTTTGGTAGGCCAGCTGGTGATGGCACATGGGGATAGTAGATGGGTCTTGGTTTGATGCTTGCAGAAGATAGGGAGTTCTGTAACTCTGGACCAAATGTCTCCATGGACATTTAAAATATATATATATATATATATATATATATATATATATATATATATATATATATGTATATATACATACACATATATATATATATTTAATATGTATATTTTTATTGATTTTTTACAGAGAGGAAGGGAGAGGGATAGAGAGTTAGAAACATCAATGAGAGAGAAACATCGATCAGCTGCCTCCTGCACACCTCCCACTGGGGATGTGCCCGCAACCAAGGCACATGCCCTTGACCAGAATCGAACCTGGGACATTTCAGTCTGCAGGCTGATGTTCTATCCACTGAGCCAAACCAGTCAGGGCTTAAAATATATTTTTATTGATTTCAGAGAGGAAGGGAGAGGGGAAGGAGAGAGACATCAATGATGAGAGAGAATTATTGATTGGCTGCCTCCTGCAAACCCCTACTAGGGGTTGAGCCCACAACCTGGGTGTCTGCCCTTTGACTAGAATCAAATCCAGGACCCTTCAGTCCGCAGGCCGACACTCTATCCACTGAGCCAAACCAGGTGGGGCTCCCCATGGACATTTTTGAACAGGCCCAAATGTCAAGGACTTCTTGGCGTAGACCAAATGTTTCCCTGGATGTTTTTGGCAGGATCAAATGTCTGCTAATCACTAAAATTGGTGGGTGTGTAATGAAAGCAACAACATAGCTGAAAATCCAGATAATTGTGTTTTCTTGAACAGCATTTCAGTGTCACCATGGTTGAATTTATACACCTAAAGCCAAGTACTCAGGTGATTTTGTAAAGCAACAAGTAGAGCAAATATAAAATAAATGAAAAACAAAATCAGCTGAAAGCAACAGCCTTAAAGCTACTTGGGAACACATTCAGAAGGCCTCTTCTACAAGCAGTGTATAAGCTTCAACTTCTCAGATTGCTTAAATAAAACTGCATCCCACCATAGATGATATCTCCAAATTCCTAAGTTAAAGAGAAGACTTAATCTTAGGCAACCATTATTAGAGAGAAAAAAAATGCTCCTCCCATTATCTCAAATGAAGGGGGACTTATATTCTATTTCAAATGTGTACTATAGGTATGCAACAGAAATCTAGCAGGTGACAGTGTGGAAATTGCTGTTCTTCCCTATAACATTAAGCTTTTAACACTTAAATAGCAAAATGTTTAAATGTGAAGTAATACTCATAAGAAAAGTTTGTTAAAATTTCTTATTTAGCCTTAGAAACAGAATTGTTTTGTGTTGGTTATGTTTGCCCTTACTCCCAGCTTTGGTCAAGACACAGGCTTTGGATCATAAATCCAAAAGAAATAGAGGAAATAAAAGTAAAGCCATACACACCTTGTCAAAGAACATAGCTCATTATTTTTACAATGTAGGGTAAAAAACTAAATTAGCTCATCTAAGAAAAGTTTTACATGTTCTTTTGTAACCTGGAGGTTGAACAACTCTTTTTGATGCATCCAAATGCAAATGAATTTATTTTTGTCACCCATTGCCCCTTTAAAATATACTTAGTGAGGTAACTGTCAGGGCTCTTCTGCTCACTCAGATAAAATTTGTTCTAGGGAGACTTTACATTTTTACTACAGACACAATTCAGTAATTAGAATGTTTAGTTTCAGATATTAATCATGTCTCTTAAACTTTGATTTAATAGCATATTTTTGCCACTTACATTAATACCAGCTTGTTTAAGGCTGGAAGCTTTTAGGATTAAAATTATGGGTATAGTTGGCTTTTCTATTTACTCATCTAAACTCTCATAAACTGTTTCTCCCACCCTCTTTTCTAGATGTTGTTTTTAAGGTAAGGATGGTTCTTACTTTAGCAATCATTCAAACCAGGGATCTGACATATTTGGGGAAGGTTTCCTTCCTGAGTTATCCTGAGGTTCCCTGATTGCAACCTCTCTCGTGCTTTTCTCTTAACTCTATTCTAGGTGTTTATTATTATTGTTGTTTTATCACTTTCCTGAGCTTTGAATATACACCTTCTACTTCTTGCTGCTTCATTCCCTCCAGGACTCCAGGTGGCGCTATTGGACAAAAGTCAGAACAGCTTTTTCCACATAGTTCACATTGGCTAGGAGAGAACCCTACAATTTCAGAGAGTATATATACATAGGTTGACCCCAAAGTAGCATCATTCTCCAAAGAGTCATCATTCTCCAAAGAGTCATTTATTTTGCAAGAGTTCCAAGATAGGAGTCAGACCCTAGTCTGCTCTACCTCCCAAAATGAAGGCATCACATATTAAGCTCTCCTTAGATCCCTGTCAGAGTCTGCACCCCACAAGAATGCTTGAGTAGTGGGAATTAGAAGGCAAAGGAAAATATATATATCATTTTAATTAAAAATTGTCTTCCTTGTAATAGCTTCTCTCTGCAAATCTTCTGTCCTTCCTTTCTTTCATCTCTTATATACTTGAGGTGAGAGGATTCAAAACATTAAGATACATTTATTTTTATTATTTTATTATTTTTTATTTTTTTATTTTAAATTTGCAATGCATATTCTACAAATGCTGGTTCATCTTGGAATTTCAAATCTATTGTACATTAGAGTCATATAAAAAAAATCTCAAACTTAACAAGCTATTATACTTTTTTTTAAAAATCCTCACCTGAGGATATTTTTCCATTGATTTTTAGAGAGAATGGGAGGGAGAGGGAGGGACAGAGAGAGAGAAACATCGATGTGAGAGAGATATATTGATTGGTTGCCTCACACAGGGTCCAACCAGGGCTGGGAATTGAGCATGCAACCAGCGTATGTGCCCTTGACCAGCATCAAACTTGGGATCCTTCCATCTGAGGGCAGACTCTCTATCCACTGAGCCAAACTGGCTAGAGAAACAAGCTGTTATACTTTAAAAATCTTAATTGTATAATAGTGAGATGACACTGGCTTCAGAAGGCACTTTGGATCTCCAGATGCACTTCTTAGAAGCATTTGAGCATGAAACTCCAGGAGATAAAAGCAAGCATGAAAGAGTCAGTCATAGAGCAAAAAAGACAATTCATTCCTGACAGTTAGGATCCTGGACTACATATTTCATTGAATGAGAACAAATCTGCAGATATAAAATAGATTCCTGAAAGATATACTCATTTATTTCATTTTTTCATTCATTCATAAACCATGAATATCTTATATGTAACAAGCTGTGAGCTGCAACCCTGTTCAAGAATACCGAACACTAGTCATATTTTCAGAATTAGTTATAATACTTTTTTCATAAGAAGCTCATATAATATTTTCCAAGCTTTCTTATGAAAATAAAAAAGTGACATTGTAAAATGTGCAAATTGGCATCATAAACATGTTTGCCTTTTTACTTCCTACCTAATATTATTGATTTAATTTCATTTTTGTAAATTATAATTGTTATTTGAGATGTGCATTTTTAATTCAATTAGTTATGATTCCCTTGGGTTTTTCAAATGAGAATTCAAGTAAACAGAAATATACAACTCTTGGAAACTACATGAACTTTTTAATCTATAATAATAAAAGCATAATATGCTAATTAGACCAGACAGCTGAACGACCTTCTGGACGTCATTCCGGATGTCCTTCCAGACAAAGCTGTGGTGGCAGGGGCTGAGGCAGAGGCAGTTAGGGGCAATCAGGCAGGCAGACAGAGTGGTTAGGGGTGATCAGGCCAGCAGGCAAGCAGTTAGGGTCGATCAGGTAGGCAGGTGAGCAGTTAGGGGTGATCGGGCAGGCAGATAAGTGGTTAGGGGCAATCAGGCAGGCAGGCAGGTGAGCAGTTAGGAGCCAGCAGTCCTGGATTGCAAGAGGGATGTCCCATTGCTGGTTCAGGCCCAATTCCTGTGGACAGGAATCCACAGGATTTAGGCAGTCAGACATCCCCCAAGAGGTCCTGGATTGCAAGAGGATACAGGCTGGGCTGTGTGACCCTGGCCCCCCCCCCCCACGATTTTCATGCACAAGGCCTCTAGTGTTAATATAATCATATAAGTAGTTACTCATATTACTGAGTCTCTCTGTACTCTTATAGCCTTTTGCATGTGTGTGTCTGAGGTTAGTTGAGAGTCAAAGACTAGCTTGTTATTTCAGTTTTTATGTTCTTCTGTCTGGTCACATAATTTTCTCAGCAGATCATCACTTCTCATTGGTGGTATCACATTAATCTGCATGTTTATTTTTTTTAATCTTTATTGTTGAAAGTATTACGTATGCCCCCCTTTTTTTCTCATTGACCCCTTCTAGTGGGTCCCCACCTCCCATCCCCATCCCAGGCCTTCACTACACTATTATCTTTGTCCATGGATTATGCATATATGCATACAAGTTCTTTGGAATTTAAATTAATAATATATAACAAACACATTAGTTTACATTGGAAACTTCCAATTACCAAAATTATGATATTTTCTAATGAATTGCTTCTGCTCCACTTCTTTTATTCAGGGTTTTTGAAAGTCAAGTCACTAACAGAAGAACTGTTCTAACAATGATGGATACCTAAGCTAGGTTTGAGCAATCTAATTTCTCACCCTAAGAATGTATGACTAGGACGAGCTAATTATGGACTGGTCATGAATGAAAGACATAAAGCCATGAGAACTATGTACTGGTAGCTTTTATCAATCATGAATATAGATAATCAGAAGAGTAGTCTGGAGAAAAGAAAGACTAGAGCAGCAGAAGAGAAAGATAAGAAGTAAAAGACAGAAATGTAATTCTAAGTGCTCTTTATCTCATGCCTCTAATTCCTTCCTGAGTGCCCCTTGTCTTTGTGTTCCATGTGATGCTACTATGGCCTTACAATATATATTATTTACTGTCTTGCCTTTACTTTCTTAAATTTACTCTGTTATTTCCAACCAAAGAGGGCAAGATAATTGCAATCTAAGCTTTTAATAAAAGCCTAGAAAATAAAATTTATCTACAGCAACATACCAGATCCACTGTGTGACTCTGGGCAAGTTCCTTAAACTGTCTTGTATAAAATGCAAGCTATAGTATTCCTATCTTTTGTGACAATTAAGCCAATTAATACATGTAAGATACTTACAAGGGTGCATTTATATAGTAACTACAGTGGGGCCTTGACTTATGAGTTTAATTCGTTCTGTGATGGAGCTCATAACTCAAATTACTCATATGTCAAATCAAAAAGTGAACAAGTGAGACACGTGATGCTGGCTGATGTTGTGGCATTCACTGTGAGGTTCGCTGCACCAACTAGCGGTGGGGTATCTGAAGCTGGCTCGTAACCCAAATTTTAGCTCGCAGCTCAAAGCAAAAAATCGGCCGAGAGACGGCTCATATCTTGAAAAACTCGTTAGTCGGGACACTCGTAAGTCAAGGTCCCACTGTATTATATGTGTTGACTCTTGTTTGTACCATCCTCACTTCGTAAGAATTTTAAATTTGTTTGTCAGTTCCATATAACATGCCACATTTTAATGCAGCAGGAAGCAATAGAGTCCATGGGATTGTACTACTTTCTTTTCCTATGGGAGTTGGTTAACAGTGCATCTTTAAGGTGGGGGAGAGGGATAAAGGAGAATATGATAAATAATTACTCATAAATCAATGTTTTTAGCTGACAGATACAATTTTTTTTAAAGTTTAAAAGTAAATCTTTTTAAAAAATTGTCACGTTTTAGATTGCTGTTTCTAATACATACCCCCTTTTCATTCTGGAAATAAACCAAATAAGCATCAATAATTATAAGGTTAAAAAGTAACAGTTTTTAAATAGGTCACAATTCCTCTCCCTGGTTTTATGTTCAACACCACCTGCTGCTTTAATATAAAAAGACATTGAAAATGAAAATAGTTCACTATTAATGAAACATGTAGTCAAGGTCACAGTAAGTTCTTGTCCGCAATGAAGTACTTCCTTTAGATCCAGAGCCTTCCCTTTAAGAACTGATGCGTTCAGCTTTAAATAATAAACTAAATTGGTCTTGTGTCAGAATGTAGGCCAGGTGGCCAGAAAGATAACATGACAACGTTAGGAAGGAATTTCCCACTCCTTCATACCTTATGAACTAATTCTTTCATTCCTCCTCAAATGCTGGCAAGCAAAGAAGGAATGTTCTCCTGAGAGCATAGGAGGGAAAAAGAAGATTCCAACACATTATGGCAAACTCAGGAGTGAATATAGCCATACATTTCTAAAGCCAGTCCAAAGTGTGTTGCCCCTTATTCTTTTTTGAGAAAAAAAAAATATATATATATATATAAATATATATATAATCTAATAAAAGACAAACATGCAAATTGACCATACCTTCTGTATGCCTTAAGCCATGCCCACCAGCCAATCAGAGTGACTGTATGCAAATTAACCCAACCAAGATGGCGGCCGGCAGCCACGGAGCTGGAGCGAGCAGGAGGCTTGCTTGCTCCAGTGATGGAGGAAGCCAGCCTGCCGCCGGCTCTCAGCTCCACTCAAAAGCAACAAAGTTTCAATTATAGAAGGTAAATAAATCCCAGAATTAAAAAAAAAAGAAAAAAAGGAGAGGCTGGGAGCTTCCGTCACTGACGGGGTTGGCCAGCCTGAAAACAGCCCTCAGCCCCTCACCCAGACTAGACAATCACCCCAGTGGGGACCCCCACCCTGAGGGGGGTGTCACCATCCTGAAAACAGCCATCAGCCCCTCACCCAGGCTGGCCAGGCACCCCAGTGTTTACCCCCACCCTGATCCGGGACACCCTTCAGGGCAAACCAGCCAGCCCTCACCTGTGCACCAGGCCTCTATCCTATATAATAAAAGGGTAATATGCAAACTGACCCTAACAGCAGAATGACTGGGAATGACTGGTCATTATGACACACACTGACCACCAGGGGGCAGACGCTCAATGTAGGATCTGCCCTCTAGTGGTCAGTGTGCTCCCACAGGGGGAGCTCTGCTCAGCCACAAGCCAGGCTGATGGCTGCCAATACAGCGGTGGTGGCAATACCACCTCCTCAGCAACACTAAGGATGTCCAACTGCAGCTTAGGCCTGCTCCCCGCTGGCAAATGGACATCCCCCAAGGGTTCCTGGGCTGCCAGAGGTATGTCTTATTGCCAGCTTAGGCCCAATCCCCTGGAGAGCGGGCTTAAGCTAGCAGGTGGTCATCCCCCGAGGGGTTCCAGCCAGGCTGCGAGAGGGCACAGGCCGGGCTGAGGGACCCCCCTCCAAGTGCACAAATTTTTGTGCATATAGATATATATATATATATATATATATATATATATGAAATATAAATATATAATATATAACTTTTATATATTTATATATATATATAAAATTTAGCTATATATTTACATGTATATTTTTCTCCTGAATAAGCAATGTGAGTAAAGAATCTAGGGATCCTACCTCTAAGCTGCTCAAATTATGATATTTGTCATAATTGGAGTAAAATTTAAAATTACTCGGAATAATATTAAAGTATATAAAATAGATTTATGTTATGTATTAAGCTAACATTTTCTTTCTCCAAAGGAAGTTGCTTGGGGATTTATGAACTTGGCATCAATTGCTGTATGCAGTCCTGTCTGTAGAATCGTCACACTTGTAATATTTCTCTGATGGGGGCTCCTGCAGTGTTCCTCCTCTGTAAAATACACTGTCTGAAAATGAAGTGTGTCTATGGCCATAGATGTTCAATTGGCATCCAGGCTGCTTGGACTATGGATCCGCAAGGAGAGGCTTCCGTAGGAACTGAGGCCATATTAATTTTATATTGCTGTTATAAAAATTACCACAAACATAGAGGCTTAAAACCAGACACGTTTCATATCTTAGAGTTATGTAGGACTAGTCTATACAGGTTTCATCAAGCTAACAGCAAGGGGTTGGCAGGGCTGTGTTCTTGCTTGGAAGTTCTGGGGGAGAATTCATTTCCTTGTCATTTTCAGCTTTCAGAGTCCACCCTCAAGTCCTGACTCAAGGGCCTCTTTCTCCAAACTCAAAAGAGCAGATTGAATCCTTCTCACATGAATCTGACTTCCTCTTCTGCATTGCTCTTCCTCTTTTAAGTGGTAACATTGGGCCCACCCACATAATCTGGAATAATCTCATGTTAAGGTCAGCTGTTTGGCAAATCTAATTCCACCTGCAACTTTAGTTGCCTTTTGCCATGTAACAGATCATACTCACAGGTTCCTGGGATTAGGAAGTGAATATCTTGGGGTGAGGATATGCATTATTCTGTCTCTTGAAGGGACAATGTTTACTTTCTGTGTTGTTTAGGTGGTGCTGTTCAATGCTAATTTTCATAGAAAGGGTAATCAATTTAATAACTAAATATCACCTTTTGGTAAAAAGTTACACTAATGGATATAAAATGGAATCATTAGTTGATATTTATGTAAGAGGCTGGTTACTGTCAATGAAATGATAGTAATTATGGAAAAACTTTCACTTTGAAGTGGAATGAGTAGCAAACTGTGGGTGCAATTTACTCTATTTATTGAAAAACAAAATAATGAATGTTATATGCAGCATTCGTGATTCTTTTGATAAACCCAGTTTGGCAGTCTTCTAAGCAACCAAGCAAATGTTGATCATGGCCACATGATAAAACCAATGAGAGTTGTTTAAAGACACGCAACTAAGGTAAGTTAAAGGGGATGTAGGAAAACTAAACACAATGTTGAATCAGGTAAACAAAATAAATCAGTTGCTAATTTTAGATTGAAAATCAATGTTATCTACTTTAGATACCTTAACAAAGCATGCATCTAGCTAAGAAATAGATGAGCACAACACTTCAGTTTTAGAATTTCCATTTTTGAGAATCACTTCAACTTAGTCATTATTTTGTTAGAGATATATAAAAAGTAAGCATTTGTAGTAACCTTGTATAGCAACATTTTAGGTCTTCTGCTCATTATAAGCTAATTATGAGCATTTACTATGTATGAGAGACAAAGATTTTACACACTTTAATTCATGTAGTCTTCAAAGAATTAAAATTAGGAAGTCAATATTATCTCCATTTTATAGATTTAGACACTGAAGCACAGAATGATTAAATAACTTGTTTAGGAATGCAGTAAAAATTAGATCTGGCATTTCTAACCCACATACCTTGGCTCCACAACCTGAATTTTAAGCATACTCTCCTGCCTTCTACATGGGTCACATGCAAACCTTTTCCCTCTAATTTGTAAGGTGGCTTACTGTTCCTGCTGTTTAGAGTTTTGAGCAGCTATTCTGCAGATATATATCATATAGCTAAGCTATGCTAGCCTATATAATAAAAGCGTAATATGCTAAGTGTCTGACTGTTCATTTGACTATTCAATCGACTGTTCCACCAGTTGCTATGATGCACACTGACCACCAGGGGACAGATGCTCCAACTGGTAGGTTAGCTTGCTGCTGGGGTCTGGCTGATTGGGACTGGGTGAGATGGGCCGGACATGCCCTCCTGCAGTCCCTCCGTAGCCAGTTGGGCCCCATCAGTCATGATTGGGACTGGGCAAGATGGCCCTGATCGGCCGATCGCTGGCCAGGCTGAGGGATCCCACTGGTGCATGAATTCATGCACCAGGCCTCTAGTATTATATATGACATATGAGATATACTATATACTATATATATGTTATTCATCTAACTACTATATTTTCAACCTCAAAAAAATAAAGACTCCATGTCTTCCAAATGTATACGGCACATAAGCATTCCACAGCTGAGAAAGAACAAAAATTTCACCTGGTGGCAATCTACTGAGGCTGGCTTGGTATTATTGGAATTGGGACTAGATGTACATACTTGCCATCACTCTTACTCAGTGTATAATATACAAGCTCAATATGATCATATATTAGTCTTCTATTGCTTTAACCAAGTATCATAAACTTAGCAGGATAGAACATCATTTATTTTACAGTTTTCAGGTCACGAGTCCAGACTAGACTAGCTGGGCCCTCTGCTCAGGGTCTCCCCAGGCTAAAATCAAGGCATTGGCAGGGACTGGAATCCCAATTTAGGCTCCAAGTCCTTTTCCAGACTCACTGATTACTGGCATTATTCATTTCCTTGTAATTTTACAGCACCAGAGACCCTCAGCTCCAAGAAGCCACCCATTGTTTTGGGCCCACATGGTCTTCAGAGCATGGCAGCCGGTGGTCTCTGGGCCAACAGGGGAGCATCTTTCTGATGCTTCACTTTCTTTTAAAGTCAGCCCCACCCAGAAAAATCTCCCTCTTGATTAAGGTAAAGGGAACTGATTAGTGACCTAATCACAGGACTGATATCTCATCATAAACTCAAGAGGAGAAGCTTCCACACAGGGTACATCAATCAGGAGCAGGAAATTTGGGGTGTCTGAGAATTCTGTCTACCGCAGATCATTTTCTCAAATTTGATGCAAACATTACAAACCTCCCTTCTTCCAGGTGACCTTATTAAAAAAGGATTTAAATCTTAAAAATCAGAATTCTAATGGGTATAGTTTTAATGTCCAGTTGCATGCTTTTCATGTGCTTTTCAAATGTAAAATGCTAACATATATTTTGTCTACTTAAAAATAGTCTTTTACCTCTGCAGATGTTTCCACCATTGAATTTCTCCATTCCTATTCTATGCCAAACTGTCTCTTGACAACTTAAGTATGAAAAATAAATACTTGCATTTATTTTTTAAAATTTTGTGGTAAATATTTTAATGCTGGTTTTTATATGTAATTAACATATTTTAACATATTTAATGTTGAGACTTCATTCTGTTTGAAAATAAAAACAAATGATATATGTTAATGAAAAATGAACACAATAGCTTAAGTGGGATATAAAACTTCTAAAAATTTAAGGGTTTAAATGAATGTTACTTAATCAAAAATGCTCATGCTTTATAAAGGATAGCTAAAGGATCATAGGTAACTCAAAATATCAGAAAAATCTAATCATTCTTTGGAAGTCTCTGAGAGTGAGAAACTTAGGGTCGGTTTAGGATGAGTAATTAAAAAAAATAAAATAAAATATTGTCATCTTTTAGATTTTTGTTTCCAGTCTTCAAAAATATTTTCCCAAGGTGAATGAATTCTTTCTCTGACTGTTAATTGTATGCTCACTTTCTGGATGCCAGTGGGAGATAAGACAGCAAGGAATATTTTCCAGGTTCACGGCAGGAACCAAAATAACATTAGCTGAAATGTGGAATTGTCTCCCCCACAGGGACTGGGAAAGCCGGGGAAAGCCTTATGTATTTTAGCGCCTTCTGTGATAATTTTTTAGAATTTGGTATGCCACTTTACAAATTTCACCTGGTGGCAATCTACTGAGATGACATATGGCCACAGCAGATGCTTGGCAACAACTTGACCTAGACTGGAAGTTCATTGTAAAGATAAGCAACATTAGCACTCCTCCATATAGTTGATCATTTGACTAAAAATATATCTATTTGTTATTCAGAGAGCATTATCTTGGATTTTTTTAGGATGCATGTTGTTTATTACACAAAGCTTAAATAATTTGTATTGTTCAAAGAAGGTAATTGATCCTCATGAAACAATATTCTCACATTTAATTATCTGTTTATGACCTAGTTCCCTAATATTTAGAATATCATTTTTAAGACACAAGGCAATCAACCCAAGCCACCACAATCTTTTTATCTTTATTATAGTTTTGCCTTTCCCAGAATCTCCTATAATTGGAATCTATTGTGTGTAACCCTGTCAGTCTATCTTCTTTTACTTAGCAATATGCATTTAAATTTATCTATATCTCATGACTTGATAGCTCATTTCTTTTCATTGCTGAATAATATTTAAGCTTTGTTTTGTTTATTCATTCTCCTATTGAAGGACATCTTGGTTGTCTCCAAATTTGGAAATTTTGAGTAAAGGTGCTCTAAACATTCCAAAGGAGTTATTTTGTGTGTGTGTGTGTGTGTGTGTGTGTGTGTGTGTGTGTATCTTCAAAACAGTTGAATATCTACAAGTATAATTTCTGTATCATATGGTAAAACTATGCTTAGCTTTGTAAGAAACTGTCAAACTGTCTTCCAAATTGACACCTTTTTGCATTCCCATCAGCAACGAATGAGGATTCCATTGCACTGCAATGTCTTATCTTGTACATTCTACTTCTCTTATAAACCTTAAAATTCATAGTTATTATTTTTCTTTAGGCAGTCATTCTTTTTAAAAACAATTTAAAGAGAAAAATATCCTTTTATATTTACTTACATATTCCCCATTTCTATTCTCTTTGATAACTTATGTGGAACTGAGTTTCTATTTGCTATACATTTCTTTAGGCATAATAACTTCTTTTAAGTGCATCTTGTGATATAGGTCTCTTGGTGGCAAATCTCTCAGCACTGGTTTACCTAAAATATTTCTTTATTTTCCCCCATTTTTGAAGGCTATTTTCAATAAATATAGAGTACTGGATTGAATTTTTAAACATTTATTCTGGCATGTTAGTATTTTATTTATTTGTCTATAGAATAGTTTCAAAAGAGAATCAATAGTATTTCTTTTCTCTCATACTCGCCCCTGTGTTTATATGTATTTTTTTCTTACATGCTTTTAATATATTTTTCTGGTATTCAGCAATTTGACTATGATGTGCCTAGGTATAGTTTACTTCTTTTTGTGTTTTGTTAGACAGATAGTCTTCTTGGATCCATAAGTTGATATTTTCATGAAATCTGGAATATTTTTAGCTATTTTTTCCTCAAACATTTTTTTTCCTTTCTGGTCTTTCCACAACCCCAAATGCATACTAGATGGACGATTGCTTGATATCACGGAGGCTTTTTTTGTCTGTTTATCTTTTTTATTTTTTCCCTGTTTTTAATTTAGAGAGTTTCTTTGGTCTGTCTTCAAGTTTACTGATCTTCAGTAACCTACTATTAAGCTCATCCAGATAATTCTTCATTTCAGATATTGCCTTTTCCAATCAAATTTTTATTTGATATATTTTTACAGTTTTAATTTTTCTATTAAAATTCCCCATTGCTTCTCTCATTATGTTAGTTTTTCTTACTCTCTTTAACATTTTTAATCACTTGATTTTAATTTCAACAACTTTGTATCTCTACTTGTGTTTCTTTTGACTACATTTTTCCCTATTTATGAGCCCTATTATTCTGCTTCTTATCTATCAAATTTTTATGGAATGCTGGACATTGTGAATTCTATAATGTTGAGAACAAATTTTATTGTTTTCCTCTAACTATTCTTAAGTGTTTTTTTTTGTGTGTGTGTGTGTGGGGGGGGGTCAGTTCATTTAATAATGGGTCAGCTTTATCTGTAGGATATTTGGTTTTAGCTTAATTGCGGTAGGCCTATAAGACCTCTCATTTGAGTCACCTTAATTCCTAGGTATGGCCTTTCAAAGGGTTAACTGGATGCCTGTTGTGTTCAAATAGGTCTCTGGACTATCTGTTTGATATTCTTACATGTCTCAGAATACTGTGCAGTTTCCATTGCCCCAAGTAATTTTTCTCTGTCAACTCATGGAGATTTACACTGCATATTTACAATATATTATATGGTCAAGAACTTAAGAAAACTCCTATACAAATTTGTGGGCTTTCTTCTCTGCTCAAGGCCCTCCTCTCTGGTATTTTGTCACACAAATCCCAGCCAACCTTGCAGCTATAAGCTCCATTTTCTACATTCTCAACTCTTAAAAAAATTAAAATTGATTTGAAAGAGAGAGAGAAAAAGAGAGAGAAGTTTATTGTTCCACTTATTTATAAACTCATTGGTTGATTTTTGTATATGCCCTGACCAGGGATTGAACCTCCAGACCTGGTGCATTGGGACAATGCTCCAACTGAGATAACTGGCCAAAGAACATTCTAACCTCTTCAAGACTTCTGTACTCGACTTTAGCACCAGTCTCCTACTCCACTGAAGTCTGGAAAACACGTCCAGTCAGAATGCTAGGATCACCTTAGTGACTTTTTTTCAGATATCATAAAGCAATGTTGCTTATGTCCAACATCTGAAAATGTCTCTTTACTATATACCTCTATGGGGGGGAGGAGTGGGGCGCTGGAGAGCTATTCTGGTGCCATTATATCCTGAAACAGAAATCCCACAGAGACAAATTTTGACTTCTATTAGAGATAAATCAATTTTCAAAAATGTAAGTATTTTGCTAAAGGTTACAAATCATCATTGGAGAAGAGTCACATATCCCAAGTATCTGTTGCCCAAGGTAGCCTTACAAGAATATGCTCCCACTTCAGTTAAATGGGTCTACCTCAGCTTCTTACAATCTTAGAATAAAGCACTAGACAAAAGTTATGCCCCTTGAAACACTGTGCTATAATCCAGGGAACTGGATATAAAGAACCAGTTAGATATGGTACCTTAGTGACATAATATATTGTTTGAGGTTAATATGCCTATAAATGTTAGATATGTGTTACAATGGAACATATAGTAAATAAAAAAAACTTATTTATTTATTTATTTATTTATTTAATTAATTTAATCCTCACCCGAGGATATTTTTCCATTGATTTTTATTTTATTTTATTTTTTATTTATTTTTTAAATATATTTTATTAATTTTTTACAGAGAGGAAGGGAGAGAGATAGAGAGTTAGAAACATCGATGAGAGAGAAACATCAATCAGCTGCCTCCTGCACATCTCCTACTGGGGATGTGCCCGCAACCCAGGTACATGCCCTTGACCGGAATCGAACCTGGGACCCTTCAGTCCGCAGGCCGACGCTCTATCCACTGAGCCAAACCGGTTTTGGCTACATTGATTTTTAGAGGGAGTGGAAGAGAGAGGGAAAGACAGAGATAAGTATTGATGTGAGAAAAGCACATCAATTGGTTGCCTCCTGCACAAGCCCTGACTAGGTAGGGCCCAGGCCGGGGAGGAGCCTGCAACGGAGAGATGTGCCCTTGACAAAAAATGAACCTGGGACCCTTTCCGCAGGCCGACAATCTACCCACTGAGCCAAACCAGCTGGGGCTGAAAGCACATATTTTAGAGTAAGTGTATACTTAATTCAATGACTCCTGATTTCAGTACCGTACCTACATGCAAAACGTTACAATCACAATTAAATAATTAGGAAAAAAATACACGGTACAATAGTCCCAAGTATAGCAGTTAAGCCTCTGGAATTATTAATTGCATTCATTGCCATTATTAAATAAATCATTGAGTCTTTTAGATGGGGAAGGAATTGAAAAATGGAATAGGACAAAGCAAGCATTCTGACATTGAGGAATTGATATAAGTGCTATTAATAAGTGCTATTTGCTATACAATTAAACCTATTTTTACATAACACCTAAGATTAATATAACATTATAAAACACTTAAGAGAATACAGAACACATAGAAACCATTTATTAAATGCATACCCTTATGAACACATCATCTATTAACAAATTTTTTTTCAAGGTTAATTCCAATGTAAATCAGGATTACTATGTTAAAACCTTTTATTCCAAGGAATGACTACCACAATAATTATACATATTTTTACCATAGCATATGAGGCGATATTTATTTTTATAGCTGTGTTAGTTTGAACGGTGATATATACAATTAGGTTCTACCTTCAGGATAGCCACAATGTGTGTGTGTGTGTGTGTGTGTGTGTGTGTGTGTGTGTGTTTAATATTACCATTGAGACCATGGTATTTGAAAATATTTCAAAAGAGGTTTACAATTTTGATACCATTTACCCATCTTTTTAAAAAGAAATGTATTCCATCTTTTCTAAGATTGAACTCAAATGACAAGGATAGTAATGGAAGCCACTTATCAGCCTCAAAAACGTCACTGCTACAGAAAACACCTTTGATTTGCTCCACAGTTTCTAAAACTTGTGATATTCTTGGAGGGGGCTGAAAGAGAATATTTCTAGGCTTCCAAATTCAAGAGAACTTGAATACAATAATAGAAAGAAGAGAAAAAAAAGAAACATATATCATGCATTGGTGTACAAAGGGCCCCTGTATTTTAAATTGTAATGAGCTGAAGTAATAGATCAAGTGGAGTATACAGCTGTGGGGGAGGGTGAGAAACAGCCATATTTTAAAAGTAAATATTGGTGTAATAAAACAAAAAAGCTAGGAGGCTGATGTGATCAAAATACATGTCATAGTTTCCAAAGAGAATTTTATTTCCATCAAATTAAGAAGCATAACTTCAGAGTAAGTGCAGAAATTAAAATTTTATAAGGGTCAGTTTAGTCCAGTATCCACATGCTGTAACCACTCGATAAAATCACATTTCAATTTTACTTACTTGGGCAGAAAGAATGGAAGTACTGTACTATATAAAATAAAAGAAGTAAGTGGTAAAATTGAAGTGACCCTCCTACAAAAAGAAAAGTGAACAAATATTCCTTCTGGGCTATTTCATATTTCTCTTATCTAATACTTAGAAGTTTATATTTCTCAAAACATTTTAATTCTCTCTCAGACACACACATTTTTAGAACTTTGACTACTTACAAAATTCCTGTGAAATACCAAGAGAAATTGGACTATTTTAATTTCTGTTTTATAGAATGCAAAACTGAAATCCAGCCCTGGCAAGTGTGACTCAGTTGGTTGTGGGTTGAATTCATGATGAGGGCATAAACCTAGGTTGTAGGTTCGTTCCCCATTCAGGTCACTTGGGGCACATATGAAAGGCAACCAATCCATATTCTCTCTTCTCTCTTCTCTCTTCTCCTCTCTCCTCTCTCCTCTCTCCTCTCTCCTCTCTCCTCTCTCCTCTCTCCTCTCTCCTCTCTCCTCTCTCCACTCTCCTCTCTCGGATCTCCTGAAACCGGGGAAAAGTGGTAAGGAAAGACCAGAAACGAAGAACATAAAAGGGCGCAAGGCCCCAGGAGAGAAAGGGAGTGATGTTTGCATGCACTTTAGAGAGGGAAAGGGGGGTCTGGAGATCGGTGATGATTCCGTGTGGTTAGAGACTAGGAGCAACCTATCAGGAGAGGAGAATAGAAGTCCGGCTTGGGATGACGAGAAACAGTAGGGGAAAGCGATGTGGGAGCGATTACAGAAGCCGAGAGCAGTGATCTA
>NW_005871048.1:54833232-54864812 GCF_000147115.1 Myotis lucifugus | reverse complement strand
CTTTTGTCCTTTTTGCGCTCTGCTTTCTTCGGATCTCCTATTTTCTCTCTCACTGTGAATCTATCTCTCTCTATATCTCTCTCTCTTTCTCTCTATCTTCCCTCTCTAAAAATCAATAAGCATATCCTTGAGTGAGGATTGAAAAACAAAACACAACAAAAAACACTAAAATTCAAACAAGTTAATGGTTTGTCTTGTCTTCATAAAACTGTAGTCAATAAATCATGAACAGGCATAAGAGATGAACCAAAGGACTTGTATGCATGCATATAAGCATAACTAATGGACACAGACAGTAGTGGGGTGAGGGTATGTGCTGGGGGGTGGGATCAGCTGGGGAGAGGTCAATAGGGGAAAAAGGACACAGATATGATACTTTCAACAATAAAGAATTTTCTAAAAAAGAAACTGTATCTAAGTGCACTGTGTCCCTGTGACATTCTTTTGAGGTAATAAAACTATTATAATAATCATACAAAAATAAATAAATAAGTCACGAACAAAAATCAGCCCAGATTTTTTGTTTTGTCTTATTTTTCATTACCACAGAAAAGGGTGATGTTATAAAAAAAAATCCCTGCCTACTACATGAGGACAAACACTTTTCTATCTCATCATTTCATGGTCACAATACCATGTGGCTGTCAGAGAAGATACACTTTGTTAATGAGACATCTTATGTAATTTGCTGGAATTTCCACGGGTAACTACCAAGTCAGAACAACAATATCCACGAGTGAATTTAGTATGAAGGATCAGTCTCAATGGGCTTAGGAGTTTTATGAAAAAATAAGCCCTGAAGGAGGCAACGCCTTACATGGCATAGAGCCCTTAACTCCACCTGGGGCTTCATCTTACCCTTATAATCCCTGTGTAGTGAACTACCATGGACATTCTTGCATCATGATTTTGACTTTGCAGTTCTCATATTTGAGCCTACTCTTAATTTCATATTTTGTGGTAATTTTGAAGAATCTGTGGTAATTTTATAGAAATGTAAGAAAGTGAAGAAAACAATATGGGTAAAATAATTGTTTTTCTTTTTCTTTTCATGTCAAGTATCTCTTATATCTACTGTATATCTGATGTGGTTATGCAGTGCAGCCATGGAGGTTAGTGAAGAGGAACTTCCCAAATGACAAAGCCAAGTCTTTTCAGGATGCAAGTAAATGTTTACTACATTTAAAAATATAACCCAGTTATCCCACTTCTATATCCTAAAAAGCCAGAAATACCAATCAGAAAGATCATATGCTCCCCTATGTTCATAGCAGCACAATTTACAACAGCTAAGATCTGGAAACAGCCCAATTGACCATCAGTAGATGAATGGATTAAAAAACTGTGGTACATTTATACTATGGAATACTATGCAGCTGTAAAAAAAAGAATATCTTACCCTTTGAGTCAGCATGGAGGGACCTGGAGAGTATTATGCTAAGCAAAATAACTAATCAGAGAAAGACAAGCATCACATGATCTCATTTATATGTGGAATCTGATGAACAAAAAGATCAAAAGCATGTAACAGACCAACTTATTTCAGAGGGAAAGAGGAGCGTGGATGGGAAAAGATTAACCAATGAACTTACATGCATATATGCATAGCCCATGGACAGACAACAGTGAGGGGAAGGGCTGGGGAGGGGACAGGAGGGGTGTAGAGGCGGCCAGTGGGGGGGCGAGAGGGGACAGCTGTAATACTTTCAATAATAAAAACAATAAAAATAGACTTTTAGTGAAAATTCACCTAATATAAATGAGCAAAGAAGTCCATTTAGATCAACTCCATAAGTTATTCTTATGTAGGTAATTGTTTTCTTAGCAGTGTGTGTGTGTGTGTGTGTGTGTGTGTGTGTGTGTTTAATATTCTTCACATTTGACTTAGAGCAGGAAGCAGAGGTAGTAAGAAGGGCCTGGAACATTTTCCCACATGGCTGCACGAAGTTCTGAGAATCCTTGAAATTTTAGAAAACTTTTAGAATGACTTCATTGGAAAAGATAGTAAATATACATGGAAGTTGCTAGTACTGATTCAGCATCTGTTTTTCCCCCCAATCCAAGTTGAGTTATTTGGGAGGATAGAATATAGCATGCAATTCCTATATGCAAATGCAGAAGGTTAGGGAGTATTCAATAAGTGCACAACCATAGTTGTAAAATCTCCAAATTGGCCTATGCAAGTTGCAATGAGAGCACATTCCCTATCTCTGGGGTGTTTGACAGGCAGGTAAAAGAAATGGCCACTAGATAATGGCATGCATAAAGGAGACAGGTATTTCAGAGGGAAAAAAACATATAGATGGAGAACAATTTAGAAAACATAGAAGTAGTGAGGACAGAGCTGATTGAAGTCAGTTATACTTCTATGGAAACTTTAGTTCTTTAATTAGAATAAGTTCCAAAAAGTGGAAGCATTTTTTCAGTCCTCCTATGGCTCAGAGTAAATAGTTAGATATCGTTTACCTTAGCACACTGAGCAGATGAAAAAGAATCCACAAGCTTATAAGACCAAAGTGGTCTCTTCTTCAAACAGAAAGCCTCCGGTGACAGCCAGTGTTGTTTGCTTTCTGAGAATTGCAGGAGGTTAAATGAATCAGACGGTTAATGGAAACTAATTTCTCCAGAGGCAGATACTTCCAGAGAGAACCTCAACCACAGATGAAAAAATTCCACCTCCAGAATCCATTAAAATACAGCTTAATCTAAATTATTATCCTTCAAACTCTGTAAAAGTAGTTTTGTTCAAAATCAGAAAACATGAAGCCATTCACTAATTCTGGTTGAATCCTTGAGGAAAAGAATCTTTACTTGCCTAATGTCAGGACTTGACACTGGATCCACAATGAGCTAGCGAATCAATATCACATTAACTACACCTATAAATAAGTGATTGTTTATTTACAAAACATGTGCACAGCCTGCTTTGTAAATCAATCCTTATCTTCTAATGGTAAGCTGTAGTAATCATAGTGGAACAGTGAATACAGAGAGTAAGGTCTCATTGAATACCGCAGCTATAGTATTGGTACTAACAGCCTAGAAGTCTCCAATCAATCTATTGAAATCTTATCTCAGCTTTCTGTCTAGTATAGGTTAATAATCTAATGACCCTCTTTAGAAACTTTTTAATACTGTAATCTCTCTAAATTGGTATTCTTAAAGAAGATTATTCATATAGATTATCAAGATTATTCAGGTTGCTTAATATTTGCCAGTGTCTTAGTGAGAGCAAAGACCTACTTCCTTCATATTTAAATGAGACTACTTCAGAGGTAGAACATATTTTTAGAACTGTTTTTAAGCAGTAAAAATATAAAACTATGTTCTAACATTTAGTTTCACAACCAATAATAAGCAAGTTTGCCAGATGAGATCTGCATTAAGTTCTTAGTTGACCACATACAATAATAAAATCCAAAGTGGAGCTGAAGAAGTGGCTATATAAATGAATTTAAGAATATCTTACTATCTAAATTAGCCATGGGATAGTGATATTCTTTTAAGCATTTGATTTGTTAGAAAAGATAACCCAATCCTTCTGAATATCCCAAATCCCATTTTAAACCTGGAAGTAAAAAAAAATCTCTCATTCATATTTTTCTATTACAAGGGTTGGGGGACAATTAAGTGTTAATTAGTTGACTTCTCACATTTGACTTAGATAAGATTTGATCAAACAACTACAAAATAAGTCAAGATTCTAGAAAGAAAGACCCATGTCTCCAGGTACAACTCTCAGGCTGCAGTCAATGTCTGCATCCCCTGAAAATGATGCTGAGGTCAAATGTAATAGCACTGGATGCTAAATTGAAGTGCCTCAAGACAGCATGTAAGTGTAACCCAAGGTATCACACTGCCCCAATCATTTCAGTTCAAAAATACTTTGGTGTACAATGATATGGAAAGTATATGGAAAAATCATATTTAGGAACTGCATTGGTCTGTTCAGGCTGAGACAACACAGTGCTACAGATGGATGGCTTAACCCTTTGAGTGCCAACCAATATCCTAGGAACTATGCTAAAATTGCCAAGGCATTTTGAGTTAAGGTTTTTAATTTTTTTCCCACATAAAGAGTGAACTACTAGCATCTAATAGTGACACTGCAGGAGGAGGGCGATCCCTCTCCTGGCACTCTAGGGCTTAAACAACAGAACATTGTTCACAGTTCTGAAGGCAGGAAGTCCAAGATCAAGGCACCAGCATGGTCAGTTTCTGTTTTTTTCCCAGAAGCTGCCATCTTATTGTGTCCTCACATGATCTCCTTTGGACACTGGAGTTGGGTAGAGAGAGAGTGAGCACAGGCAGGAGAGTGAGAGATGGAACTCTGATATTTCTTCTTTAAAGGCACTAATCATATCAGATTGGGGATCCACCCTTCTGACTTCATTTAACCTTCCTTAGAAACACCATTGCAAAATTCAGCCAAAATGTGGGTTAAGGTTTTAGCATATAAATTTTAAGGGGCCACAGACATTAAATCCATAATAGAAACTACATGATTTTTATGTAGAGCAAGTATATGCACCTGCTTGGGAGAAGAGAAAAGATGGTTGTTTCAATCACTGAACTTGTCTCTCTGAACAACCTGAAATACTTAAGTGCTTATGCTGCATCTAGTGGAACTAGCTTAATCTAAGAAAATAATAGTCCCTCTGTGTCAAATTTTCATTTTAGGCTACCTTAAAAATAAAGTGCAACTCACTGTAGCTACACAAATCTTAGAAAGTTTCCAAATAACCTCCCATTTTAATATGGCCTGATGGTCAGGTCAGTTACATTTATATATACTTTTATATGGCTATTAGACAACTATTTTTCTCTAACATTGTGAAATGGATTGAGTAACTGAACTAAGTCAAAACAATTCAACATGTGAATGTAATGTTTTCTAATAAGAAAAATGACAGAAAGTGTAAATTATTAGAAATTTCACCATGGCTTTTATTTCTTACTTTGCATAAAGAAATTAGGGCAGTCATGATATTTTATATTAAGCAGAATGATTTCTCCTCTGACCCTTAAAAACAGTTTATGAGAACCATCTACTCATGATCCAGAGTGACCACTTTAAGATAGTAAATAAAATACTCTCTACCAATGATATAAAAATGGAGATAGATCTCAAACTGGAATTCAATAACCTACTTTTTGAGTTATTCAGGTTAATTGTAAGCTCTTGTAAATAAACATGACCTACATTAAAAATAAAATATGTCAATTATATTAATGAGAGTATTAATAAATATGAATATACACTCTATAAATGTATTGAGCTAAGATGTTACAATGTGATGTGCAGGGTTTAAGTATGGGTACCTGCACCTCTCTATATATGAATTTTCTTATTTAAAAATGAGAATGCCCTTTTGCCTATTTAATAGGATTACTGTGATAAAGAAATGAGATAATACATTTAAAGTGATAAGAACAATGCTTAGCATATAGGAGGTCCTAGAACAATGTTAAATATCATGATCATGTCCATAGCGATCATCATTCCCACTACCACCTCCATCATCATCATCATCATCATCATCATCATCATCATCATCAATACCACCAGCACCACAACAATAAGTATAACAGGTGATTTCAGTCTCTGTATTTGCCTTTGGATAGCAAGTAGTCCCACCGGATATATCACAGGCTAATAAGAAAAGAACAGAGGCAAACTTAATGAGCAAATAATCCTTCTCTGTCACTTGGAAGCTAAATGCTATCATGCTCCATTGCACCATTGAAGACTTCATAGCAATTCAAAGAGAAGACCGCTGGGAGAGTGCTGAGTCACCTCTTGGCACAGGTAGACTGAGGAGTCACTTCCACTCTCCCCTTAGTTGATTAAAATATTAAGCATTGGAATATATGCCTAGTCTTTAGTTTGCATGTATTTTTGTATTATTTACATTAAAATAGTAGCATTTAATCCTGAAAATTCAATGAGAAATGTTTCACTTTAAAGGCAGAGCTGCCCTAGCTGGTTTGGCTCAGTGGGCAGAGCATTGGCCTGTGAACTGAAGTGTCCTGGGTTTGATTCCGATTCCAGTCAAGGGAAAGTACCTCTGTTACAGGCTCCTCCCTTGCCCAGGCCTTGATGGGGCGCATGCAGGAGGCAACCAATCAATGTGTTTTTCTCACATTGATATTTCTCTGTCTTTGCCTCTCTCTAAAAATCAATGGAAAAATATCCTCTAGTGAGGATTAAAAAAAATAAAAAATAAAGGCAAAGCTATAAACCATATATGTATAAGAAATATTTCAATAACAAGAGGAGAATCACTTGTCAAAAAAAGGAGTTTTCTTCTTCTTGCTCTACCCAGTGGTTGGCAAACTGTGGCTCTCGAGCCACATGCGGCTCTTTTGCCCCTTGAGTGTGGCTCTTCCTAAGCCTTAGGAGTACCCTAATTGAGTTAATAACATTGTACCTACCTATATAGTTTAAGTTTAAAAAATTTGGCTCTCAAAAGAAATTTCAATCGTTGTACTGTTGATATTTGGCTCTGTTGACTAATGAGTTTGCAGACCACTGCTATACCCTAAGATAGAGAGGGGAGAAAAAGTGTTGTCTTCAAATATGTGAAATCTTCTCTTTACCATGAATGACTCCATTTTGAGGGAGGTTTTTGCCCAGTCTAAAGAAAATGCCTTAGAACCAATATTCTCATCAAACACAAAGTACCATGATAACAACAGTTCTACAATCAGGGACCTTATTTACCTGCTGCTATTGAATACAGTGGCTTTTATTTCTAGTTCATAATATCTTCTTTTTATCTGGCTGGATGCACAGCTCTCTAATTTAACTGTTTTAAATGTCTGTCTGTCCCCATGATTGACAGGGTGAAAAGAGAATTTAAAGTTTTTACTGGCAAAGTGAGTGAATAAGTGTATTTTAGAAGTCAAAGAATTATGATTCAATGTATTACAGGAGAATTATAGCATCTTTATATGAACCATTAGTATTGGTACTGTTTTTGATCATTCTTGACAACAATATTATTTAGTAGAATATATATCAAAATAAAAATCAAAAAAACAAAATTGCTTAAGTAGTAAGAGCAACCTCTAAGATATATCCATCATCATTTTAAGAAGCTTATGATCATGGACTTAGGAAAATTTTAAGTGTTTTTTTCCTAATTCCATAAAATTAAAAGATAACAGATCTCAGCTACCGAGTCTAAATCCAATCTATGCACATAAAAGCAATAGATTGAGTACCGTACACTTATGTCCTTAAAAGTATTCAAATACTAGGTTAATTGAAGTAAATATTATTATATTCTTACTTTATAAATGCTTACTGTACTATTGAATCTTAATAAATATTTAATCATATTAGGAACCAAGGAAGTGACAAAGTCATTTTCCTTTTATAGAAACAGCTTTTTAACTAAAGTAGAGAAATTTTATCTATAAAGGCCAACTGTTCTAAAACTAGAGTATTCAGAACCCATAATCTTTAAGAGACCTCCAGAGCAGTATCTACATTAGCATTTAAATGGAGTAATATTTTTTTGAAACCAGTACCTCTGTTGAAATAATATGGTAGGTTAACAGAAAACAATCTGTTGAGCTACAATGTGACATTTTTTCAATAAAATACATAATCTACTTCTAAGAAAATGCCCAAAATATATTTAATCCATTGCTTTTATTTAATTTTAATTCCAACTAAACTTTCTATTTCTCACTCAGGAAAATTCCTTCAAAGCTCTTCTCGATTAGAACCAGTAAAACTGACAGGTATGTGTGCTTCTATGTAAGATTGCATATGTGTGTAGCTATAGATAAATCCGTGCAGTTTCTTTAACTAAAGTTTGTATTATGAGAAAGGAAGATTGAAGACTAAAATTAGATATGCTTTTGACAGTGCTCTTCAAGCTTTCCATAGAAAACTAAAGTGACTGTTTTCTTTCTAATTTAATTTGATGTATAGGTCAGGGTTTGAGTTGTCTTTTGTATATTGTGCATACAAGGAAGTAGAAAAAGTTCCTTTATTGACTGAGAAAGGAAAGAAGGAACGTGTGCACATGTATGTGTGTGTGTGCACGTGTGTGTGTGTGTGCAAAAGCAAGTGTGTCATCCTTCTTGGTCCCCGCCTCTTATATTGTCCTCCTTTGCCTAATGTATAATTTTATTTCTTGAAACAAAGATTTTTAAATACCAAATTTCATAATACTAAATTTTCCAGGGACTAAATATATTTAATAAGTAAAAAAAAATGAATAAGGCTAACTATTAAATTGGTTTCTTTCAAATAAAACTGTAAAAACGCTTCTAAATAGAAAGTATATAAATATCATAGGTGATCTATTTTTTTAAGAAGTATAGAAATTTCAAGGCCATATTATTCAAATGGTGAGTTAAGCAATCGATTTGTCGCATGCTATTACTAGAGTTTATATTTGCTCAGTGAAATTTATTCAGAATTGCTGGAGGTTGTCTGTTGGACATTAGATGTGAATTTGAAACAATGTTCAGATGGATTGAATACAAAGAAAGAAATGGATTTAATTTTCTTATCTTTGCTATCATTTCACCATCTAAATACTATATCATTTAGAAGTTTATTTTTAGTTCAGTGTTTTTGGCAAAGTGTTTCAATTCAAAGCACTATGGCTAATTTTATCATAGCATTAAGAATTGTGAGTCTATGTTCCGAATATCGAACAAAATATAATGAAAACATTGCATCCTCCAAAATTCTAACCTCAAATTAGGTATACAAATGACATCTTATTGTTATTTTGTTGTGTTTATTTTTTAAAGCAATTAACAATCCTGACACTCCTTACTTAAAAAATGAGACAACTGCTCAATTCAGTAAAAGCTGTTAGACAATGCATATAATTGAATGGCATTAAGTAATGACCCCTGGTCTGTTGTTTAGGGATAAATTATTCTTGGTTCAGTAGGTTATACTTACTCATTTTAACATTTTAACATAGAAAAGTATGTATTTTAGAAGGTACCATAGTTATTTAAATGTTTCAGGAACTAGACATAGATAGTGATCACAGTGATTATATGCACCAACTTAATAATATTAAGAGCTCATTTCATTTTTTTAACATTGTGCCTAGATCCTTGCACAATTAAACAACGAGGACATTAGACTGAGGTGGCTCTAATGCCAAATCAAAACCTAAGCTGGAGTCAATCCTGTATATGCACTTTAGCGGGGAAAATGAAATTTGAGAACTACCAGTCATAAACAGCAGACCAGACTTTCCCAAATAAGGCAACTATTTCAGCTACAGCCAATCAAATAGCTTCCTTGCTTTGCTTCTGATTCTGCAGATTTCAAGGATCAGATGGAGCAGATACTATGCATGCCTTTCTTTCTTCTCTTTTCCAAGTAGAATACTTTATTCCTGTTTTTTTTCTCCTGTTCCATCATTGCATATTTAAGATGTGTGTGTGTGTGTGTGTGTGTGTGTTAGAAATAATCTATAATTATTCATAGATCACCTTCCTGAAAAGAGAACTATATGATACAGATTAAATTGAGCTTCTGGATTTGATCTGTGGAGACTGGATGATGAAACTTGGTATTGTCACTCTTTGGTTAAAAGTGAGGGCATGCCATGATAGAGAAAGGAGGTGAAATGCAATATCCAAAACCTGAGATGGAGGAGATGCACAGGAGGGGCATCTGACCCTCATTAAACTATGCCATTAACAAGAAATGGTTGTAAGGCACTGAGCTTTGGGGGTTTATTAGAGCAATTATTATGAATTATCCCAATTAACACCACAAATACTGGTGACAGTATTTTTTTACTGGTGTTTAGAGCAAAATAACCCTTTTTGAAAAGTACGATAAATATATGTAATTATTGTAAACTCTGAATATTTAGAGACTTAGAATTCTCTGTACACAGTAATATGGATACTAATTAAAGAGTATGGTCAGCCAAGAACATGAGGATGTGAACATGAATAGCATGAATTGGGCACAGAAGATCAGTAACAGGAGATAAATTCAAAACAAAAGAGAACAGAGTGAGTTAGTGCCGAGTTTTAAAATGCCATAGTTAGGAGGAAATTAAGTTATAATATTTCAACCCACATAGCCTATCATTTAAATGTTTGTGCCTATGTAATTGATTTATTAAAATATCTAGATCCTACCATTACTCTTAGGTTGGGATTTTTTTCTCAATTTATATACATTGTATTCCATATTATAACTTCCACTGTTCCCTATTTTAACATTTTCATTAACCTTGTCATTAAAAAGTATTCCAAATATTATGAACTGTTATCTGGTAGACCACATCTGATATTTGCTCTTGGGATAATATTTACAAATTGGTCATAATACTGTCAATGGTGTACACTAAAGAAGATCATTGTTCACTGTCCATTACACTCTAAGATGTTTAAAGATTTTTAAGGGAAGTAATATTTCATAAGTGTAGAATTAATCTTATCACTAATACATCTTATCTTTTATATTATTTTAAAAAATGTTATGAGACAATACAAAGCAATTCCTTGCTTTTTCAATGAAATACCCCAAATGCCTAAGCAATATTATAGTTTGTTCCTATATAATATATGCTCATCAACAGGAAACAGGGCACACATTTCATACTTCTCTGCTCTCTTTTCCAGCAATATCCATTGGTTCTGACAATGATCAACTCTATTTTTTTTCTATGATAATAACATCATTCTTTGACATTGTCTCATTCAGAAGCTCATATTATTGTCCAGGCTACTTGCTATAAATATGTTACTAAGTCCTCCTTTGGAGCATTTGGAATAGCCTGGTTTAATTGTCTAAGAATATACACAAAAGCAGAACATGCAAAGCCATACCCAGTATCTGAACTGAGGTCACAATCATTGGGCTAACGTGTTAATGGAAAGTGGGAAACTAATTCAGGCTTCTGTTCCTTCCATTTCTTAGGTTCATTAATCTTGCTTGTGGTGAGAATAGAATGGAGCTTGACAAAAAAAAAGTTCATTGTAACTATCTTTAGAGGACAAGGAAAACAGAAAATTAAGTTAAATATTAAAGAAATTAACAACAAAATCATTGCTTTCATCTCAGATTATTCTTTCTATGTAATTTGAACCATTTAAAGACAAAATTGCCTAACTAAAAATGCAGCTTTGGCTATTTTGATTCCTCTTTTGAGTCACAGTTACCAAAGTTTCATTGTTTGGAACCAGGGAATTTGTGCCCACCACCATAATTTGTGAAGTTTAAAATTGAATCGTGCTTTAATTTGTGCTATTTTTTCGCAAGCATTGCAACATCCTCCAAAGAAAGCTGTTATTACTCATTTCTTATCATTTTTTCTTCTATGCAAGGGAGTCTGATGCTCATTGGGGAAAACACTTCCATAAAGTCAAGGCATTTAATAATTCCCCAGGTATTATATTGGTTTTAATAATGATTTTACTAGAAGAAAGTCCTGAACTTACTTGAGAAACAGAAGATTTTAGAATTTAAAACTTGAAATATAATAGCATAATTTTATTAAAAGGTTAGCTTTTCAAGAAGCTTAAGGGTTAGAAGAAAATAGATAAATGAGTTTCTCACTATTGATGATTTAATGTGCCATCTGGTTGAACGAAAAAAAAAAGGCATGGTATTTTAAAGTGTATGAAACACAACTGTTCCTTTTTTGAAAATCCTATTTAATAGCAACTACACAAGTATCTATCAATATAATTCACACAATGTAATTTCTATGATAGGAATGGGGTCTTCTATGGCTCATTGTCATATTTTCAAGGAAATTAATACCACAAAATAGATGCTTGATTAATTAATGCCATTTAAATTTTAAGATATTTGATGGATAATAGGAAAGAGCAATGGGCTTAAGTTTCTATAAACTCAGAGTTGTATTCTACCTTGCACGATCTTATCAGATGAAAATACATTGACTGGTCATCAATTTTCTTACTTATAAAATGAGGGATTCTACTGTTCAATTTCTATAGCAGCTTGAATACTAAAGAAGTTCTAGCTTCATCCTCAAGTTCTCCACTTCCAACAATATGTGGTTGATAATGATATGACTCCTCATCTAATGGCCAACTGTCACACTATAGATATAGTCTTCTTTCCTTCTCTTGCCCTAACACCTGTCAATAAATATATGTTTGGCTCTAACTGGTTTGGCTCAGTGGATAGAGCATCGGCCTATGGACTGAAGGGTCCCAGGTTCAATACCGGTCAAGGGCATGTACCTTGGTTGCGTGCACATCCCCAGTAGGGAGTGTGCAGGAGGCAGCTGAATTGATGTTTCTCTCTCATCAATGTTTCTAACTCTCTATCCCTCTCCCTTCCTCTCTGTAAAAAATCAATAAAATATGTTAAAAAAATAAATAAATATATGTTTGGTATCTCTGTAAGAGTTTTTAACAGGTTCATCTCTCCCCCATAGAAGCCATAGCGGAAGTTGGACTGATGTTTGTTTGTTTTTCTCTTCCTAAATATTAGAGAGAGTTATTAAATTAGTACCTGTGTTGAAAAGGGAAACTTTCTTTTCAACTAAATCAAACTAAGAAAATGGAACAGAAGCAAAAGAGGATTCTTTAGGGAGCTGTCCCAAAAATAAATATTATGTAGGCTTCTTGGAGATGTGATAAAGTGCATTTTCTGCCTCAGGAAAAGCACTTTCTTTCAAATAATGTGAAGTTTATTGAGCCATAGTTCAAATCTATGCTAATTATTTTTCCATGTAGACAGTTTATATAAGCTATCCTATAACAAATTAATTTCGTAATCCTTATACCATTACACTTAAATGAAACTTGATATTTAGTTAGGAAGATGTTTCTCAGTAAAGTGATTGATTTCACTGTTGGGTGCATGAGGCAAGTATGAAGGTAACGTTAAAAAATACTATTTAAAAATTCATTCTCTTCATTTGATTGAAATTTATATACAGGATTATGTAAAACATGTTAAATAGTATACATACTATGAAATTTAACACTTACAATGTTTAAACATTTACTTTTTCTTTATATGTATTACAATAAGCTTATTTCTAAAATTTGACAAATAAGCCAAATGAACCCCCATCTGTGCATCCTTTTTGATAATGCTTCTTTTATTTAATTTCTTTTCAAGTTGATATTTTATCACAAAACATACAAAATTAATTTAAGGAAATTAGAATTATGGGGTCAAGATGATATGTATTTCATTTGAGTGGAAAACACATCTTTTTCTGATTCTCATTTGATAATCTTTAAATTAACTTAAATAACTTCTGTTTTTTAATCTATTTTATAAAAATAATTATAATATTACATTTAGCTCTTAATGAGCTTTAACATTTCCTTGGACCATCCAAAATGTATGTGCCTTATTAGGAATAGTTTGGTTTTACCCTCTTACTCTTATAATAACAATTTCAGGTAAGGTTGCAACTCTGCATTAGGAGATTAGAATCATAAATTAAAATCCTGGCTCTACTGAATGAGACGTGTTTTAACTACTTACTTTCAGGTGCTTTTGATTATAAAATCATAACCCTAAGGCCACTGCAATCTCCAATTAACAAAAATAAAACACAATATCTTTATTCTGTGGATTTACTATGCTTAAGATCCTTTGCTAGGAAAGGGAAGACCTAGGAAAAAGATGAAATATATAATAATTTTTCTCACATGGCCTTTGCAATCAATTGGGTAAGATATATGTTGAGTGTGGATTGAACATGGGGGTAGCCAATCATTTCCAGATAACTAATTTCAAAGAGCAACCTTGAAGCAGAAATATACTTTGCTTGCAAGAGTCTCTTTATAGTCTCCTATTATTTAATTGCACCTCTTTTTACTCATAATTTTGTCTCCATTTTTATGCTCCAGTGATCACTTCCTCACCCCACCACAATTACCTGAATATACCAAGCTCATTCCTGCCTCTGGTGCCCTTTCCTCTGAATGGCTTTTTCTTCCACTGGCATTTTTCAAGTGACATATTTACTTTTTAAAAATCACTATAATAAAGAAAACAAAGACCTGCCTTCAGAGGCAATCCAGTACAACTTTATAACAGTTCCCTGTGGTTTAAATCTATGTGTAACATCAAGAAAACTGAGTTAAGGAAATACTCCATTTTATCAACCATCAGAGAATGAATGAGAAAAACAGACAGTATCCAGGAGGAGACTTGGCTCTCACAAAACTTTCCACCTCTTTTTTGGCTGACAAATTCTGGGGAATTTTAGTGATCACCTACTCAGGGTTTGGATTGCCTCTCTTTGGTGAAAGCCATGGTCTTGTCACTGGGTCCAGTTCATTTTTTTTTTTATTCAGAAAATATCTGATTACCAATATCACACTGAGGACTTTTAGGTCGGCAACTTGGAACCTAAGAACCTTGGTCCACCTGGGTGATTTTAAATAGCAGACAAAACCACACAAAGCACATTTTTTTTTTTACCTAGAAAATTAACTCAATATTCTTTAAGTACTTTTGAGTAAATAGAGGTTATATTAATTTACTAGAGGCCCAGTACACAAAAATTTGTGCACTCGGGGGGTCCCTTAGCCTGGCCTGTGTCCTCTCGCAGTCTGGGACCCCTCGGGGAATGACCACCTTCTGGCTTAGGCCCACTCCCCAGGGGATTGGGCCTAAGCTGGCAGTCAGACATCCCTCTGGCAGCCCGGCAGCCCTTGAGGGATGTCCACTTGCCAGCAGGGACCAGGCCTAAGCTGCAGTCGGACATCCTTAGCACTGCTGAGGAGGCGGGAGAGGCTCCCACCACCACCTCTGTGCTGGCAGCCGTCAGCCTGGCTTGTGGCTGAGCAGAGCTGCCCCTGTGGGAGCACACTGACCACCAGGGGTCAGCTCCTGCATTGAGCGTCTGCCCCCTGGTGGTCAGTGTGTGTCATAGTGACCAGTCATTCCCAGTCATTCTGCTGTTAGGGTCTATTTGCATGTTACCCTTTTATTATATAGGATAGAGGCCTGGTGCACAGGTGTGGGCCAGCTGGTTTGCCCTGAAGGGTGTCCTGGATCAGGGTGGGGGGCCCCACTGGGGTGCCTGGCCAGCCTGAGTGAGGGGCTGAGGGCTGTTTTCAGGCTGGCCACAACCCCTGGTGACCCAAGCTCCCAGCCTCTCCTTTTTTTCTTTCTTTCTTTTTTTCTTCTGGGATTTATTTATCTTCTATAATTGAAACTTTGTAGCCTTGAGCGTAGCCCAGGGCTGGCCAGGGCAGGCAGGAAGCTTTGCTTCCTCCATCGCCAGGGGCAACCCAAGCCTCCTGCTCACTCCTGGGTGAGGGGCTGAGGGCTGTTTTCAGGCTGGCCACACCCCCTTCAAGGTGGGGGGTCCTGCTGGGGTGCCTGGCCAGCCTGAGTGAGGGGCTGATGGCCGTTTTCAGGCTGGCCATGGCCACGGGCTGGAAGCACATACCTGGGATTTATTTATCTTCTATAATTGAAACTTTGTAGCCTTTAGCAGAGCTCAGGGCAGGCAGGGCAAGTAGGAAGCTTGGCTTCCTCCATTGCCCGGGGCAACCCAAGCCTCCTGCTTGCTCCAGCTCTGTGGCTATCGCCATTTAAGTTGGGTTAATTCGTATATTCACTCCTGATTGGCTTGTGGGCGTGGCTTGTGAGCATGACTTGTGGGTGTAGCAGAGTTATGGCCAATTTGCATGTTTCTCTTTTATTAGATTAGATTTACAGCTTTTTAGAAAAATAGGACAAGCTTACACAGTTAATATCTTACCCTAAAATTGACTCAAGAACATAATTCAATAATTATTTTATAAACACCAAGACAGATTCTGCAAAGTAACTTCAAATTATTAGCCTAATTATAAGTTGTATATACTAAATATAATTTATAGAAAGAAATCAAAAAGTTTCCCTCCCTTTTTCAAAGGAACACTACTATGTTTTTGCATTATTCATTTTCCATTTTTTCCAATTTATTGTTTATAGGTTTTTCACTAATATACAGTGCTTTTTACTAGTGTCTCATTTATAGTAACAGTTTTTGTCTAGTCAAGTGATTGTAAATTCCTTAGGGTTATAGAAAAGATCAATTTTCTTTCTCCACAGAGTAACTTGCTTAGAGTTTATATCACAATAAATGTTTATATCTATAGAATTAAAAAGAGGTCATAGAGGAAAATACACAGGGCTATTTTGAGTCATTTACTTAAACCCCAATTTTTCATAATCATTGAAATATATTAAAATACTATTAATTTGCACCATTAATCATTCCATGCATATTATCAGTAAAAGCATTAATTTTCCACTGGAGTAAAACTCTTCATTCTTCAACAGATGAGGTGCAATAGTGAACTCCAGCCAGAATTGAACTTGACAAATCCACCCCAGTTCCCTAGCAGCAGATACACAATCTGATTAGTTCTGACACCAAGACCTTTCTAGTAATCTAGAGTTTGATGTCTCATGCAAGTTATTGTTTAACAGTCTCACAGAAGGTGAAGTAGCAAAAAGAAGATTAGTGATTTGGGACACCAGCAGTATATCATCAGCAATATTTCTGACAAATAAAAGTCATTAGTTTGCCAAAAAATTTTAATGAAATCATGATTAATAAATGCTTCTCAAAGGTCTTCATCAAAGTCAAGGCATTTGGGTGATAAATGTAAACATGCAGACTCTGCTTTGCCAAAAGCTGTGTGTTTCACTTACACAGCTCCACTGATTGATCTGTCCATTATTCTAATACATAATTTATCACATCAAGGGGGATAATTCATTATGTTCATGGTATAACCAGGGAGTTCTAAACAGGATGCCTAGGTACTGAAACTCTTCTTTCCCTTCTAGAGACTTGAAAACATTAAAAAAAATAGCACTTTGTGAAACAAAACAAATATAAAATCTTATCATTGTAACTTGAGAGCTTTTTGACACATTATTTCCTCAGGTAACATTTCTACTGCCCTCATTGTTTTCCTTCCTTAAGATGAGTGTGTCTGTTGTTAAACTGAAATGGGATGGTACCCAAATCACTGCTAAATAAGAATTCTGTGCTTATATTGCTTGAACCATAAATAGCAGTATGTATGTACCATTACTTAAAAGCTCATTGAATTAAATTAAAGATTATGGCATTTCTCTGCTTAAAATGTACAACATAGAATAGTATAGCACATTTGACTTCAAATCATTCATTCATTTGTTGGTGCAGTCGTCTGCATGACTCAATTCTACTGCTCTGTTTTGAGGGAATCTCGAATTCAAATGAATTTAACTGGTCCCATGAATATCTTGTTAGGAAAAATACATGCTATTATTGAAGATAATAGTTGTGGTGATGGATAGAATATTCCTCTGAGTTTGTGATGTTACCTGATTTTTAGAAAGCTAAGAGTTTGGATAGAACTTTCAGATTAAACAGAGAAGGAAGTACTGCAGAAACGTCTTTACATTTTTAGACACAGAGTGAGAACAGATGACTGAGCATACTGATTAGTTGAAATTTTATGCCTCCATAGTGTACAATCACTCAGCTGCACTTTCTTCCTTCTCATCAGCAGAATCATAAAAAAAGGCCAACATTCATTAACTTTTTTAATTAATGGAAATGCATTTAAGACTTTGCAATTCTGGATTACAACTTTAAAACTGTATTTGCTGTCATGAAAAAAAATTAATCTATTTCAATTTAATTGACAGAAATTATGTACCTATTAAAAGGATCAGTTCTTTGACATTATTTTTGAAAGGATATTGTAAGTATTAAGTAATTTGAAATGGAATATATTTATTTGAAGACAGTATATAATTTAGGTAAGTAAAGCTACTAGAAATTATACCAGGACACAGTTCACTGCAGGTTTCTGTCCACAAGATTATGCTGTTGTTGTTTTTAATCATTGAGTAGTATTATAATCAAAAGACTGTATAAATGATTAATAGTCACAATATTAGTTCAAGACACTTTTTCTACACCTAAAATGGTTTTATAATCCTGCAATCAAAACTGTCTTATCAACTTTGATTCTGCATTTAATAAATTTAGTGGCTATTTTGGCATCAGAGTGATATAGAATCAAAGTAGTTTGGAAACTTTACAAATCCTATGTTAATGCCTAAAATTTGAAATTTTCTTTAATTACACGTTTGCTTTTATAAACGCATTACTTTTCATTTTAAATAGACCACTGAATTCATTATTTGGTTAGGGATTTTCAATGTAGCCAATAAAAATTCTAAATATTTCAAATATTTTATTATTTTTAAATTTATTTTTAAAATATATTTTTATTGATTTTAAAGAGGAAGGGAGAGGGAGAGAGAGATAGAAACATCAATGGTGAGAGAGCATCATTGATTGGCTGCCTCTTGAACATCTCCCACTGTGGATCGAGCCCACAACCCGAGAATGTGCCCTTGACCGGAATTGAACCTGGGACCTTCCAGTCTGCAGTCCAATGCTCTATCTACTGAGCCAAACCAGCTAGGGCCAAATATTTTAATTTAGTATAGTTAAAGCATATGTTATTTCCATCTACAGATGGTATTAGATTATATAAGTGGTATTTACTTTGCTTTTCAGTTCAAATAATTACTAGGTGTCCTGCTCTTTTGGCTCAACTCACTGTGCCTTCTTCCTGACTTGTAGTACCAGAAAACCAACACTTCTGAGAGGAGCTATTGGATTCCTCCCATAGGTATGTTGTCTGTGCCTCTAAATGATCATGTAAATTATTTTAAGTGGGGCAGTAAAGAACACATGTCACCTGCAGCTTCATCCATAATGTTATAGACTGAATGTGTCTCCCCCACAATGTACAAGTTAACACTGACCCCAATGGGATGAATTTGGAGATGGGGCTTGAAGGAGACAATTGGGTCATGAGGATGGAGCTCTCTGAATAGGATTAGTATCCTTACAAGAAGAGGTGAGAGAGCTAGCTGGCTTTCTGCCAGGCGAGGACACAGACACCAAATCAGCCTACACCTTGATCTTGGAATTGCCAGCCTCCAGGTCTGAAAAATACATTTCTGCTGTTGATAAACCACCCAGTTTATGTTATTATATCATAGAAGCCCAGCTGACTAAGAAAATAATATTTGCTGAATTTTAAACAGCAGCAATTTAATTTTATATCACTGGAATTTAACAGAGCCCACAGTCTATAAAAATGCTCTAATTATTTAAAATATATATATTAGCCAGTTTAATCAACAAATGCATTCACTTTGAGACAAGCACATTATTCATTATGTGATAAAATATTTCTGAATGGATAAAAGATATGCAGGTAGTCAATACATTTGTCATCAAAGACAGTGAGTAGAGGGAAAGAGTGCCCGAGTTGTCCAATCCCTAGGTTAAAGTCTTGTCTTACTCTCTAAATGAGCAGCCTTGAGTAATGGCCGACTCTCTCTAACCTCCAGCATCCTGTAAAATGATAGGTTAATTTTATCACCTAGATGAGTTTTAAAATGGCTAATGTGTAAGAAAAAAAAGTTGACTAATGTAACCTTCAAGTAACACTTGAAGTAATTGACCTGTATCTAAAATTCATAGATTATTTGTCTTTATTTTCGAAAAGAACTAAAATGTGGTTTTAAAAACAAATAGAACAAATTAAAGACCAGAAAGTGTTCCTTCTTTATATTTATGGTGCTAACAATAACCAGAAAGCAATGAGGACAGTTGATAAGAGAATCTCATTGATTTTTTTTTCTCCAATTACGTTAGGCAGATTCTGTTCATCCACTCTCTTAAATGGATATAAATGTGAATCCCCAGCGGTGATTTTAACGAGATTTCAGGGAAAGGTTTCCGTATCACTGCACTAACAGGATTTGCATGTAGTTGACAGCTGTGCCACATAAATTAAATAAAATTTTATTGATGTGTTAAAAACATGCCATTACACAAAGTATAGCAAAGTTGATGTTTATTTTAGATGAAATAGAAAATAATAAACATTTGCCCTGAACCGAATGTCAGTATTTGCTAGCAAAATACTTTTTTTGTTTGATTCTGTGTTTTATTTTTTATTCCTCAACCAAGGACATGCTGAGACAGAGAAAGGGAGAAAGGGAGAAGGGAGAGAGAGAGACAGAGAGAGAGAGAGAGAGAGAGAGAGAGAGAGAGAGAGAGAGATGGGAGAGAAACATAAATTGACTACCTTCTGCACATGCCCCAACAGGCATGGGACCTACAACCTGGGTATGTTGCCAGACCAGGAATTGAATCTGCAGCTGTTCAGTGCACAGGATGATGCTCAACCCATTGAGCCACTCTGGAAAGACTTGTTTTATTTTATTATGTGTGCTTTGCCCAAAAACAAGAAGATAAATATGAAATTTCAGTCACTATAAAATAGGTGTTCTTACATATGTCTTTGAAAAAGTTTACCTGAATGGCTAGTTTAAAGTTTAAGCAGGAAACTAAACAAAATATGAGAAGACTTGATTACTAGTCCTGAGTTCATTATTAACAAACTATATTTTTTTGTGTGTGAATTAAATACTCACTTTCTCAGCTATTGGGTTTCTTATTGTTAAAAATAAGATTTTCAAAGGCCCCTGCCAACTACAAAATTCCATAGTAGCATAATAATTTAAAATTGAACAGAATCATGCTACCAAGGAAGAATAATTTACATAGGAAATAGCTGAAATCAGGGAGCATCTTGTTCGCAAAATGTTCATGTATTTGTTGCCATCTCCCATTTGCTTTTCAGCAAGTTAGTCAAATATGACTCATGTACTTATCTAAAATGTTATGATCAGCACATTTTATAAAGCAAAACAAAACAACAGCAACACCCAGAAACATTCTTCATTGGCTTGTTCAGGAAAGCAAACAAAAGCCACATTTCTGTTGGCCAGTAGTATGATCTACTTTACACATTGAATGACCCTCTTTCATAAAATGAGCTCAAGAAGCTATCAGATTTTGCTTAGGAAATTTCCAGACTTAACCCCAGGAAGAACATATGACTACAGACCAAGACAAAATGCATTTCCCAAAATAAGAAAATATGCTTCGATATTGGCAATTATTATGCTATAAAAACAAAGGTCAGCCTTCAAAACATCAAGAACTAAGGCTGTGATGGTAAAAGTGGTAAAGTTTGCCACTAGCACACACATGAACTAACACACACATGATCTGGTACACGCATGAACTGGTGACAGACACAGAAGCTACATTGTTGATAGCTCTTATTTCACGCTTAGACTGCTCTGCAAAATTTTGCAGCTAATGCAGTTTTGAGAAAGTGAGGAAGAGAGAGTGAACTCTTCTACCCAAAATGCAAAGATCCAGATACAGGTAGAGATGAGTTAGAAATTCGGTTGATTTAAATTCTAAAGTACATGGATCATTTAAATTCTAAGAGTAACATTCTAAAGTATCTCTTTTCTATCAAAATAGTGACATGGACAATTGTATATCTGCATACTTTACATTTAAATAAAACCAGTTCCATCATTTGCAACAGTGGTTTTCTAAACACTACAAGTGGTACATCCCATAACTTGAGTTTAAAAAGAAGATAAAATGACCACTACACTTAAAAGAAAATAGATCTATGGGCACTTATAGTCATTTATAGTACATCTACACTAATAAAAGAGAAACATGGTAATTAGTGTACGACCGCTACCCTTCCCATTGGCTAATCAGCATATCCTTATGCAAATTAACTGTCAGCCAAGATGGCGGCCGGCAGCCATGCAGCTGGAAGCGAACATGAGCCTTGCTTGCTTCAGTGACTGCGGACTCCAACGTTCCCCGCCTGACTTGCCAGCCTCTGAGCCGGCAGTTTGAAACTTTGTAACAAATATAGCCGGCTGGGATCTCAGAGCTGAAGTTATACATTGTCTCGATTATAGAACGGCAAACAAACCAGCAGCGGAAGCCTCAGAGCTAGAGCCAGAGCTAAAGCTGGCCCAGAAGAAAAAAAAAAAAAAAGAAAAAAAGGAGTGGTTGGGAGCTTCAGTCAAAACCGCCAGCCTGAAAGCAGCCCTCAGCCCCTCACCCAGACTGGCCAGGCACCCCAGTGGGTACCCACACCCTGAAGGGTGTGTGACCAGCTGCAAACAGCCATCATCCCCTCATCCAGGCTGGCCAGGCACCCCAGTAGGGACCCCCACCCTGATCCAGGACACCCTTCAGGGCAAACCAGCCGGCCCCCAGTCCTCTATCCTATATAGTAAAAGGGTAATATGCCTCCCAGCACCGGGATCAGCGGAGCCGCGAGGCCTCCTGGCACCGGATCAGCGTGACAGGGGGCAACGCCCAAATCCCCTGATTGCCCTGCAGCTCTGTGTGTGACAGTGCGGCGTCCCAACCCCCTGATCGGCCCTGCTCTGTGTGTGACAGGGTAGAGCCATAACCTCCCCATCCGCCCTGCCCTGAGTGTGACAGTGGTGGCGCCCCAACCCGCTGATCGGGCCCTGCCCTGAGTGTGACAGTGGTGGCGCCCCAACCCCGCTGATCGGCCCTGCTCTGTGGGTAATAGAGAGCGGTGCCCCAACCCCCTGATCCGCCCTGCTCTGTGTGTGACAGGGGGCGGTGCCCTAACTCCCCCTATCGGCCCTACTCTGTGCATGACAGGGGGGAGCTCCTCAACCCCCTGATCGGGCCTGCTCTGTGCGTGACAGGGGGGAGCTCCCCAACCTCCTGATGGGCCCTTCTCTGTGCGTGACAGGGGGTAGCTCCCCAACCTCCTGATGGGCCCTGCTCTGTGTGTGACAGGGGGTAGCTCCCCAACCTCCTGATGGGCCCTGCTCTGTGCATGACAGGGGGCAGCGCCCCAACCCCCTGATTGGCCCTGCTCTGTGCATGACAGGGGGTGGTGCCGCAACCTCCCCATCGACCCTGCCTTGAGTGTGACAGGGGGCGGTGCCCCAACCCCCCAATCGGCTCTAACCTGAGTGTGACTGAGGGTGGCATCGCAACCTCCTGATCCGCCCTGCTCTGTGCATGACAGGGGGTGGCGCCCCAACTCCCCAATCGGCCCTGCTCTGAGCCCGACCAGGGGCTGCACCTAGGGATTGGGCCTGCCCTCTGCCACCCGGTAGCAGGTCTAAGCCAGCAGGTCGTTATCTCCAAGGGTTCCCAGACTGCGAGAGGGCACAGGCCGGGCTGAGGGACCCCCCTCGCCCCCCGAGTGCACAAATTTTTGTGCACCGGGCCTCTAGTCCATTTATAATAAAATAGATATATTATTAACATTTTTGCATTACCTTATGAGTGGAAAGGTTTTGTTTTTTGCTGAAAAATTCAGGAGTGTGTCCCATGGACCAAGAAACAGGAAATATTATAATGCTGATTTAATCTATATTGAAAACCTGTTTATCAATTATCTTAAAGATAAATTAGGGAATAAAAAGGCAATGCTAAAAGTAAAACAATGTTTTGTTTAAAATATAAAAGAAACACCCACTCAAGAGTAACATCTTTGAAAGATAAGAGTTCCTTTCCAATTTTCTCCAATGTGTCCTACTTGTCAATCATTGACAAAGATGAGTGTATATATGTGATAATCACTATGATATCAACATTTTCTGTCACATTTAGAATTTGCCCCACATAATCACAGCAAGTAAGTTTAAGAATAACAACAAAGCTAGTATACGATTATCTGCCCGTTACTTCTAGATACTGTATTTTATATGTGGGAGCTTCACACTTGCAAGACAACTCTTGTCTGCAGTAAAAAGCACAATAAAAAGGTTACAAAAGTAGAGCCACAACAGGGGTTGTTGCAATCTTTATGCTCGAGATATAGGGAGGAATGCCTAACAGAGCTGAAATTCACCCTGTTCAGTATGGTATTGATCTTCTTTGACAGTGTTTTGAGTATTATATCTCATTGCTTTAGAATTATATAATTGGGAGAAATGATGATATTTTGTGACAGAGGAATCTAGACACTATGTAAGAACAATAACTTATTTGCCTGTTTGTACTAATTGGTAAAATGCGCTGTAAATACATAATTTAATTTATTTAGTACCAAAATCAGGTGAAGTAATAAGATAGGTTTTGATCTTTTTCATTTCACAGATTAGGAAACCTATGTTTTTCAGGAGTGTGGTCCCAAGATCTAAATTCTGCCAAATAGTAGGGGCAAGAATTTATTCCTGTGGTTCTCTCCATGCCTCAACTATTCCCCATGCCCATCAGCACACTAAAATCATCTTTAGTGCACTACATATGTAAAATGCCCAGTCATTATCCTAGACCAGTGATGGCGAACATATGACACGCGTGTCAGAGGTGACACGTGAACTCATTTTTTTGGTTGATTTTTCTTTGTTAAATGGCATTTAAATATATAAAATAAATATCAAAAATATAAGTCTTTGTTTTACTATGGTTGCAAATATCAAAAAAATTCTATCTGTGACACGGCACCAGAGTTAAGTTAGGGTTTTTCAAAATGCTGGCACACCGAGCTCAAAAGGTTCGCCATCACTGTCCTAGACTAATTAAATCAGAATCTCTGGTAGTGAGATCTAGGAATTATGATTTACTTAAAGCTTTAGAAATAATTCTTATCTAAGAACAGGGTTAAGAACCACCACCTTCTATGAAGTATTCTTACTCCAAATTCAGTTCTTCAATTCTCCCTTTGATAAACAACACCTGAGCAAAAAAACAGACCTAACCAGAAAGAATACCCAACCTTTGACATACGATATAATAATAATTCACATCACAAACATAGAGCTGGACAGTCTAGATATGAACCAATAGAATGGGAGAAAATATTTGGAAATCATATCAGATAAGGGGTTAATATTCAAAATATTTAAAGAAATGATACAACTCTATGACAAAAAAAAGCTGTATGAAAAATAGACTGAGAAACTAAATAGATATTTTTCCAAATAAGACATTCAAATGGCAAACAGGTATAAGAAAAAATGCTCATATCACTAATCATTAGGGAAACACAAATCCAGCCCACAATGAGATATTACCTTACAGCTGTCAAAATGGCAGCCATAAAAAAGACAAGAGATAAAAATCATTGGCAAGGACATGAGAAAATGGAATCTTTCTACATTGTTGGAGGAAATATAAATTGGTTAAGTCACTATGGAAAGCAATATAAAGGTTCCACAAAAATTTTTAAAAGAAATCTACTAATCCAGCAATTCCACTTCTGGGCATATTCAAAGGAAATAAAAACAGGATATTGAAGAAATATCTGCACTCCCAGATTTATTGCACAATTATTCACAATAGCCAAAATATAAAAACAACTTGTGTCCAATAAATAAATAGATAAAGAAGGTGTAGTTTATATATTTAGTGATAGATATGTTAATTAACTAAATTGGAGGAATTCTTCACAATATAATGTATATCAAGTCATCATGATTTACACATTAAAATATCACAATTCTATTTTTCAGTGATACCTCGATAAAGTTGAAAAATAATCTTTAATAACAAATAATGGAAGAGGTTAAAATCACCAGGGCTCCTAATAAAATACTTAGGTCCAGATTCCCCCCATGCCCCTCCCCCACTTCATAACTATATTAACCAGTAAGATTGCAGCTCCTCACCTACACTAATAAAAGAGAAACATGGTAATTAGTGTACGACCGCTACCCTTCCTACAATTATTTCCATATCCAAAATCAAACTAGTGATTTTCAACTATAACAAAGTTCTAAGATTTCTACAGCTTCAAAAAGTTTTAAAAATTGATAAACTAACTATTATATATTGTTAATTGGGAAGCTAAACAAATTAATAGGTAATATTGAGTAACAACATCAGAATTCTACACATCATCAAATATGTGTGTACAAAAGACTGACAAGGAACTTGGAACATAGATGTGAGAATTCAATAGTTACCTAATAGAAATTCCAGAAACAAGATTAAGTGGGAGAAACAGCATCAGCAGTATTTGAAAAGGATATTGCTTAGACTTTTCCAAATTTATAAAAAAGTACAAATCTTCACATTTGAAACAAACTCTAATGAGTGAACAGGATAACTAAAAATCAACTCTTGCCCACAAAATTTACAATGACACTTATAATACTAAAATTTCAGAATAACTACAAATGAATAACTTTATGAATTTTTCCAAAGAAACAAGACCAGAATATTAAGTGATAATTTTAAATGTAGAAGAGCAATGCTATCTAGTCCAGAATTTCATACCCCGCTAGTCTACCATTCATTGATAGAGGTAAAACAATGATACTTGAAGATACAGAATATCTGAAACCTTAAACCACATGCTATCTTATTGAATGAACATAAATGTACTTCAGCTAAAAGAAAAGTAATCCCAGAGGAAAAGTATATAAAACAATTTAAAATGTAGCATTGACATTAATAGATATGTGAATAATGTGAATGAACCATTTCTAAGAACCATAACTAAGTAGAAATGCATGCTCCCAATTATGGTGTTCCTCTTTAGCCGTATAAAGAAAATAATAATGCTGATAGTGTAAATAATAGAGATAACAGGTTTTGGTGAGAGAGAAAAGTATGTGCATATGATTAATAAATTATTTGAATATTCTAAGTTAGAGATGGAGCATTTGTTTCAGAAATGACAAGAATAGTAAAGAGACAATGCATTTGATAATCAGAGTTAAATCTAGACTGTTAATCAACAAAAACATATTAGAATTAAAAATACTATGAGTAGTATTTAAGATCCATTTAATTTGCTAAATAATCACAATTATATTTCAATCCTTTATTTCCACGTATGGTAGTTTGAGTATATTTCTATATTTTATATTTCTATTCAATTATATCTTGCAGGGACAAAATGTAATTTTAGTCAAAAGAAGCTTGTTATTGAAATGTGATGAGGAAATATGACTCTTCGTTATGTCAAGAAAATATGATGGTAAAAACAAGCACACTTTGTTATTATAAGCATTTCTTTCAAAATGGAAGCCTTTTACCTCTAGACAGTATTTGTTTTACTCTTAGGGGGTTATGCACCCTGTGGAGAATGAATACACAAAGAATGTAACCTTTCTTAGGCCTCCATTTTAATCACACACTTGCCTAAACATTTTATTCCTTGGAGGCACTAGTCATTCTTAAAGAATACCTTATTGTAACCATGAATACATTGGGTTTGATTTTGCAGATAGTTTTGTTGGGAGTATTATACTCAAGCATAATGTACACATAGTACATTGTAATTATGTTTATATTGTGAAAACTGAAAATGAACAGAAGTCACAGAATTGCAATCTACAGGCTTTGTAGACAACTCACACATCTATTATCTCTTCATTAAAGCCTATAAATATGATCAATTATGTGTGTGTATGTATACATATATCTTCAAAGGCTTTGATTATTCATAGCTGATATGATTGATTAGCTGCTAAGGAAGTGAGTTTAAAAATATTTTCCTGAGGAAAGCAGAGCAAGGAAAGTTGCCCATTTTCAACTATCAAAACATCTACAGACAAAAATATTCAAGGAAAGGCAGGCTAGAGTATACCAAAAGAACTAATGTTATTCATGACACTGATTTTTCAATTAAATATATAAAAATATTTACTTCTATCCCCATCTCCAATATTCCTATGTAGTAGTGGGTCTGTGTCTGTGCTTCCAAAGAAAAAACAGTTAATGGAAGCAGTTGGCACAGTTAGTGTAGCATCATCCAACTTAATCCCTATAAAGCATGACAGTGGTTGAGCATCAATCTATGAACCAGGAGGTGAAAGTTCAATTCCCAGTCAGGGCACATGCCTGAGTTGCAGGCTTGACCCCCAGTAGCAGGGGTGCAGGAGGCAGCTAATTGATGATTCTCTCTTATTGTTGATGTTTCTCTCCCTCTCTCTTTCTCTCTGAAATCAATAAAAATGTATTTAAAAATAATTCATAACTTACAAATATCAGAAATAAAAAATGCATACAAATTTGAAAATTTAGATGTAATAGACCAATGACATGTTTATGAAAACACACAAGGATAGAAAGCCCTTTATCTATAAAATCAATAATTGAAAACCTTCCAAAAAGAAAGCATCATATACAAATGATTTCACTAATTAATTCTATGAAGCATTTAAGGAAGGAATAAAGTTCATTGTCCAAAATCTCTTCAAGAAAATAATGTCACCATAATCTGGATTATAAAATCAGACACAAATACTATAGGAAAGATTACAGATATTACTCTCTAGGAAAATACACGTAAAATCCTCAACAAATCCAACAATGTATAAAAGGGGTAATTTACCAAGACAGAGTGGGATTTATTCTAAACATAAAAGGCTGTTTCAACATTTATACTCTCGCCCTAGCCTGTTTGGATCAGTGGATAGAGTGTTGGCCTGTGGATCAAAGGGTCCTGGGTTAGATTCTGGTCAAGGGCAAGTACCTAGGTTGCAGGCTCCTCACTGGCTGGGCCCTGGTCTGGGCTGGTGCAGGAGGCAATCAATCAATGTGTTTCTCTCACTTTGATATTTCTCTTTGTCTTTCTCTCTCTTTTCCACTCTCCCTAAAAATCAATGGAAAAATATCCTTGGGCAAGTATTAACAACAACAAAAACACACATATTTAAACTCTATAAATGTACTCTACCATATCAATAAGTTAAAGAAAATAAATCTTATGATTAAATTCATTGATGCAGATAAAGTACTTGAAAAATCCAATACCAATTCATGATCAAATCTTCACAAATGTTTCAATTGAGAAATGTTCCAGAAAATACCTGATTGGTTGCTCTCAAAATCATCCAGACCATCAAAAACAAGGAATGTCTGAGAAACTGTCACAGCCAAGAGGAGCCTAAGGAGACATAATGAATAAATATAATGTAATTTCCTGGATGAGAACCTGAAACAGAAAAAAAGGCCTTAAATAAAAACAAGGAAATATGAAAAAGGTATGTTATTTAATAATTATTTATTGATATCAGTCCATGAATTGTAACAAATGCACCATATTACTATCAAGTAGAATACTAGGAGAAATGGAGTGTGGGCTACATGTGAAAGCAAAGGAGTATCTATCTACTCTGCAACTTTTCTGTAGATTTAAAACTCATCTAACATTTTAAATATTTTATTTCAAAACAGTCCACAGAAATTGGAATGAATGAACTCACATGTTTTCTTCAAATATTTTGCTTTTTAAAAATATGTCAGTTTTGCCAAACAAATAAATGGTATAATTGTTGAAGGTCTGAGGGATTAATTAATTTGGGGGAATGAGGAGAAAAAAATTGAAATATGGGATAGTAGCATTGCAGCTGACAAATACATTGTCAATTGTTATAATTTTTTTAAAAGACAGCTTTCAATTTTGCCTTTAAAATATTGGCCCTTAAATGAAAAGACCTGTAAATTTGCACTCCACTACCAACCTACTAGTATTTTTTAACCTAAATTTTTTCTTTATTTTTACATTTCAATTTTAAAATACTTTCCAACACTAAATGATTATATTAGTGTACAATTATTAAAATACATTGGTCTTACTTTTTAGCATATAAAAGTGGTGTGTGTGTGTGTGTGTGTGTGTGTGTGTGTTGGCAGAATATGTATTTTTGTCCACAGATTCTATGAAATACTCATAGTTTTAAAATGTCCCAACTCATACAATGAGGAATAAGTTTTTTATACGACTACATCTTTGAAGGTAGATTCAAGTAGATTTCTTCCACATATTTCACAAGGAAAAAAAATAGTTTAGCTATGGATTAATTATTACTTCATTGTATTTTATTTGCTCAATTAAATCCAAAAGGCATGGGATAAAATATCACATACTGAATGGTAGAAAAGAAAGGAGAGAGGGAGGGAGGGAAAAGAGGGAAAGGAGAGAGAGAGGGTGTGTGTGTGTGTATCATGCCTTTGGGGCACTGGCACAACTTTTATTTTTTTCCTTGATACTTTTATGCCCAGATTTCAGGATCCCCAAGAAACCACACCAGGGAGCCAGCCAGGTCCGATGCAAAAGCATAAGAGTCTTTATTCGAGCTAGCTTGGCTCCCCCACCTCGCTGACGTAGAGGCAGGAAGCAGAGAGAGAGAACTCTGTGTGGAGAGAGGTTTTATAGGGGGGTTGGAGCAAGGGGAGGAGAAAGGACTGTGGGCCCTGCCAATTGGCCAGGCGCAAGTTGGTGTCTTGTTACACAGGATGTGGTCCTGGGTGTGGCTAGCAGAGGCTTGGGCTTCCGGGAAGAAGCCTTGCCGAGCACATGGCCAAGGTAAGATGGAGGGCGTAGCCCTTACCCTGGGGCAAGATGGAGGGCGTAGCCCTTACCCTGGGTCAAGATGGAGGGCGTAGTCCTCGCCCTTTCAGATACCATGTGAGTAAAAATGCATTAATATAATAAAATGAATTGAAATGCATACAAGAGTATTGATCAGTATTATATTTTGAAAAGAATACATTGGTCAGGTTAGTTGAAAGTTACAGATAATACTGTCCTACCCAAGAGTGGAGACTGATGTTGTGGCTTTACTTGTTTTCAGACATTGCTTTCTAAGATGGTAGAAAGTGAGGCCTGATGATATTCTTAAAATCCAAGTAAAACTATCGCATGACTTAATACTCTCAGCTTAAACCAGCAACAGCTGTTGTCCTAGCCTATTTTAAAATACTCTCAGTTGAATATATAATGCACTACATTCCAAAGAAGCAAGTCTCTCCCAAATCCTGAGCTGGCTTGCCTTTCTCTTCCAGTCTCATCCCCTTATCTGTGCTTCTGAGAAGCATAAAAAGGAAGAAGAAGAAGAAGAGGAAGAGGAGGAGAAAGGAAAGGAAAAATCTAAACTTTTTGTGACTTGGTATTGAAAGCAATCCATCATCTTAATAACTGTCCTCAGAATGTTTTTCAAAATGTCCATATCTATAAAAAGGGTAAGGACAGAAATTAAGTGTATGAAATATGTTCTAAATTCTAAAATGATAATAGTGTTGGTAAGTAAGGAATGTTTCTTTGCTGAGTTTTTGTCTAGCGGATTTATCCAGTGATGTCAGTGGTGTATTAAAGTCCCCTACTATGATTGTATTGTTGTCGATCTCTCCCCTGATATCTTCCAGAAGTTTTCTTATGTATGTGGGTGCTCCTGCATTGGGTGCATATATGTTTACCAGGGTTATATCTTCTTGTTGTATTGATCCCTTTAGTATTATGAAGTGGCCTTCCTTATCTCTGGTTATGGCCTTCACTTTGAGATGTATTTTGTCAGATATAAGTATTGCTACCCCAGCTTTCTTTTCCTTTCCATTTGCGTGAAAGATATTTTTCCATCCCTTCACTTTCAGTCTGTGTGAGTCCCTTCTAATGAGGTGGGTCTCTTGTAGACAGCAGATGTATGGGTCATGTTTTTTTATCCATTCAGCCACTCGATGTCTTTTGGTTGGAGCATTTAGTCCATTTACATTTAAAGTTATTATTGAAAGGTACTTGTTTGTAGCCATTTCTTTTTTTGTGTGTGTGTGGCTGTTTTCTTTCTGAGCTTGCTATTTCTTCTTTTTACACCAGTCCCTTTAGCATTTCTTGCATGGCTGGCTTGGTGGTGATAAACTCCCTTAGCCCTTTTTTGTCTGTGAAGCTTCTTATTTCCCCTTCAATTTTGATGATAGCCTTGCTGGATA